>NC_132955.1:7565500-7865500 GCF_034638445.1 Ciconia boyciana
CCCTTTGGTCATCTTTGACACCTACACGGGAGTGGCAGCGCTTGCTGGATCAGGATCAGCGGAGGCCGAGTCAGGGGACTTGGATCTCAGCGGTGGCTTTCCTGATGCAGAACGGCCAGTCAGCAGTAGAGCCACCTGGGTGAAGATGACCACAAACCCAATGTCCACGCTAGCGGGGCTTGCAGGAAGCAGATCTTCTTTTTCTTGAGGGCGGTGTAATGGAGCAGTTTGCATATGGCAACATCACAATTAAAGGACATCACTGAGAGGATCATGAAGTCAGTGATCCTCAGTGATCGTCAGTTATCCTTCTAGCTGACACGTGCTCCTTGTTATTATGTTAGTGCACTTTAGATCATGGTCATGTGGCTGAGGAGAGATGGTCTGTCATGGAGATAGGCTGAGGCTGGGCTGAGGTGGCTCTTTGGCTACAGTCTATGCATAAACATCCCTGGGCCTGCCTGCTATCTGAAGGACACAGCTGGGTGCAGGCAAAGAAGCCCTTGTTCCCCCACTGCCCAGCCTCTGCCTCCCCACCTGACAGGTGCCTTGGCTTCCTTTTGATGAGATTGCAGGCTGTACCTCATGTGTCCCTCCCTACCCTCTCTCCCAGATGCACCCCTGGACCAGAGACATGTCCTGCTCTGACACCTGCCAGCCATGTCAGCCCTGCCAGCCATGCTAGCCCTGCGGCCCAACCCCTCTGGCCAACAGCTGCAATGAGCCCTGTGTCAGGCAGTGCCAGAACTCCATTGTCGTCATTGGGCCTCCTGCTGTGGTGGTGACCCTGCCTGGCCCCGTTCTCAGCTCCTTCCCACAGAACACCTTTGTGGGCTCCTCCACCTCTGCTGCTGTTGGCAGCATCCTGTGCTGTGATGGAGTCCCCATCAACTCTGAGTGCTGTGTCCTCTGCTGCATTACCAGCAGTTACTGTGGCAACAGATGTCAACCTTGCTAAATCTGCTGGCAATTTCCCTGGGCAAGAACCTCAAACAACTCAGAACATGGTGCTGGACAAGAGGTAGAGCTTTGGACATTTGTATTTAGAACAGCTCTTCATCCCCAGCTTCTCCTGCAAAGGGCAACAGGAAGTGGCCAGTCTGGGCTGTCTATAAGCATGGCCTATGTCCACTTTTCCTTCTTCCACTCTCTTCTCTCTCTCTTTCATTTGCTGTAGCCTTCTCCCAACACCAGGCTAGCGGGGACCTAATGGGCTCCCTCCCTCTGCAAGGCAGGCAGATGGACACCCTGCAGGAGCTCCACTGCATCTTAGTGGTCGCCCCTGGTCTTCCCTGTGAGCCACCTCCTTTTCTTCTTTAGACTCATTAAAGTTGTGCTGCATCCGAGTCTGGACCTCCAAGTCATCCTTCCTTCTGAGACAACTCTTCCAGTCTGCTCAAGAAAAAGGTGGCTTTTTGGAGAGGATTTGGTTAGGTGCAAAAGAGGACCCTTCCTCAATCCCAGAGGAAGGAAAGTGTAGGACTCACTGCACTGGGTTGTCTTTTGTGTCCTGTCCCTTGGAGCTGAGGAAGACATTGCTGTCTACTCCACAGCCAATGGCCATCAGTCCTTCCAGCCTTGCTGCATCTCTTCCCAGACAGGTCTGGAGCACTGAGCCCTGGAGCATTTTCTGTGAATGGGGAGCCCAACTCTTGAGTGAGGAGCCCATGGCTGCAGGAGGCCAATGGATGAGGTCAGAAGCCCCTCTGGCTCTTGGGGAACGGATCTACTTTAGCTCTGGATGGAGCTGTGCTGGGGGAGGAGGCTCAAATACAGGATGCCTCCAAAGGGTGGCAGGACTGGGGATATGGAGACAATAATGCCTGGGGCAGCCCACAGCCTCATCTCCACCTTCCCCTCCCCTCCATTACCTAATCTAGGGTCTACAGCCAGTGCACATGGGCACAGGCAGATGAAACAGGTATCTCATACAGTTCTTCAGCACCTGCCAGGGCCAAGCTTCTGTCTGGACATGCAGGGCTAAGGTAATTCATAAGTTAGTACTGGTATCAGCCACACAATGGAGTCCCCACGCCCTGTGATCCCAACAGCCCCATGGGCCACTGCGGCTCCAGGAGGCACCCAGTGTCAATGAGCCATGGCTGCCCTGTGATACTTTGTCTCCTCCAAGCCTGGGACAACTTTCTGGGGCCTCTAAGGTTGCACCACTGCTAGATTTCAGCTCTGCTCCAGAAAGGCTCTGTGCAAGAGCAGTTACCCCCTCCATCCCCACTGGGCAGCAGTGGTGACAGTGGGACATGTTTCTGTGCTCAGCAGCTTCTCTGATCTGCTGGGCCATTCTCAGCCCTCTTGTGCTGGCTGATATTCTTGGGCATCTGCTGGACCAAAAACCTTGACATATCAGAGGCCTTGGCCAGGAGAAGATGCCAAGGCAGAAGGGTGGCCATGAACATCTGGAACTCTGAAGATTACCTTCCCCAGAGGAAAAGGTGAAATTCAGGCAGAGGGTCTTTCTGCCTGGAGGCTCAGTTATGAGAGCCCTCATCTGCCTCCCGACCACCTGAGGAGGAATTAGGCATAGCAGGAGTGAAAGGGTTAACAAGATTGAAGTACTGAGAGTTTGGGTTATGCCTGAGGGAAGGAGGCTGTGTGTCAGGAGTAGGAGTGGATAGCATTGGAGAGAGATAAGGCGAGCGCTTGATTTTTTGTTGTGAAGAAAGGAACTGCAAAGTTGCAAAAATATAGCCAATTGTATTAGCTGAAGGAACGCATGAAGGACGCGTGAACAAGACATATAAACCAATAAGACTTCTCTCAGTAGCGCATGTACAAACAATTAGAAATTATATAAGCCTTGTAATAATTCAATAAAGGGTCTTCAATTTACCCCTCAATTGGAGTCTGTGCATCAATCCGCTACAACCACCCAATTGTGAAGTGAGGTGATGAAGGTGTTGAGGCACTGACGTCATCTTCCCTGTTGTCAGGGTCATTGTAAACCCAGCTTTGCAGACCCTAAGTGCCACAAAGCATCTGCTCCCTGCACATCCCTGCAGGAAATCCCCACTTTCTGGCCATCATCCCACTATTTACAGGCAGATGGTGACTGGGCAGATGGCAGCAGTGCACAGAGCATCCCCACAGCAACATGGGCTCTCTGCAGCCCAATGACCCCTGCCTTCTCATGGCTTGTTTCAGGTGTCCATCTTCCCTGAGTCTGTGTGAACAACTTGTGGCTTCACTATTAATGCCAACACTTAGGTATGCTTTTCAATGATACTTAAAAATTTCTTTTTAGATGTTGGCCTTCAGCCCCGGGTAATGCTCTAAATCCTGGCATCCCTCAGGTATCCGTGGTCTCCTGTGTGCAGAAAAGGAACTCTTGAAGGCACTGCTGGACTCAAAATAAAGGCTCAAGCACACAGCGCCCCGTGGACCACATGAGGTTCCACTCATCCTCTTCCTGCCTACAGTTTGGGGCAGAAGCACCATCTTTGTCTGTCTCTCTGGATGCTGGGCACTTTCTTGCTGTGCCCAGAAACCAAGGCTTCACCTCCTCCTTGATGAGACCTGCTTCCCCATCACTACAGCCAGTTTCCAGCACCCAGGCACCTACAATTCCTCTTCACTGTGTGCATGACCCCCACAGATAGCCCCACAGGCTGAGAATCAGTCGTGCCCCAGGGACACAGTGGTAAAGGACAGGCACCAACCCAACCATAGCACAAAGACTGGGTATGACCCTGTCCATACTCAGCTTCCCTGGCTCCTCAAGTGCTCTGAGGCAGGGCCAGCTCAAGCTCTACTCACACCACCACTGCTCCTCACATGCAGGCCAGGGCCTTTCCAGCACTCTAGTTCCTGGCTGTTGGAGATCTGTCGTTGCCCCTTGTCTTCTCCATGTGGTTTCTTGTGATGAGAGAGCCTCCATGGTCTTTGTAGCCACCCTTTAAGTACTGGAATACTGTGATGAGGTCCCCCCTGAGCCTTCTGTCCTCCAGGGAGAAAAGACCTAACTCCTTCAGTCTTTCCTCGTAGGACAGGTTCTCCAGCCCTTTGGTCATCTTTGACACGTACACAGGAGTGGCAGCACGTATTGGATCAGGATCAGTGGAGGCTGAGTCAAGGGACTCAGATCCCAGCGGTGGCAGTCCCCACCTCCAGCACATCAGTGACCAGGTTTTCCTAGGTGCTTTAGCCTTGGAATATAGTCCATTTGATCATCCCAGAGCAAGCACAATTTTCCTGAGCAAGTCTCAAATAGATGTGCAACAGAAGAGGAAGAGTAACCACATCAACAATGTTTCTCCTGGGCAATTTACAAAAATATACAGCTCATGCTCAATAATATATACAGATGACTGCACAGTCAGTCAACCTAATCTTAGAAGCACAATAAAGTACAGCATTAGCAATATTCTACCATATAAAGAACAGAGATTCAGACAGATAATTGGATATTTTTTAAGAAAAATCTCTTCCTCTCACACAGGAAGAAGTTCCAGATGACTACTACAAGCATAGCCCTGATCACAAGCATATCTACTGGTTTGTTTGGACACTTTTCAATGCTGCACAGCTGCCAGCTGAATATGCAATTTGGTTTATTTGGAAAGGCTTTTAACCTATGCAGAGATTGACATATGCCCTAGTAACTGTAAGAGGATGATCCTAGGAGCTATAATGCTGACTTCTAAAGTAGGGATGATTGGGCTGTGTGGAATGTAGATTATTGCCAAACATTGAAGGACTAATTGAAGGACCATGAACTCAGTAATAGCCCAGAAGAAAGGGGAACATGACTGTGCCAGCCAGCAGGCAACACAAATGGTTTTCCTTATGACTTGGAAAGTCTTCATCATTTTTGACACAATGGTGGTGATGTACCAGATCTCCACAAAGGAAATCTGTTGAGGAAGAAATGCATCAGTAGGTGCTTACTGGTCCACACAGTGACAATGAGGAGGCCATTCCCCACCACAGTTAGAAGATATGTGGAGAAGATAATGGCACATGGGGCCATGTGCCCACCTAGGGAGGTCAGGAAGCCCAGGGGAATGAGATCAGTTACAGGTGTCTTGTTCTCCTTTGCCATGGCTATAAAAATTATAAAGGAGGTTATTTCAAAGTGAAAAAAAAATTCTGCCCTAAGGAAGGCCCTAACTAATAAAAATTTCAGCTGGAGATTGCAAATAATCACCTGCATGATCAGCCACACTAAGCCAATTCTGTTCCCAGAATGTATTCTCTTAAAACAAAAGTGAACATAAATTGAATTTAAAGATGCTATAAAAATAACAAAGTGCGGTGGGTTTTTTTTTCCAGTTCAGCTATTCCTGACCTGCAGCTCTCAACAGTTGATAGAAGATAATGAGAATTTTTTTTGAAATGTGGTCCTTTTTTACTCTGAGCCATGCTATTCTCCTTTGTGTGATTTTATTCTTTCCAAGAACAATTGCAATTTCCCAGGTCTCAGAAAGGTGTCAAATGGGAGTCTTGTCCATGTTCTTTCCTGGCTGTGTTCCTGGTCCTGTCCTCCACCTTATTATTTCTTGCTTATGTTTCTCGAGGGCATCCTATTATTCTGTTCGGAGTAGCTTTGTCATGTCCTTTGGTGGATTCGACTGTGGCTGGCTGCCAGATACCCACCCACTCTTTCTCAATTCCCCTCCTCAACAAGACAGGGGGAGAAAATAAGGTGAAAAAGCTCGTGGGTCAAGATAAAGACAAGGAGATCAAATACCAGTTACCCTCACAGGCAAAACAGACTCAGCTTGGGGAAGATTAATGTGAATTATTACTAATTAAAAATAGAATAGGTTGGTGAGAAACAAAGGGGGGGGGGGGGGAATTTTAGGTATTTAGGTATGCTTTTCAATGATACTTGACAATTTCTTTGACCTCCACCCTCAGCTCCAGGTAGTGATTTAAACATTTGTCACTCTCAAGTAATCACAACCTCCTAGGTGCAGAGGAGGAACTCCTGAAGGCACCACTGGGCTAGAAATAAGAGCTCAGGCATGCAGAGTTCCATGGACCAGGCAATGCTCCCCTCACTGTCCTCCTGCCTACAGTTCTGGGCAGATTTACTGTCCTTACTCATCATCCAGGCAGTGGGCACCTTCTTGCTGTGCCCAGAGACCAAGGCCTCACTTCTTCCTCTCTGAGACCCACAAGCAGTGGCACTGGGTGATACACCAGCACACTGGGTGATTCACCAGTGCCAGGGCATCTCCATCTCCTCACCTACCGGCGACGGCAGAGCCTTGTTTCAGGGGGAATCTGTCCTCCAACAGACCTCACATACTAACAGGATCTGCAGCAAAATAATGGAGGGCAGATCAGTGCCACCAAGGTAGGAAACTGCTCCGCATGATAAGCTTTGCTGGCCAAAGTGCTAGGCTGGGTAGAAGGAAGGCACAGCCCCTGAATGTGTACTCAAGGACCCAGGAGCTATCCAAGATGACAGGGAATTGGAAGTGGGATGTAACGTTCTCATAGAGGCTCCTTAAGTCCCTCACCTTGCTGGAGGTGTCCTGGTCCCAGCATACAAGGACCAGGCACTACAGACTGTTCTCTGGAGGCTCTGGGCAATGAGAAACCAGGGAGCTGGGGCACAGCACAGCTCCCCTCTGGGGACACCCTGGCAGGAGGTGACAGGCATTTTTGCACAGTGGGATCCACACTGAGCTGAGGTGCATGCTGAGACCAACGCTCCTGTTTGCGTGTGAGACAGTCAGAAAACCACCTCCCAGCCCCAGGAGCAGAGCTTCTGAAAACAGCTCAGTGGGGAAGGTGAAGGAAGAAGTGAGGAAGAGAAAATATTTGTTCTTATCTTGCCTGAAACACTCCCTCTCTGGTTCTGCCTGATCTGGCAGTGAATCATTTCTGTCCCTCAGCCAACAGCCCACTGAATCTCTTCATGGAGGACACCCTGGATGTGATCCTGCAGATGACCATGTGGAAGAATCATCCCCTGAGCTCTTCACAGACACAAAGTACACAGTAGTGTACTTTCCAGCTGTAAGTGTAGACAAGGAAGCACAAAAGATGTGAGCATGTTAACTGAGCAGGTCAATGCAGAACCTCTGTCTGCACTTCTCAGTGACCATCCACCTTTCAATTCCTCTCAAGCACAGGACATCTCTTTTCTTCAGGTGCCTCATTTTCTTTGCCTCCTTCTGATTCTCCCTGTTCTGTCTCTCCTTCTCACACACCCCAATTTGATACAGACTAATCTCTATCTGTCACTTCAGAAGGCTTTGCTGCCAACACATACACTTTGACTCCCTCAGAAAGGAAAACTCAGCTAAAACTTCTTTATAGCCACCATGGTTGGTTTTGTCAGCTTCCAATACAGCTGCTCTCCAAGGTCAGCTCTTTGCTCCACCAAATGGACTTAGCATGACACTGTGCACAGAGGGGCAAGCTCATTCCTAGAAATGGAGTGAACAGCTATTTTCTGTCAGGAAATTGAGGCACAGTGATTCCCCCCAGCAAAGCAATGGTGATTGCCCTGAGATGGAGGACAGACGTGAAAAGCAATGGAACAGCTTGGGGTATGGGTGGGAAACCAGTTGCACAGAAAATCTTCCCCAGTCTCTGGCTGATGGGTCTTTTTCACATGCTGAGGGTTTGGCTGATGCCCAGGTGCAGGGCTAGGAAAGGATTTTCCTTCCTTGGGCTATTTTGGCTAGGAGATAAAGCCACAAGAGTAGTCATGTCTCACAACAAGGGCTCCCTTCTGCAACAGTGTGCTTCAGAGGAGGCTGAGGGAAGAATGAGAGCAGGACAAGCCAGTCAGATACATCTTTTTAATACTCATTCCCATGCCACAGTTAGTTTCAGCTCAGGGGGGGTTGATGGAGCCTGGTGTTGTTCATGTGGCATCCCTCAATAGCTCTCCCCCAAGTCCAAGCACTCCTTGAACCTGACAGTCTTATTGGGCTATTTTGTTCTTTTCCCCAGACCCTGGATCTGAACTCAGACAGAAAAGTCACACCAGCGTGCTGTTAATGACATTTGTCTTTGCTGCACATGCTGGGGAGGCAGAGACCCAGCCTCATCACAACCCCAACATGCCACTGCTGGACAAGCTGAGGTCTACAAGCGAACAGTGCTGGGGAGGGAAACACTCCACAGAGAACACACACACACTCACACCCTCTTTCTGTGTGATGCTGCATGCTGTGGGTACCAATGTGGGCTCAGTGGAGAGACAGGTGGTGCTGTCCTGCAGCTTGGCATACCACACATGGAAAGCACCTGAGAGTTCTCCTCAGACAGCACAGAGGAGAACCTCTCTGAGTCTACCCAAGGTTTGGATTTATCCATACACAGCAGCATCTGAGAGGCCTGTGGCAGCAACTCCTCTTGCTCCAATCCTTGCTAGCATGAAAGACACATGTCACCAAAGGCTGCAAGTCCCACCAGAATTGCCAGAAAAAACAGGACTATGTCATGCTTTCCCTTTCACAGGTTGCCCACCGAGTTCCAAGAAAGAGTGAGTAGGTGCTTGCAGGTTCCCATCTTCTCCTCCCTCTGCTGCCTCAAAGCAGCCTCCAAACCTTACTGTGGAGAGTGGAGAAAAATATCTGTATGAGCAGATGATGTTGATGCCAGTGCTCTTGGTGGCCTCCCAACAGCTCCTGCTGCACCTGGGCTCTGTGTACAGCCGCTGCCGAGGAGACGAAGAAAATAACCTCAAAAACTATTTGCTGCCCAGCCCTGCCTGCTGTTTCCCAGGACAAATCCCACAGAAGCAGTCAGGAACATACAGAGATGATAAGGAGAAGAGCTCCCAGAGGATGTCAGCATCATATAGAAAGACACAGAGGAAAGGACAGAAACAGGGAGAGCTGGGTGAAGAATAAACTGATGAGTTTGCTAAGGGAAGGTGAGATGAGAGCAGAGGGAATGATGGACGGGAGGACAATCCGGGGCAAAGAGGTCTGTGAAGAAACCAGAGGTCACAGCAGACTTGAGGGAACTGTGGGGTCACCCCATGCCTAGCCCCAGTCCTGGCCCCACGCAGCCCCCAGCCTGGCCCTTCATCTCTGTCCCCAGCCCTGCATACCCTGGAGCACCGCAGCCATCCCACAAGACCTGTGCCCCAGCACTGCCACATCTTGCCACTCTACTGCCCACACCTCACTGCCCCCTGCCAGCCCTGGGTCTCTGCTCCAGCCACTGTGCCTCTTCCTCGCCACGTCCTCGCCTCTGCTGCTACCAGCTCCACTGTGGGGCTGTGCCCTGCACCGGTGCCACACAGGGATCTCACTCGGTCCTGAGCCCTAGAAGGGCAAGGAGGAGAGGCAAGAGTGGTGGGAGCAGGGCACTCGTTGGGGTTGTGGCCCATGGAGGCAGAGGACTCAGGGCGGGCGGGACCGAAGTGGGATGGGACAGGGGGCACAGGGCTGCCGAGCCATGGTCCCCCTGCACTGCCAGGCACACACAGGAGCAGGATGAGCTGCCATTATGGGGGCACCTGGCACTACTAGATTGCAGGAACAGGTGCTGCTGCCCAGGGACATGGCACCCCCAGAACCACACACTGACCCTCCACCCCAGAGCCCCACAGGCTGGTGCTGCCCTTGGAGCCAGTATTGCCAACCAAGTGTCTATGAAAGGCTGGCAGCAGCCCCAGAAACAGAGGATAGGAACGTGGAGCGAGCAGGAGCCACAGCTCAGCCCTGGGGCCTGAAGGCAGTGCCACCGTTGGGACCCACAGAAGTGGAGCTGCCTGGAGCAACACTGGTTGTATGGGAGTGTGGGCAGGGGTTGCCACCAGCACGGGCACCTTGGCCACAAGGATCTCAGTGCCCTGAAAGTAGTCAAAGTGGAGCAGGGATCACAGCAACAGGGCATGCCAGGAATTTTTTGAAGTGAAGTACTTGCTATTTTTACAGTACGCTTATTTTCTCAATATGTCTCAGTGCAAAATTGGACATTTAAAACTACATCTGGAAGTAAAGGGCACTGGGTTCTGCTGGATGCTCTCATCCATCAATATAAAAGGGAATGTAAGCTATCAGGTGAAGTCTCCAGGGGATGCAAAGCAGGTGTTGACTGTAGTGCAAAAATGCAGGAAGAGCCAAGTGCTGAAGGGCAGGCAGGGGAGGGTGTTGTAGGAGCAGGGGCAGTGGAACAAGTAAAGGGGGAGAAGCTGAACATATGAGGAGAAATCAGAGCTTCTGGGAGAGATGTGGTCTGGGAGAGAAACAGCACCTTTCTGGAGTCAGATGGATCCTTCCTCCCTCTCAAACACAAGAACCAAATCCAGCCCTCCTTTCCAGCACTTCCTGGGACAGCTTCTCTCCTCAGCTTGCATCATGACTCACAAGTCCATGAACCTCCCTCCTCTTCTTCAGTCCACAGGTGTCTCATGTAGAGGGAAAATACCTACTGACTCTGGCCCAGCCCCCTCCCACCAGACAACCTGCTGAGATCAGCTTTCATCTCCTGATTCTTCAGGGTGAACAGGAGGGGATTCAACAGGGGCATCTTTGTGGTGCAGAAGTCAGCAGCCAACTCTGTCCTCAGGTACATGACACCATGGGCATGTAATAGCCAGCCACACAGGCCTAAGATGAGACCTCCGGGCACTGCTGACAATGCTTATTCTGTTTCTTGAGTCTACACCAAATGCCACCAGGAACGGAAATGGATATTTTTACACAGGAGACAACACAATGCTAAAATCATAGAATGATAGAATCATAGAATGCTTTGGGTTGGAAGGGATGCTTACTGTAGTTAGTGTTTAGGTCCCTATCTCAAGCATGGTGTCCTCAGATGTGGTTTGCATCTCTGTCTCAACCATTGTGTTCTCAGATGTAGTTTGGATCCCTGGCTCAGTCATGGCATTCTCAGAGGTGGTTTGGGTCCCTGTCTTAACCATGGTCCTCTGATAGAACTGAATCGTGCCTCGATAGGCACACGTCAAGCCCCAATACAGTGCTAAAAGCTGCTGGTTTTCATTGGGGTAGGCAAGGCACCCTTCTATCAGGTGGTGCGTCAATTTACCAGAATTGCTAGCCTGTTCAAGCATAAAATCGCAGGCTATGGGAGGTGATAACTGCCCTAGGCACTTGCCCAAATCCTTCCGCACACCCTGCCTCCCAGGGACTGGCCACCTCAGGGCATGTTTCACTGTTGCCTCCCCCAAAAGTTGTCTGCTCTTACACCAGGATGATACTGGATTCCACAAACCTGACAATAAGCCAACAGTGTTAATTAGTACAGCTGCTAATTAAACAGCTCACATAAGGGTGAACAAGGACCTTGGGAGCCTGCGAAACGAAACAACACACATCAGTCCCAGATGGGAAGAGCGAGATGTATTCCCTCATCCTCTCCACGAGATAGCTCCTCCAGCACAGTAAGGGCATCAATGCCAGGGCAAAGCACATAGCCTTTGGTTCTATTAACATGTCCCCAAGCTCAGCCAAATAAAGAGATAAGCAGTGCAGCAAGCAAACTCCCTGACCTGCACAAAAGCCTGACAATTAATAACTACTACAGCTATAGCATGCTCAATTCAACTGTCACTGCTTCAAGCCTCACATTGAGCACCAAAAAGACTATGGTGAGTTGACCTTGTCCGGCCACCAGGTGCCCACTGAGCTGCTCTCTCAGTCCCCTTCCTCAGTGGGACAGGGGGAGGAAATAAGATGACAAACTCATGGGTCAAGATAAAGGCAGTATAATGAAGAAAAGCAAAGGCTACACACAGAAGTAAAGCAAAGCAAAAAGATCTGTTCTCTACTTCCTGTCAGCAAGTGATGTCCAGCCACTTCTGGGAAGCAGGGCCAGAGCTTGTGTAGCTGTTGCTTCAGAAGACAAATGCCTTAACAACAAATGCCCCCCCACTTCTGCTCCTTTCTCTTGTGTTTTATTGCTGAGCATGATGTCATATGATATGGAATATCCTTTTGGTCAGTCTGGGACTGATGTTCAGACTACGTCCCCTCCTAACCTCTTGCACACCCCCAGCCTACTGACCTTTGGGAGAGGGAGTTGGAGAGACAGCCTTGCTGCTGTGCAAGCACTGCTCAGCAGTAGTCAAAACATTTACATGTTATCAGCACTGTTCTAGCTACAAATACGAAGCACAGCACTATGAGGGCTAATATGGGGAAAGTTAACTCCATCCCAGAGAGACCCAGTACCTGGTTGCTCACATGTGAGTAAATGTTTGTGTTTGTGCAGGCACAGTGTGTGTGTTTTCACCTATGTATGTGTGTGAGATGTGCACACACATCTATGTACACATGCTTGTAACAATACACACGTGTGTCCAAATAACCATGCATGTATGTGCACCATTTGTGTGTGCATGTGAGCATGTTTTTACATGAATCTGTTTGTATGTGGTTGTGAAATTTCTTCCATTTGCTTGTGATGTCAATAGGTGAGTTCACAATGAAAACAAGGAGTACAGGTGAAACCTTCAGAACCTGCTGCTCTGTAGTGCTCATGGACAGAGCAGTAGAGAGTGCCATGAGCAGCACATTCCGTCATGATGAGGGACACACAAGAACACACATTTACACATGATCATGCAGATCTGCATGCAGTCATGCGCAACTTCATGCACCCACATGCATTCAGAGATCCACACGCACAAATGTCCACACAAGCAAGCACACATGCATCCGCACAAGTTAACTGTGAACTTAAGTGAGGAGATGCTGGATCCCACCCCAACAGAGAAGGTCTGGAGCACCTCAGGGTAGAATAAAGCTTCAGACATATCAATACCATATGCTGAGAACTCCCAGAGACTTCCCAGAGTGGGCAGGAGGCCAAACAGGCTTGTATTCTTAAATTAAATCCCAGCAACACAGACCACTCACCTGAGGAAGCAACAACAAATGCTTGTCTGGCAAATTAGGATGGAGCAAGCTGGGAGAGAGGGAGGGAGGGAGGGAGGAAGAAAGAAGGGTGTAACATGAACATGTTCTCACACAGAAGCCTTTGGGTATCCAGCTGAGGATTGCACAGGTGCAAGTAGCTGGGCCCATCACCTGCTTACATGGGACCTTTCTGGCACTTGGTCCACATCTTCTGCCTGTATGAACACACTCCTCTCCTTGACATCCTTGTGCCTGTCATTCCAACACACCATGGAGGCTGTGGCCTCTCCAGCTTCTGCAGCCTCCTAAACCTGCTAGTGAAGGCTCTGGCATGTGGTGATCCTTCACCATTCCCAGAGGAAAGGTAGAGTGGGACATGATGAGTAGGCCCCTTTCAGGACCTGTACCTTGAAGATGAGGAAGGTTTCTCCAGAGCCAGTGGCCATGAGGCTCTGCCTTGCTTTGTCTCGCCCAAGAAATGTCCTCACAGCCTCAGAACAGGTCCTGCAGCTGTGGACCCTGACCAGTGCTGGGCTCTGGTGAGGACCCTGGGGCCTGCAGGAGGCCCTTAGAGGGCAGCATCCCCACAGGCTCTTGGGGAAGGATGTTCCTCTTGCTCTGCGTCAAGTTGTGCTGGGGAGGTGGCTCATACAGATGATCTTTAAGGATGGCACATTTTCCTGTAGAGTGGGAGAGGAAAGGGAGAGAGTTGCATTGCAGGAAGAGAGAATGGGGTGTTGCCTACATGTCCCAAGGGTAGCCAGAAGCTTTCCAAATTATTGTTTTCACCAGCTGAAGACATTAGAGGATGTAATCTGTCAGAGGAAGGGGAGCTCCTGAACTGCTTGTAGGAAATTGTTGGGCATGCTGACGTGCATCCACCCAAAGTCCTGCTCAAGGATCCCTGCAGCAAGGACTAAACCTGTGCTCTGACCCAGCACACCTTCCAGCCCCTCACAAACAAAACTGAAGGGGGGGAGAAAGCAAAACCTGCTGAGAGGAGAGGTAATGACATTAAGACAGATGTGAAATGACACACTGATAATGCTGATAAAAAATTTCCACCTCCTAATTAGCAATTTTTTGCATGTTGAAGAGAGTGTATTTGTCAGTAATTAATGCTAGAAGTTACTTCATCAGCTCAGCTTCATTTTTATTTCCTCACCTCAGCATTTGCAGCTTGTGACAAGTCATGCTCGTTGTCGTGGTTTAGCCCCAGTTGGCAACTAAGCACCACACAGCCACTCATTCACCTTCTCCACACCCCACCCCCCCACCCCCCCGGTGGGATGGGGGAGAGAATCAGAAGAGCAAAAGTAAGAAAACTCATGGGTTGAGACAAGAACAGTTTAATAATTTGGAAAAAGGTAGTAATAATAATAATAATAATAATAATAATAATAATAATAATAATAATAACCACAACAATAATAATAATTTGTAATGAAAATTAAAACAACAAAAGAGGGAGAGAGGAACAAAACCCAGAGAAAAAAAAGACAAGTGATACAACCACTCACCACTCGCTGATTGATGCCCAGCCAGTCCCTGAGCAGCGATTGCTGTCCCCCGGCCAACTCCCCCCAGTTTATATACTGAGCATGACGTTAGATGGTATGGAATAGGCCTTTGGCCAGTTTGGCTGTGCCCCCTCCCAGCTTCTTGTGCACCTGGCAGAGCATGGGAAGCCGAAAAGTCCTTGACTAGTGTAAACATTACTTAGCAACAACTAAAACGTCAGTGTGTTATCAACATTATTCTCATACTAAATCCAAAAGACAGCACTATACCAGCTACTAAGAAGAAAATTAACTCTATCCCAGCTGACACCAGGACACTTGTCACAGACTCGCAACCCACCGCTGCAGCATGACTTCCTGCACAGGAGCTCTGGCTGGTGCCAGACACCCACCTCTTTCTCTAAGGAGTTTACAGTCATCAGAGAGCCGCAAGGTTTCATGTATTCATTTCTTTTTTTCTTTATTTTCTGCAAGCTTGAGGAACACTTGAGTCTTTGTTGTCAAGAGGTGCTGTTCTACATGTCTTATGTGTTTTCCTGACATGTAGATGTGGTCTGGCTGAAAGTCTGGAACTGCCCTGGAAGCTTCAACTCCAATGCAGTTTCTTTTTTTCCTTTAGGAGGTAACAACCCCCTAAGCCTGTCAAAACACCTCAGTTAGGAGCAGCCAGGTAGGGCTGACCAGTGCCTCTTTTCGCTTTGTAACAGTGGGCATTCAGCAACTTACTAACAGTGCCCGGAGGGGCTGGGAGCTGGCCCTAGAACTCTGGGTTCCCAGCAGGGTTTTCTCTACTGTTCCTGGCAAGGGCAGAAGAGCAAGCCAATGCTGTCCCAGCCAGATAACCAGGGTTAGCCCTCTCTCCCCAGCCAGCACAAAATCCATGGCCCGCACCTTGGAACATGGGTGGCTGCACCACCGTAGGAGCAAAGGCAGCTAATCCTGGGAGAACTGATGAGATGGCACTTGGAACCTTCCCTCCTCTTTCCAATCACACACTCCTGAGTTCTTCACACAAGGTTTTGAACTATGGCAAAGAGGCACCATGGGTTTGTGTTATTAGCTCTCCCCAATGAGTCCTGGGGATTATTCACCTTGCAAGGACGTAGCCAGTTAAGCAATTCAGAAATGAATGCACTCTGAAATTACCATGTACATAATGAGTTGCCATAGGAGCCTGACATTTTGTGACAGGAAATGTTTGACAGAGCTCTATAAGGTCATCTTTACTCTGATCTACCACCTGTTCCTCAAGCAAAGCAGAATCAGACTTTCATCTGGGATAAACTGGTTACCATAATTTACAACAGTGGGGGTATTTTGGCCCTCTGATGCCAACAGAGACAATGAATTTACGCTGCCACTGCTTGGACCACCTGCTTTTGTCTGGTTAGTCATTTTCTTTAGGCATGACAAAGATATGCCAAAGCAAAATAAGACATTGCTTTCTATAGAATTGCAAACTGAAGGAAGTCTACATTCCTGAGAGCTGGAGGACGAGAAAACTGCACATTGTAGATCCAGCTCTGTTGTTTGACCCCATTTCTGGGCAAAGCCTAGAATCCCATAGTCTAGAGAACACTGAAGGACTGCAGTTTGGACTCCTGGGTTTTCAGTAGGGAGGGGTGGCTGTTGAGCTCCAGTTCAAAGGGTTGGACTTGAGGGTCCATGTCTGGAGGAAAGGTGTGGCCTAGTGTTTAGAGCAAGCAGTGCTGGGAGTCACAGTGCCTTGGTCAAATTCTCAAGCCTCAGAAGGAAGGATGAGGTCTGTTGTTCATAGACCCCACACACACCCCCATTGCTCGCTGCTTCCCTGAAGTGTATGATGCAACATTTAGGGAAGCAGAGCTTGAAAGTGAAGAATTCTATGTTGCCTTTCCTTATTCATGGGCAAGCAAGCAGTGCCATACAACAAGAGAAGGACAGACATTCAGGCCCAGGAATAGACTGAATCCCTTACCTAGTGTAGAAAAACTCACCTCCCATCAGTTACTCCACAGGCAGAGCTCAGGCCCCTGACACTTTCAAATATCATCCAGGTACTCCTGCACAACTCAAGCCTAGCACAGAGCATTTCTGCCTCTCAGGGCCAAGCAGGTCATTAACCACAAAACTCACAGTACCTCAAGAAGCCAAAAGGCTACTGACCCAATAGGAAATGATGTCTCCTGAGTGAAGCCCTGGGAGTCTGGTGACCAGTGTCTCCCTTCCCGTCCTGGGATCTGGACAGGGAGAGCAAGTGACCAGCAATTTTCTCTGTTCTTAAAGGGTCAGTCATTGTGGAAGATGAGCCATCCATGTGACAAGAAGTAACACAAGAAAGCTTGCCCATGGCTATGTGGAGATGGTCCTGGAGCACCCTACAGCCACAATGTTTTTCCAGCTCTGGCCCCAA
Organism: Ciconia boyciana; assembly: GCF_034638445.1. Classification (NCBI taxonomy): domain Eukaryota; kingdom Metazoa; phylum Chordata; class Aves; order Ciconiiformes; family Ciconiidae; genus Ciconia; species Ciconia boyciana. The sequence continues at coordinate 7,582,231 of NC_132955.1, forward strand.
CTGTGGTCAAAGAGACCCAAAAGGCATGAGCATGTTGACTGAGCTCATGTCTTCTGTCTGTACTTCTCAGTGACTGCTCAGTCTTGGAAAAATCTTCTTCCAAAGCCTCAAGCAATTCTAAGTGGTTGTATTTGCTTTACAGGCCACCCAGGAGGTTGTGAATGTAAAGGGACAGGGAAAGATTTGTCCCATGAACAGAACCAGAATCAGATGTACAAGGAACAGAAGAATGCATTCTAGCATTAGCTAGTGGTGCCCACATATTGTGACATATTCACTATTTGGTCTCTCAAATGCCTTTTTCTCATGAAACCCTGAACCCTCTCTCACACACCTTTGGGTTTTTAGCAGGCATGAACAGAACAAGAATCATCCTCCCACTGGGACCCAGGCAACAATTTTTTTACCATTTTTGTGTGCAAATGAAGCAACTCATTCACTTTCCAGTTTCCCACAGACACAGACCATCTCTTTTCTCCAGGTGTCTCATCATCTTTGCCTCCCTTTGATTCTCTTTCTTATCTCTCTCCTTCTGACCCAACCCACTCCCACCTTAGAACAAAGAGTGAGCTTTGTGTGTCACCTTAGAAGACCTCACATCTGTATGTTTACTCCTTCAGGAAAGAAAATCCAGCTAATTACTCCTTTTGGTCACCATGACTGCTCTTGTCACCTTCCACCACAGCTGCTCTCCAGGGCCACCAAAGAGAAATGGCCAAAAGCACTGTGCACAGAGGAAAAAACTTGTCCACAGATATGGGAATGTCCCAGGACTTCATGAACAGAGGGGCTCCACTTCCTGCCCCACTGGTGATTCTCCATATTTACAGAAGAGATATTACAAGGAGTAGAACAGCTCACAGTGGTAGAGGGGGTGCGGGGTGTGAGGAGGGGAGGTTAAACAGAGTACCTTCTCCTTTGTGTAGCCCATGAATGTTGCTAACAATCTCAGTGTGTCTTTTCTGCTCAGCTGACCTTCAGCTCCTGGCAAGGAGGCTTTCTTTCTGCTGGCCTTTCTGGCATCCAGACATGATGACATTCAGTGGGCCAAAACTAATTAATAATTTCCTCTGTGATAAAGACTCCTGCCTTGCCCTTTTCTGCACTGACACACAGTGTAGTGTGTGTCACTATCTCACATTGCAGTCTGGTACAGCTCCACCATGTTCCCTTATATCAAGCTGTCAGTGCAGAACTTCCTGGACCTACATAAATTTGTCAACACCTTTAACACAATTTTAACTCTTTTGTTGAAACCCTTCATTTACAAACTCAGAAACAAGAAAGTGAAGCAAAAACTCTGGGGAGGACTTCCCAGAAGAAGTAAAGTAGATTTTCAAAGTGCCTCAGTGTAAGCAAACATAATTCCCTCCTAACTTCTGCCCCCAGAAGGTCCTCAAAACAGTGTAAATTCACCTGGGCATCACTGTTGGAGAGAAAGCACCATGTCCACAGCAAGCTCCTCTCACCCACCTTACAGCCATATTACATAACATGGATGTAAGGTTAAGCCTCAATCCTGATGGTCCCATATCACTTTGGTCATTATAGGATGAATAATGCCTCCACTTGTGACCGATCAAAGAAACCGTACCATGGAAGAAAGCTCAGAGAAGATAGGCAAGGGTGATGTGCTCATGAAGCTCAGAAGAGAAAGTAGGAAGTGACCATAATACTGAAGGAAACTGAACTTCTCTCAACACAAAGGAGACCGACCATAAGGTGGCCTTTGTTTTAGATAAAGTGCTACATGAGTTGAGTTGGTCAACTGATTATATAGATGGCCTTCCCAAAAATAATTGATAGAAAGTAGTATCTGTCTGAACTACCCAGCATGGGGGAAGTCTATATGTGGCTCAGCCCAACATAGAGCATAAAAACTGAACAATCAAAACAAATGAACTTTGAAGAGAGCAATGAACTTTCACTGGCTTCAACCCATGTATTTGTGCCCTGCAACTGGGAGACCCAGTATCATGACAATGAGTGTATAGAGACTGGTAAAGGGAAACACTTTTGTATTGTAATCCAACTATATATTGCAATTGATATATTTTGCTTGTGTTGTGATTTCAGTACATTGCTGTATCACTTTCCTAAATCAAAATGCCATGTAACATCAAATAACTTCAAAGAAGTAAATCTGGTATTAAGTATTAAACCCTCCTTGTGTGGAATATCTAGAAAAACCTGATCAGAGAGTGTTGGACTCTGACAGTGTGATGAGAAATCCCACCCAGCTGTCTGACAGAGCTGGAGGTGGTGTCCCTTGAAGGTTTGTATTTCAATTTGCAAAGTGTTTAAGTTTATAAGGGATTGATGTAAGTCTGTGACAGAACTTCCAACAGGTGACTTAATGCTTTTCAGGAATGGACACATATATTTCTTCTTTTTAATTTGATACTTTCTGGGTGCATCTGTGCCTCATTCTTGTGGCTATCTCATTGGCTGTTACCATGATTCAAGATATATTTGACCATGGCTAGTATCTCTACCAGTAGCCATTATGCCTCGCATAAGACCGTCAACAAAGTTGACATTTCCCTTCCCTCCCCTCTGTTTCCAAATATATTTATTAACTTATAATTAAAAATACTCTAAATACTATGCTCCATGCTAGATGAGTCAGGGACCTTCCACATGTAAAATGCAGCACCTGTCATTAGCAGTCCATCATTCAGCTCTTCCATTGTCAGCTGTGGAAACACTTCAAGGCATTTGGCAAAGTCACCAAAGAAGGAATTTCTCTCCCCAGATGCAGACCCCTGAAATGGTAAATGGGTAACAAGTAATTCTTTACACTTAATGGAAGGAGTATAGAAAGAGCAGTTGATTTCACCCTTCTTAGGAATTTTATTTCAGAACAAGATGAGTCGTGCTTTCAAAGTTCTTCCTTCTGCACAGGGGTGATAAAGGGAGTCCAGGTGAGCATCTTAGGTGGAGACATCACCGTGGCAGATGAAAAAAAACAGTATAGGTTTTATTTCACGTAACCATAGAGGTCTCCAAGTGAGACACTTGAGTCTGAACTGATTGTCTGCTCCTCCCTTCTAGAAGCAACAGTACTTCTGGAGATGATTAATCTATGTCCTCTGTACATCTGTCCTGGAATGGGAGAAATCGCTCTCTAAACGTACCAGTTTTCATGCACATGTACTGATTCATGCATGTTCTGAATACTCCAGGGCATCTACATGTCAACAGCAATATGGGGCAATTGAACCAAGCTTCCAAGGTGAATCCTATGCTCCTGTTCTTGCTTCTTGCAAAGAACATCTGTAAAAGTTGGTCTTACCTTCTCAGCCCTTCTGAAAAACTGAAACAGGGAGGACTAATTGAGTACTCCAGACTGTCTTAAATGAACTGGGTAATGCTTACTGGGCAACAGATTCAAATCGATGGATGGGGTCCACTTGAAGAGTCAGCACCCTCTAGCTGAGCATCCATATGTAGCGCTGGGGTCCACAATGCTGTATTTTCTCTTGGTCCCACATTCAGCACCTCCTTTCCCCAAGCTGGCTCCTGCTCTGGCTTCAGGCTGCCAGGAAGCCAGCTGAGTCACCATGGACAGGGCTCCAGGCACTTGGATATGAGATCTGCAGCTGGGCCCACATACCTGTGCCCAAGGACGTGGCAATGTCCACCCTCATCAGTTCTGCTGACCTTGATGGCAGTTGTGGAAATGCTTCAGAAAGCCCACTGAGGCTGGATCACACCTGCTCTGGGGTGTCTGTAACTGCTTACTTTGCTGGTTGGGATGATGTTTCATTTGGGGGTGAATTCTACTTGAGTGTTAGAGCCCTCTTCAGCCCCGGAGAGCAGCCAAAAGCAGGACCTCAAATGTCTAAGGGACTCGAGGCACAGATGAGTGCAGGACACCGATGGCTGCAGACAATTCCACATCAATTCAACCAGTAGTCCTCTGACATAAACTGGGATATGCAATGCCCTGCTTAGGGCTGTCAGTGAAGACCCAGGACCTCTAGGAGAGGCAGGCTGACCTGGACCAGCAGTGGAATGTCAATGGGGTACCCTAGGCCCTCTCAAGTGAACTGGATATCCTTCCTGAGACACAGGCCCAAACCCATAAAGTTGGATCCAGATGGAAAGTCAGCACCCTCCAGCTGAGCATCCACGTGCAGTGCTGGGATGGGATTGCCTGAACACAGTTCTGTTGAACTGTGAAGGACCCTGGAAGCAGTTCTGTTGCCCATGGGCTGTTTGAGGCAGCCATATGAGCTAGAAAGCTATGACACAAGGGTTGGAGGCAACTCTGCCCCTCTTGGAGTGGCAGTGGGAGGCCAAAAAGACCCACTAGACAGTGGAAATGCTCTAGTGCGCAGGTGACAGGCTCCCTCCTTCAGCCATTACTGACCAGATGAGGACCACATATGTGGAGTCCAGATGTTGTCATCTCCATGTTCATGCTCACAGTTCAGAGTGTGACTCCCAGCAGAAACTCACCCTTTCTTTGAGATTCATCTCACCCGTCCTGAAGAGCCAGGGCAGAAAAGCTCATTTGCACTGGGCACTTTTTCCTGCCTTGCCAGCCAGTGGAGAGATAAACCAGTCCAGGCACTGTGGACTTCCTCATTTTGAAAAGACAATTCAAAACTATGGGGACATTTGGGCAGCTCAGCTCACTTCAGCACTGATGGGTCTAGCCCCTAAGCATGAAAGTGAGGTTTGAGTGACCTCTCTCCTCTGAGGACAGAGCCTGGCACCCCCAAAGGTGACTCATCCAATCCCACCTTTCAGGTCACCATACACTGGAGAAAATGCCTGCTGCTTGTTTCTTTTTCTCCCCACTGAGCATTGGTAGACATGGGAAAGATGACTGTCATGAGCCACAGCTGCCTGATTCTGAGGGAGTTATTTCCAATGTAGTCTTCTGCAGGGAGAGATCTGAATCCCCTTTCTGGGGTCTCCTTTATCTTTGCTGCAGTGTTTACAGAAGCCATTGCTTATTATTCTGCCTCAGTATTGCTCTTCCTCAGAGCAGGCTGCATTGCCACAGAGGTCTGGGGGGGCAGCCCTTGCTGGAGTTGTTGACACACTTTCCACAAGCTCAGAACTTCTTTCCCCCAGGGACTAGTTACACAGTGCTTGCTCCCTGCAGTCCCGAGGAGAGAGGAGATTCAGCAAGATCCTTCAGGAGGCTAATTCCTTGTATAAGTAGCGGGACAGTTTGGAGAACAGGTACATTCAGGTACTGTTGATGACTCACAGCAGGAACTGCTGGAAGCAGAGTACAGGAGCGTAGCTGGCTGTGTGGCAGGAGCTGGGGTCTGAAGAGATAAAAAGGAAGGGAAGGAAGTGGACAGGAAGAAATTGAGTGTGAGATCCAGACCTTGAGTTTTGTTCACAGGTACCATCAGAGAAGTGAGTGCTTCATGTTCAGGGTTACAGGTAGGTGCTGCATTTGCACAGGCAAATTTATTGTTACTTATCTCATGGGAGTTTGCGTGGTGTCAGTTATACAAGACCTGTGCCTCTGTCTTGTCCTTTCCTGGGTGTCTTCCTTCCTGAGCTCATTCATTCCTCCAGATACTGCCTCTGTGTCCTTGACATTGCTGAGCTCTCAGGCAATGAGGTTGTTACTGCTCAGTTAGAGCTGTGCCACTGCTGTGCGGGAGCCAGCTCAGGGGCACTCCCATACCTCAGCTGGACTGTAGGAAAGGTCTGGTCAGGTGTGTGGGCCCAGGGTACCTGCACATGTCGTTTCATCTCTCACAGTGAAATTTCACTTATCTTTCTCTCTCTCTCCCTCTCTCTTTTGTCTCAGGGATCAGTCTCCCATCTTCAGCTTTCTCACATTAAACCCTACGCTAGTCTCCAGGTACAACACTGATTTTGGGGCCCTCTCTCCACAGGACTACCTCACAGAACAGCTCTTCCCAGTCCAGGAGAGAGCTGTCATGGAGCTGGTGTGATTGCCCATTTTGAGGTGTCAGTCCTTCCCAGCAACTGTCTGTTCTTTGTAGGTGCCTGCCATGGTTGTCTCCAATTCACTGTAAAAGCTCTAAAGTCAAAAGATGGGAAACCACAGGCACATCAGTGTGTCCCTACCCAATTTTGCAGAAATGCAAGGATGATTGGGCAGAGGGCTTTGTTTCTCAGCATGGGGCTTCCCTGCGCACATACACAAATGCCTACTGGGTGTTTACTTTCATCACATACTAGATACTGTTCCTGCCCCATCTCAGCTTCCACTCACCATCCCTTCCCCTATCAGAGTAGAGAGCTCTGAGAGCACATCTTGAAGTGTGGAGGTGCAGGTGCTGTGCTGCTGCAGGAAGGCAGCCCAAATGCAATCAGAGACTGCAGCTGAAGGGGAAAAGATATGAAGCATATGATCTTCATGATCTTGGGGCACTGGGGGGGTGCTCAGGAGGGCTGCTGCATGCACTGACAGCTCCAACTAGGTGCAGATTTCAGGGCACAAATCTGGTTCTCCTGCAAACTGATGAAGAGAACATGGGAAGGAATGTGTTCCATCCCAGGAGTACCTTTGCAAGTGTCTGGCTTTCACCTAGGATGTGCAATGGCAAGAGGCAGAGGGAGAAGAGGGCCGTAAGGAAACACATGTCCAATTGAGAAGATAAGGTAATATCTTTCTATGGCTTGCTTTTTCTTAGAGGCAATGGAATGGTTGGGGCTACTGTATGTGGGAACTGAAACCAAATTATGAACTCCTCTTTATAAGGGAAGTGAATAAAGCAAATTGGGTTGAAATGTGACCTTGGTCTTGGGGCAAGTGTGGCACCATTTTTTCTGACTGTGAGATCCTGGGGTGGGAACTGTCTTCCTTTAGCCACACACATTTCCAGTGAGAAAGTAATTCAAACCATGACCCTGGTGTCACTTTTATTCAGTGGAGATTCTTGGCTCAACACAGCTGCTCACATGCCTTTTGGTACCTCGTTTTGGTTTGAGATGTCACTGAGTATCCCACACATCCAGGTGTTCCTGTCAGGAAGATTTGAGGGCATGATGCAGTGGCCTGCGTGAATATGGGGAACAAATGGATGCAGGAAGGAAGGTGAAGGTATCTGAGAGGGCCCCTAGCCCTAACTGCTCAGCAGCATTCCCACCTGTTACATCAGAGACTGCAGTGGAAACAGATCTGCCATAAACCCACCTTGAGACCAGTGTTAAACACAGGTCATACATGGTATACCTTCAGAGCACTTCATTCTTTCTGCAGTGTGTCCTGGGAGTATGGGGGAATCAGGTGGAGTGGAGAAGGCCCTTTCACTGTTGTGACACTCGTAAATCTCTGTTTCACCATTTACTTATTTACAGGGAATCCAGAATGCATATGGAGTTGGTGTTGGATGGTGAGAGGTTTAGTTTTCATAGGAAACATTTGAGAAATATTTGAGATGTTTTTGACCTATCCTAAGATATGACCAGTTTTAAAATAGGGTAAAAAATTGACCGTACATCCCATCTGCTTCCCTGGCCTTTTGTAGGCCCAATTTGGTTGTGTGCTCCCTATCTTAATTTTTCTTCTCTGTGGGTAATGCTTCCCTCAGGCAGATTCTGCCCTGGGCTCAGGGATGTGGTAAAATCAATGTCTCTATATTCCTCCTGGGTAGCCCATCTGCTGACTAGTAGATCCCTGAACCAGATGAAGTCTGCTCTCATGGTTCTGATGCTACTATTTGTCTTACCCACTTCTCTCAGTATCTTAAATTCTACCATCTCGTGTTCACTGCAGCCAAAGCTGCCTTCAGACTTTGTACCCTCACCCAGTTCTTCCTTTTAGGTGAGCTACTGGTAGAGCAGATAATTTACCCCAGTCAGTGATCAGTGGATCACCTGCATTAAAAATATGTTTTTAATACACTGCAGATATCATATGAGTTTCTTGTGATACGCTGTGTTGCCCTTTCAGCAGATATCAGGGGGAGCAGGGAGAGTCCCCCAGGAGAATGAGGACCTGTGATTGTGAGACTTCCTCTGGCAGCCTGAAGAAGCTTTTGTCTGCTTCCTCTCCTTGATCAGGTGGCTTGTAGTAGGTGCCCAGTATGACTTAACCATGTTGGTCTGTCCTCCAAGCCTTTCCCAGAAGCTCTTGACTGTCTCTCCTGTTCTAAGAAGGGAAAACCCCACACATCTGAGCCACTGCCAAGTTTCCCAACATTCAGGAAACATTCCAAAATACTAGAAGTGTCAAACATCTGGCTATGAAGACTGTGGTATCTCCAGAGCTGAAAATAAGTAGGTGGCAAATATGGATGCCTAAATATAGAAATGTTAAGGTTTAATTCATCCTACCTCATTTAAGATGTCATACCATCTATCACAGTTAAGATCTGAACCATAACAATATAAATAAACACCTGAGCTGTGCATCAGGCAAATAATGTGATGCCCTTATTCAGGTCAGTGGGGAGAGATATTGTAGGTGATGCAGAGGTAGTGATCTGGTGTAGGAGGTGATGGATCACCTATGGAAAGTTCTGCTCTCTTTGCATGGGTGAAGGAAAGAACTGAGATTAATGCCTTTGATACACCACAGGTAGCTTTACCATCTCAGTGAAGACATCTGCAAGGAATCAGTCTCATAAACCTCCCTTTCATGTTATAAATGAGCAAAAACAGTGTTCCAGGATGTAGCTTGTCTGAGCTAATTGAGACTTTTTCAGTACTTATTTGGAGATATAACTCTAATTAGAAAGGAATTGATCTCCCTGACCTCCAGAGCACGTATCTTCACCTGAACTATTCATCTTTGGTCCACTGATCATCAGTGGAGAGAAATGGGCAATCTCAGGCCTCAGTTCACCTCCTCCAAAAGTTACTGTACAGGTCAAGCAAGCCATATTTTAGAAGGATCATTTATTCTCCTAGTGGTGCTCAAGAGAGTTTAAAGACTAAAGCTGACCTAGGCAGAAGAAAATTCACAGTAGACATTGTCGTGGTTTAGCCCCAGCCGGGAACTAAGCACCACGCAGCCGCTCGCTCACTCCCCCCTGGTGGGATGGGGGAGAGAATCGGAAGAGCAAAAGTAAGAAAACACGAGGGTTCAGATAAAGACAGTTTAATAGGTAAAGCAAAAGCCGCGCATGCAAGCAAAACAAAGCAAGGAATTCATTCACTCCTTCCCATGGGCAGGCAGGTGTTCAGCCATCTCCAGGAAAGCAGGGCTCCATCACGCGTAATGGTTACTTGGGAAGACAAACGCCATCACTCCAAATGTCCCCCCCTTCCTTCTTCTTCCCCAGCTTTATATACTGAGCATGATGTCCTGTGGTATGGAATAGCCCTTTGGTCAGTTTGGATCAACTATCCTGGCTGTGTCCCCTCCCAGCTTCTTCTGCACCTGGCAGAGCATGGGAAGCTGAAAAGTCCTTGGCTAGTGCAGCAACAACTAAAACATCTCTGTATTATCAACACTGTTTTCAGCACAAATCCAAAACATAGCCCCATACCAGCCACTCTAAAGAAAATTAACTCAATCTCAGCTGAAACCAGGACAACATCCAGATTTTGTTGAGAAGACTTCCACCCAAAGAGACACTGTCTACACTGTCCAGGGCCAAAACAGAGAGATGTTGGACATGACAAAATCACTTTCTGCAACTCCTGTGTCAAGTCCAAGAGCTCAATGTGGTTAAAGGGAGCACAATTTACTTGTGCTTTGTGTGACAGATGCAGCTGATTAGACCAACCTGCCCAACTTCTCTCCTGCACAAAAAAACCCTCTCCCTGACACCTTTCTTCCCCTAGAGTACTTGGACATGGGTGTGAGATTCAGCAATCGGATGGAGATGCTTGTACAGGCTGGTATGGCAGGTAATGAGTTCACTTCTGATCATTTGATGAAGCAAGCCATGCACACATGACAATACATATTGGGCATGCAATTGGTTCACACCTTTCAACTAGATCAGTGGACATTTTGTTCTCATTGGCTTTACCATCACCTTCTGCCCTCTCTCCCAGATTATCCTTATAGCCAAACTGTGGAGATACAAGCTGGAGAAGTGGAGTTTAACACGGGTGAAAAATTCACTAGATATCTGGGCTCAGAGGATTCTCACCAGAGGTAAATACTCCATCTGTCATGAAGGCACCTTGATCCACTAATTTTGCAGAATGTGCTGGTTTTGGCTGGGATAAAGTTAATTTTATTTATAGTAGCTAGTATGGGGCTATGTTTTGGATTTGTGCTGAAAACAGTGTTGATAATACAGAGATGTTTTGGTTGTTGCTAAGTGGTGTTTACACTGGTCAAGGACTTTGCAGCTTCCTATGCTCTGCCAGGTGCACAAGAAACTGGGAGGGGGCACAGCCAGGATAGTTGATCCAAACTGAGCAAAAGGCTATTCCATACCATATGACGTCATGCTCAGTATATAAAGCTGAGGAAGAGGAAGGAAGCGGGGGACATTCGGAGTTATGGTGTTCGTCTTCCCAAGTAACTGTTATGCGTGATGGAGCCCTGCTTTCCTGGAGATGGCTGAACATCTGCCTGCCGATGGGAAGTAGTGAATGAATCCCTTATTTTGCTTTGCCTGCGCACGTGGCTTTTGCTTTCCCTGTGAAACGGTCTTTATCTCAGCCCACAACTTTTCTCACTTTACCCTTCTGATTCTCTCCCCCATCCCACTGGAGGGGAGTGAGCGAGCAGCTGTGTGGTGCTTAGTTGCTGCCTGGGGTTAAACCACGACACAACATCAGAATGTCTTGTCTTTACTAGAAACAAAAGCCAAAGGCTCAGACAAAAGAAGACAGAAAGAAATGCCATTGTCTTGAGAGCTTATTATAACCCTCCTGTTTACTATCTCCCTTGCCAATAAAAACAAACAAACCAACAAAACTGGAAAAGCTCCCTAATTAGCCACAAGGGAATGACTTATCTTCCAAGTCTTAATGAGTGGTAAAAAACATTCCACACTTCAGTAGGGGCAGGTCTGGGTAGTGCTAGCCTTTAGGTCTCCTTAGGGGGATCGCACACATGTCTTTAAATCATTGCATGCAACCTGGTCAGCAGGACCCTTGAGTCTTCTCATGTTACTGTGGAAAAGCTGTTCCTCTAGGAACTCTAGGTGGACCAGTGTGTGCCAAGGGGATCCATTTCTGCCTAACATCTCTCCATTAGTGCAGTGAACTGCTCAGATTCAACACCAATATTAGACCCAAGGGAAGGATGGATAAACAGGTGGGTAGCAGATGCCACTGATTTCTTATGAGCTTTAAAGATGGTCATGCTCATGCTCTTTTTAGCCAAGATCTGGCTTTGTCCCAACTAAAGAGATGCACTTAAATGGAGCAACCCAGTTCAGAGTGTAATTACGTAGTCTTCTACAACCTGGAGTCAGATGAGAGGGGTCAGGCCCTCTGGTGGGGCCTTTCATGATTCCTATCATTTTTCCAGGTTTCCAAGGGCTTAATCCTCCCTCAGGGTCCCATTGCAGTTGCTTCTACAGTGTTCATTCAGTTCTATCCCCATTTAACTTCAGAAAACAAAGCCAGGTGTGGACCTTCAGGATGTCTGACTTTCTTCCCCTGGACCATTCCTCCACCACTATCCCAGAAGACAGTACATGCACCCCCACCCTTTGCTCCTCACCCAGCACATGGAAATACACCTTAAGCACCAAGCTACAGAAACCTCTCTCTGATAGGCACTGCGCATGATAAAAGGGAGATACAGGCCTCATGCTACATCCTCTGGAGGGTGTTCTCCGCCCACTAATAAGTCCTTTCCTGAGGTTGGGGGCTGGAATAGGTGGTTACTGGAAGGAAAATGTTCTCCTTCCACCCCCAACCTAGATGCAGTGCCTTAGTCATCAGATCCAAATTGTAATGACTGTTACTAGAAAGGATCCCAGATAATGAAAAATGGGGAATTGTTGAGACCACTTCTTGGGCAGGATCTCCAAAATGGTGAGGTAAAAGAAAGTCTCAGCTGCTACCCTTTCCAGGATGACTCCTCCTAGCTTGCTGATGTCTTTGTCAGATCAAGTGACCCTAGTGACTGCAAAAATGCAGATGGGGGACACGAAGAAAAACAGTACCATGTAGAGGAGTTATCCCTGTGATCAGGTTCCCCTCTGGCTTAGCTTGAAGGCCAAGCTGAACATGACCTACATGGCTAAGATCCCTTGAAGAGCCACAGCACTTCCTGTTAAGGGGTACCAAATCTGGTAGCCCAGTAGAAATGCTTCCATAGTTCCATACGTCCAAAACCAACCAGTAGGAAGGCTCAGAATGTATTCCAAATAAGTGCACACACACACACACAAGCAAACCATAGAGCTCAGCACAGGCAGACACACTCAGCATTCATATGAAAACAAAAGAGTACTAAGGACATCATCCTGTTCCTCTCTTTGGCTGATCAGAAGGTCATTTAGTGGGAAATATATGTATACGTATATACAATGTGGACCTTTGGAGTAGCTTGGCTTAGACACTCAGTCTACCCAATAGCTGTCCTTTGGATCCACCAGCAGACATGAACACCTCAGACGTACAAGCACTCTTACCCAAGGTCACACTCCAGTCGCTGGCACCTAGACCTCCATACATACAGATTTACACAGAACAGAGGGTTCCTCATGTCGAGAAATAAGTAGAAATTTAATTTAATAAGAAGATAGGAGACACTGCAATTATCAGGTTCAGGGCATGACCAGACAAGTTTACTGACCATCCACCTGATCACGTATGACCGGCCCTTTTTATCCCTTTATTCCTCTGGTTTGCCACATTTGTTCCTCTCCAAATCACCTGGATCTTTCCCTTTTCCCACCTTTGGTTCCTTCCCTAAACATCCCATTATAAATCTTGAGCAACCCCCACATGCTTTTACCATGCATCCCATAATGTGTCCCATATTGCTAAGGAGTAATCCCCCTCAATTTGAGCCAATCCCCCTAACTCATCTTCATGGGTCTCACATCTAGACAATTGCGCTGAGGCCTAGAGTGTGCATTCCTCTCAGTACATTATTTTGGGTTCCCAGCCTGCCATTGTGCCTCTGTGCTCCTCTGGGCTTGTGGAGCCTTTAATGGGCTGACCACTCTCCTGTGATGGTCCTGGGACTAGCTGACTGAGGGCATTAATCAGTTTCCCCACTTGCCATTGTCTCTTTGTGTTACTTTGTGTGAATGCAGCCTGAGATTTTACCACATAATCTAACACCTCCCATTCTTTATGTTGCATCCCAGTGGCCAATCCTTCAAAGCCTGTTTGGAGGAATGGGAAGAGCACAAAGTCCCAGAAGAAGGTGGACAAGGTTGTCCAGTCTGCCCTTGATGGAGGCTTTCTGGGAGCATGTAGCCGAGGGACAGAAGGGAGAAGTGCTGATGGACAACCAGTTGAACACATGGCAGCAACGTGCCTTGCAGTAATGAATGTCTGCCACGTCCTGGGCTGTCTTAGCAAGAGAGTGAGGAGCATGCCAATGGAAATAATTCTTCCCCTCTATTCAGCACTTGTGAAACTTCCCCTGCAGTACTCTTTGTCCTGGTAAGGGCTTTCCAGGCCAAGAAATACATTGAAACACCAATGCAAGTCCAGTGCAGGCCACCAGGATGCTGAGGGATGCTAAGGGATGTTATAACTGGCTGCCTCCAGCAGACTGTGGGACCTGGTGATTCCTCCTGTGCAGTTGCTGGAGCCCAGCCCATTTCAGACAGAGCCAGTGGCGTCTGTCTCCCTGGCCAATGGAAGAGGCAGCTGCTTTCCTGTTTACAGGTTCAAACAGTAAAGAGGCTCAGTGTGTATCCCAGAGACACACACAAACACACAGGACATCAATAGGGCTGGCTGCACAGATTGCCACAGACAAGGCATTGCCTTCAGCAACACCCACATGTAACATCACCGGAATTCACACCAAACATATAGGCAGCCAAGTCCTCTTCCTCCTTTCCAGCTGATAAGGACTGAAGTTCAGTAGCAAAAGCACACACGCCCAGTACAGGTCTTCTCCTCATCTAATATCCCTGCCCAGACCCTGGGCCTCCAACTTGCCTGCTACTAGTCCAGCTTGAAGCTTGCCAGTCAATTGCCCACACCCATGCACACCAGGTTAGGGAAAAAAGAAATACACTGGTCATCAGCCGCTGGCGCCCAGGCATGTGGGGCCTGTGACCTGTGGTGCCACACCAGTTGCTGTCACTGGGACCTTGTCCACTCCAGGTTCTGGCACCACAGGCTCAGTAGGCCTTGACTCGAATCTGACTCCAGTTGCTGACCTCATTTCACTCCCTCTGGTGCCTTCAGTTGCTGGCATCTAGTCTTTACAGCATCCACACACATGGAGAGTGAAATTACATGAAAAAACAGTTAAGGAAGATTTAATCAGAAGATAGGACAGAATGCAGTGATCAAGGGCAGGGCTCAGTTAGACAAGCACACTGACTAGCAATTGCTTACATCTAACAAGCCCCTTTTATACCCCCCATCTCTTTCTCATTCCCTTTCCCTAAACATTCCTTAGTGATTTTTCCCTAGTCCCACAGGCCCTCCTTGAATTTCCCAAATCCTTGTGTTCATCTCATTTCCCACTTCTTATCAGTTACAAAGTCCAGGTGGCCATTCTCCAGAGCTATGCCTGTATTTTCTTAAGGCCCCATTAATTAGCTATTGGAGGCTTTTAGGTTTGGTTATTGTTATTCCTTCTCTATCAGGTCTGTGTCTCTTTGTGATTTTGGTTATTGCATCTCCCTTTATGTATTATCCCACTTGCACTAGAAAGGTCCTTGATCAGGTAACATTAATGAAACAGAGACTCTCCTATTCCACATACCCTTACATGAGGAGTGGCTGAGAGGACTGGGTTTGATCAGCCTCAGGAAGGCTATGGGAAGATGTAACTGCTGTCTGCAACTACCCATTGGGTGCTGACAGAGAAGGCAGAGCTGCCTCCCTGCTGCACCTCAAGCTTGCCCACTACCCATGGGACTCAGAGCCATGGTGGGGCTGCTGCTGCTGCCACCCACCTTCCTGGCATGGACCAGACCTGGGACATGATCTTCCCAACCTACCTGTCCTGCAGCCCGGCCCTGGAGAGGCCTTGCTTATCCAGGCAGCCCACAGAGCACATCTCCCCTCGCAGCTTCAAGGCAAGGACAGGCAGGGCTTCATATCTTCTTCACACTTTGCCAGGCACAGGCAGGGCAGGAGAGCTGTAGGGAAAGTCACAGAGTCCTGGTGAGAGCTCCCAGATGTTCCCACCCTCACCTGCACAGGGGAACGTCTCCACACCCAGAGCTCTACCCCATGGGTACATTTGCTGCCCTGCTGCAAGTGGCTGCATCATCCTGCCCCAGGTTGGTCAAGGTATTCCTAGCCAGGATCAGGAGGCAGATGGCTGAGAAAAGGACAATGAGGGATAATTCTCAGCCAAACCCAGATGAGTTGTCCCTCTTTGTCCTGTTTGCAGCCAGATCCAGCAGCACAAAAGGAGTCAACTCGTAAGGTTCCACCCATCCCCTTGGATAGATGCCAGGATGCAGGGAGAGGAATCCACACTGCACCTGAGGAAGGAGGTTGGAAGCTGCTGCTTAGCATTCATTGTCTTTGATCCTCTGGGGACACAGCAAGGATGGGAAGCATCCAAAACTCCCCAGAGCAGAGATTTCCAGGCTACCTGCTGCCATTCCATGAACACCAAGGCCAGAGCTTGACTAGCTCTGTGCCCTGTGCATGGGAGATCAGTTACATCCCTTTCTGGAATTGTTCCTTGCATTTTGCAAGAGCTCCTGTGAGTGTTTTTCAGGCTCTGCATGGGCAGGCAGGAGCTCAGACCTCTGCGACAGAAGGTATCTCCTGTTTTTGTGGGCTGAGCTGTGCTAGCCCGCCTAGAATCCCTCCCTAGATTAACCAGGTCCACTGAACATAAAAGGAGCACAGAGACACTAGGTCATGGCTGTATCTCACACAACTTAATGTGAAGAAACCCAGTCTAGTGAGTGCAGACACACAGGCTGATAGGCTGTACCTGAAAAAGTTTTTAGGTAGTTTGTCTGGGAATACAGGCCTAAGATGTGAGCTCAAGGGGGTAAGTCATCAATAGTACCCATGTTTTAGATAGAAAAGTTTTCTGGGTGTTATGTCTGCATAAGGAGCATTTCTATGCATCAACATGTGTCTTGGCAGGAAGCCATCAGCCATGTTCTGAGGCTGTGAAAGGCCATATAACTAGGACTAGCACAGTCCTAAGCATGACTTCTCAGTATTCAATTTACAAGTGGTACTTGTCTGCAGAGAGTACAGAACATTTGCCGTCACACAGAATGACCCACATTGTGTCACCCACAGCTGAGTAGTACAAACAGTCACATAAACCCCTCTGTCACCTTCACTACCCCTCAGAGGTAAGGGCAAGCTGGCAGAACAAAGCTGTGAGTTGCTGGAGGTGGGGGGGCATCTCTCAACTGAAATAATTTCTTGGACAAGAGTTCATTGTGATGTGTTCAACTGCTACAGTGTGGGGAGGGGACAGGTTGGTTGTCCCATTTTCATTTAAAAACAGTATGTTTTAAAACTAAGAGTAGTGCAGTACCAGAATTAGGGCATGGGCATAACTTTTTAGCTATCTGTTCTACCCCTTATGCTCTCACTTCTCTTTCCTTTATGGTAAACCTCCCCTGCCATACCTACTTTAGAGTTCTCCTCTCTTTGTTAACATGCCTGACTGCAAAGACTTGTGAGAGACTGAAAGAGTTAATGTCTCAAACATTGTGGAGAGATGAGGCGCGATTTGCATGGCGACGGCAAGTCGGCTAGCATGGGATGGGGAGAGCTGTTCAGAGGAGAGACTAAAAGAGGCATTGTCTTGTGAGACACTGAAAGAGGTACTGTCTCAAACATTGTAGCGAGATAAGGTGCAGCAAGTCGGATAGCACGGGATGAGAAGAGCGCGTTGGAGGATGCACAGTTACCATCTATAGCCAGAGGTCACACAGAGTTTTATCTAAGGAATGGGCCTACAACCACCCGAAACTTGGAATGAAACTCCTCGCAACCATCCCCCCTCCCCCAGCGCCTGTGAACTTTTGAGGACCAGAACAACGTAAGTCCTCCAGGGGTGTGACCTGAGGCAGGGATTAGAGTATAAAGAGACACCTTCCCCAGGGAACGGTGTGTGCCCATCACTGGAGAATTGCCACGTCTGTCATCGTCATCGCAGGATCCAAGGGTGGTGATACGTTTCCTTTTCTTTATCTTCCTCTCTTCTCTTTTCCTTTTCTCACTTCTCTTTTCCTCTTCTGACTTCTCTTTTCCTCTACTCTTCCACTATATATATATCTGGGCATATGAGTTTTGGATGAATTGTGACGGGTTGCCCGGAAAATAGCTCCATTGCCAAATTGCCTCTGTTTGTTCGCTGAGCTTGCTAGTTCGTTAAGTTTGTAGTTTGCTAGTTAATAAAGTTGCTAGTCTGACTGTTCCTCTGAGTCATTGTCGTGACTCTACCGGCCTGCGGCTCTGCCGAGCAGAGATCAGCCTTTGTCGGTACACAAATCCCTGGGGAATCAAAAAGATTCACTCATCTCGCAACCTACCGAGTGGGACAAGACAAGACTGTTGCATGACTTTGTCAAATATTTCCCATCCTTGATCAGTAGCCCTTGTTCATCAAAGACAGTTCTCTGGCAATCAAAACCAAAGTTCTGCCTGCAACACAGTGTATGCGGCCAGCTGTTGATCCACTGGATTAGTTCTTTTCTGCTCAAGCCTTTCCAGTTTGGGCCCTGACACCCTTACTTCACCCTAGAGCTCTGTTGTCACTCTAGAAACACTTTGGGCATTATCATTGGTGCCCACATCAAAGAGCAGCAAAGGGTAATACTCCAAAGTCAGGTGTGATGGATGCACTCGATCCCTTAACCAAACTAGCACTAGCTTGGTACAAGCTCCAGAGGAGATAAAGGCAGTTAACTGCCTTGATTAGGATCATGCAGTTAATGCATGAATAGCGGGTGGCTTTTCCAAGACTCATTTAACAAGGAACAAAGAAATGTGTGGGTATAAGGAGTCTCATGCATATCATTCCTATCACATGTAATTTAACTATGAGCCAACCACTTTATCTATAAATATGACAGTCAAAGTGAGCCTTCTTTGAGCTTTCCCAGCATGGCTGCATGGCGGTGATCTCCCCTTGAGCAGGGACACCTCTCAAGGTTGCTCCTTGAGGAAGAGAGACCTTTTACCAACAACAGGTATTTGGTAAGCGACTGATATTGTGCATAACCTTGTAGTATGGTAACATTGATTCTGTCTTGGTAACTTTGATAGCATGCTGAATTGTTAAATCTTCCATATATAATCCCTTAGACATAAACCGTTGTCCAAATCTGAGACTAGGATTGGACCTAGCCGCACCTAAATTCCATCAAGAGTTTAGAAAGCAAGAGGGTCTACTCTGAACCTCGTGACTCCGTACCCTTTTGTATCCTCGGTCTCTTTGTGAATCACTGTAACTCGAGTGTAACCCAATTTTCCTGTGTATGTTTTCTTCCATGCAGTAATTAATAGAGTCAACCTTGCCATTGAACTTTGTTAAGTTGCACTTTTATAAATAACATTAAAACCACTTTTGCTAATACCTCTGACGGTGATTTTTTAAGCAATCATCTAAATCACTCATTCACAACAGCAGGACGAGCTCAACAGTCCCTCTGTAACATATTGCATCTGCCCTCTGGCAAACAAGAAGCCTTCTGAGACATCAGGTCAGGTTAGCAGACTGGTGCTTAAGATTCCTAAGAGAGGAATTCTCCTAAAGATGTCACAGGTCTTTTCTCCTTCATGGAGGAAAAATTATTTGAGCACAGCTCCCTCTGATGAATTCCCTAATCTGTCTTTTTGTCCTCACCAGTTCCCAGGCTACAGCAGCTGTTCTGAAGTTAAAGTCTGCAGATGGAGCGGGAGACTTTTTTCTAGTGCCAGAAGTCACCAACTTCCAGCCTTCCCCACCTTGACTGCCTCCCTCTGCTACCTGGTTGGCCATGGTCTCCATCTGTCCTGCCTTCCTTGCTCTGTGTAGCTTAAGCTCTTGTCTCCAGAGACAGGCACCACCAACACAGCACTAAATGCAGATCCACTCAAGGTTTCCTTGCACAAGGTGGGCAGGATTTCTCTGCATTCCTCCCCAGATGCAAAGCTAATGTTCTTTTGAGCTCCTTAACACTGAGGAGGAGAGAGGCAACCTAGCCTGCAGAGACAGGCAGTGCTGAGGAACTCCAACTGTTGGTATGTTGCATTATACAGAATTTCCAAACTGGAGTGAAACAGTCCTTTTTGGTCTCTGAAATCTGCAGTAGTAAAGCATGATCTTTTGAGGATCAGGAAACAAAAGGCACAGGAAACAGGGGCTGCATCTCAGTGCCTGCTGCTGGGGCACCTCTCAACCTGGGAGCTGTCACTGCTCTCCTGAAGTTAGGCCCTTTCTGGCCTGGGGAACCTGCAGTTCTGTGGTGTGCATGGACAGAGAAGTGGAAAGGGCCCCTGCCATGACCACCACATCTTGTGATGATAGCCAGGTATGTATAAACAGATGTGTTCATGCTCACCTGCATAGAATTGTATGCAGATTTGTCCACACTGTGCATTCAAAGAAATTTATCATACACATAAGTGCACTCATCAAGCAAAAATGCCTACACATGATCACCTGTGGATTCAACTAGGCACAAACCTGGTAGGGCTGGAGCACCCCAGGGTACCTCAAGGCCCAAAACATGGATTGGCTGGGAATCCCCAGACATGACCTAGAAAGAGGAGGAAGCCAAGCAGTCTGGGAAATCTCTCCCAAGGTGGTGTTAGAAGGAGAAATGTTGAAACACAGCAGTGCGGTCCACCTGCTGAGAAGAGAAAGGCCAGTAACAATCAGAAAGGGCTGGGAGGGAGAGGGAAAAGGACATAGCACATCCTCACGTATGGGAGCCCTTGGATGTCTGGCCAAGGATTGCAGGGCTGAGAGGAGCTTGGTCTTTCCTGCCAATGGGGATGAAAACAGTTCCCAGGAGTGCCCCAGGCCAGTGTCCCTAGTCTGTACAGGACCCCTCCAGCAACTGGTGTGAGTGTTCTGCCATCAGTGACATGTTCCTGCCCCAGAAATTTTAGGAACTCTCATTCCAACACTCAAAAACCAAACATCCATGAGGGAATGAGCATGGCATAAACAAGGAAATGAAAAGGCACCACAAAACTGAAATCCAGCCTGTATCATTAGCTGGGATGTCTTACATTTCAGAAGAGCTTGTCAGAAAATTATTAAACCTGCTAGGGCTACTTCTGGGCCTGGGGCAGTACAGGACCAGTATAAAAGCCAATGTAGGTCCTTAGTCCTTCATCCACTTCACTCTCCTTCTCCTTGGGAACAGGTGAGTATGAAGTCCCTTCTTTGTCTCCTACAGAATGAAGCCATGTCTCAGTGGACTTGTTGATAATACCTGCTCTGTCCTGTGCTGGGGCTTGGGGCTCCCTGTCTTGGAAGGGGAAGCAAGGAAAAGATCTATCGTGGAGAGAGGCTGGAGCTGGGCTGAGGGGACTCTTGGGTTCTTGTCTAGGAAAGAGCTTTCCTGGGCCTGGCTCTTTGCATGGTACCTGGGGGACAGAGGTGCATGGGCCTCCCTGCACAGCCTCTATCTCCCCACCCAGCACATGCCTTGGCTCCCCTGCAAAGGAAGGCAGGCAGAGGCGTGCCTCAGCTCTCTGAAAACATGGCCCATGTATGACTTGCTTGCTTCTCACTCTTTTCTCTCTCTCATTTCTCTGTTGTCTGTCTTGTTTTTACAAATTCAGCCCTGGAGGGATCTGCTGCCCCCCTCCCTTTGTGGTGTAGGCAGTTGGCCACCTTTTGGGAACTCCACCCTAGCCTCAAGGCACAGGTTCTTGGATGATCTGGTGCTCCCTGCATCAGAGCCTCCACTTGTTTACCTCATTTCCCTCTTTTAAATCATTAAAATTCTGCTGCAACCCAACCTGAGCCTCTGTGTGGTCCTTCCCTCTCAGGATGTTCTCACAGTCTACCCAGGAACAAAAACATTTTTCTGGTCCAAACAATGTGACGTAAGGGCAAATGGGCACCCTTCACTATTCTGAGCAGAAGGAGGGGTTGGGGCATACTGCACTGGGAAGCTCTGTACAGTGTCACTTGGACCTGGGGAAGATGTTGCCAGCTGCCCAAATGACAGTGGCCTCTGGGGACTGCCTTGCTGCATCTCAAACCAGAAATGCCTCCTCAGACTTGGAGTACATCCTGCAGATGGGAAGCCTGTCTTCTGATGACCTCTGTGGGGAGCTGGTGGCCTGCAGGAGGCCATGGAGTAGGTCAACAGCTACACAAGCTGTTGGGAAAACAGTTCCTCCTGCTGAGTGGAGCTGTATTGGAGGAGTAGGCTCAGGCAGAAGATTGCCCTGAAGGACAGCAGAAATGTGGTTGGGTGAATAGCCTCAAGAACAGTCCCCAAGTAGGAACAAGGCCAGCTCCCATGGGCACAGATAGTAGCGACAAGGCCGCCATGCAACACCATGATCACCTGGTACAGTGCCTGGCTTCACCCAGCTGTTGCACAGAGAGGCAGGGCTGAGGTGATTCACAAGTTAGTTTTGGTCAGGCCACAGTAAATCACACACTCAAGTCCCAATTCCATGTGAACCCAACACCCCCATGGGTCAGGGCAGATGCAGGACCACAACCAGCTCCCAAACTTCCACAGCTGCTCTGTGGTACCTGATGTTCCCCAAGTATAGAATAGCTTTCCTTGGGAATAGGCCCCCTAAGGCCTCATCAGTGCCAGGACTCAGTTCTGATCCTGAAAGACTCTGTGTGAGAGTAGAACCCCCTGGGATCTACTCTACCGTGCCTTGGGATCTGGTGGTTACAGTGGGACATGCTTTTGCACTCAGCAGCATCTGTGAGCTGTCTCTTTGGGGCAGCTCTATGTTCAAAAGTGGTCTCACTAGCTTTCACTGATGTTCTTGGGCACTGGTTGGGCACCCCAGCACATCAGAGTCATTGAGCTGGAGGAGTCTCAGAGGGAAGACTGTAGCTATCCAGGTCTGGGGCTCTGGAAATCAACTTACTCCAGGCAGGAAGTTGAAACCAAGCCACAAGGTCTTTTCTTCTGCATGGAGGTCCCTCATCTACATCCTGGCCTATCCTGTGGACAAGTAGTCTCTCACTCCCAAGGGCAAAGAGGTAATGACCCTCTCTGGGGCACAAGGTTGCCAGCAGTTCCCATTCTTCTGTGTTCTTCCTATCTACCCTTTTTCAAAATTGTGCCTTTCCTTGGCAGAGCTGTGCCTCACTCCACAACACATTCAAGGCTAAGGGCAGGAGTAGTTCCTAGCGGTAAGCCTGGAGATGTGCACATCCAATGTCTCCTCCTGTCTGTCCACATCACCAGGAAATCAACCTGTGGTCAGGGGATGCAGGCTGAGTCCAAACATTACCCAAAGATGTTCCATTCAGTTAATTCAGAAGGGTAACATGGCCAGCATTACATGTTTTTTTTCTGAATTTGAATTTGGCAGATTGGGATTAGCTCAACCGTTACACTAGTGATTCAGTACCCGGAAATCAAACCCACAAGTCCCCAGGTCCTAAGGCACTAGACAGCCACCCAGTAACCCTTGTGAACTGTGGTCTTACAGTCTTTGGAAACCCAAAATATATGGTCGCTACAAACCCAGGCAGGAATTCCAAATTTTACAACATTATTCCACAGTTTATTATCAGTACTGAGCTGATGGCAACAAGGTATGGGGTTGTGGGGGTATCATAGGAAGCTGAGCTTTCCAGGGTCCTATCCTCTCTGCCTCCACACAGATTACACAACAGATTCAAGTCATCGGCTTACTTCTGTTGTTCATGTCACTGCATCTGGCTCACTTCTGTTGTTCATGTCCACTGAGTTTGTGGTAAAGTCATATGGCTTTACTATTAATGCCCACATCTAGGTATTCTTTCCTATGATACTTGAACATTTCTTTCTAGACCTTTCCCCTCATCTCAAGGTGATGATTAAAATGCTGGCACCCCTGAAGCATCCACAATCCCATGGGTGCAGACAAGGAACTCCTGAAGACACTGTTGTATTTGAAACAGGGGCTCAGGCACACCAGGGCCCATCAGACCAGGTGAGATTCCCTTCACACCATCTCCATTGCTCTGCTACTGGGTACCCTCTTGCCCTCGAGTCGAAGGGACTGTGACCTGTGGATGAGTCCACATGGGAGCAGGACACCCCAAAGCATCTGTGGCTGTGGTTATGTCAGTGCCACAGCAGGTATACCTCTGAAGGGATTGTGGCCCAAGGATAAGTCCACACTGGAGAAGGTACACCTTAAAGCATCTGCGGCTGTGGATAAGTCCATACTGCAGCAGGTACCCCTTGAAGAGTAAGTGGCTGTGCATGAGGCCATGCTGGAACACCTCAAAGCATCTGTGGCCATGGATAAGTCTATGCCACAGCAAGTATACCCCTGAAGAGACTGTGGCTTATAGATAAGGCCACACTGCAGCAGGTACACCCCTACAGGACTGTGGTCTCTGGATAAGTCCACACAAAAGCAGGGGCAAGGGGAGGAATTAATTCCAATGTTAAACTCTATCATCTGGTCCAAAGGGACCAGGGGTGGCCATTGTAAGAGATACACCTTTACATTGAGGTAACCCATGGTTTGAGTTATGGGAATGTTACAGGAAGTACTATAGCAGGAACCACTCGAACCAATGGAGGACAAGCCTCACAAGAATTAGTGCAAGTGCAGCCGTGACCCATCTTGAGCTGGCTTTAGTGCCCAGTAACTCCATGCAACATACCACCTCTCCTGCCCTGAGTGACCACTGTAACAGATGGAGCCCAAAGTCATGGACTAAATGAACTCAATGGACATTTTACGGACATTTTACAGACATTATACAGGGGTGGTCCATAGACTAAGGGAATGGTATCTGTGTATATATCAAAGGACGAAAAGAGGGGATGGTGGTTAATGAGGATGTATTGGATAGTGTGGGACCTGAGGATGATGTAAACGATATGGAATAAGGGGTGGAGAATGTACTGGTTTTGGCCAGGATAGAGTTAGGTTTCTTCATAGTAGCTGGCATGGGGCTATGTTTTGGATTTGTGCTGAAAACAGTGTTGATAACACACTGATGTTTTAGTTATTGCTGAGCAGTGCTTACACAGCATTGAGGCCTTTTCTGTTTCTCAGACTGCCTCACCAGCGAGTAGGCTGGGGGTGCACAAGAAGTTGAGAGGGGACACAGCTGGGACAGCTGACCCCAACTGACCAAAGGGATATTCCATACCATATGACATCATGCTCAGCAATAAAAGCTAGGGGAAGAAGGAAGTTAGGAATAAAAGCTAGGGGAAGGGTGGGGGGAACGTTCGGAGTGATGGTGTTTGTCTTCCCAAGTAACCATTACATGTGATGGAGCTCTGCGTTTCCAGAAATGGCTAAACACCTACCTGCCGATGGGAAGTAGTGAATGAATTCCTTATTTTGCTTTGCTTGCACATGCAGCTTTTGCTTTACCTATTAAACTGCCTTTATCTCAACCCATGAGTTTCTCAATCTCACCCTTCTGATTCTCTTCTGCATCCCACCTGGGCAGGGAATGAGCAAGCGGCTTTGTGGTTAAACCACGACAGACTGACAACAGAAGGCTGCATTCCAGCCTCAATCAGAGTCACTTACAGCAAGATCTCCTGTTCAGTGAGAGCCTGGATCATGCCTCACTCCTGGTCCTGTCCTACAAAACTATCAGGAAGAAAAACTGCTGTACTTTTCACCTAAATGCCCTTCTGTGGTCAGCTCCCACAGAGTGGGGGTAAATTTATGCAGATGGTCACAGGGGTGAGCAAACACACAAAATTTCCTTCCCACCCTAGGTGATTTCCCCTTCTTTGTTTCAGGGCTCCAGTTTCCACTGAAGCAGCATTCCTTAGGTTCTTCAGAAATGCCCCATCTGGGCAGATTCTGTCATCTGTTTACAGACACTCATCAAGTTCTTTTCTGCATGGAAAAAGGGATCTCCAGTTAGAGAATGGATGAACAGGGGAAATAACACCACCAGGGGAGATCTGAGGGCCACTTCCTTAGAGCTCAGCCTTGCACAGAGACACCTGCTCCCTCAGATAGATTTTTGCACAGCCAGGGAAGCTCCCAGCACCAGGATGTCATGCATAGCACAAAGGTACAAGGACACCCTGACTTCCTCTAGCTCAGGAGGCTGAATTTCACTGTGGTGTTTGACAACATGGTGAATGGGCTGCTCTCCTTGGAGCCAGTTGTTACCTGATGTGACAATAACTGGGAGGAACTTGTCCTCTCATCTGCTGGTACCAGATCACCTTGTGAAAGTTAGAGCTCTGAAAGGTGTGGGTGGTCTGGAAGGTGTCTCTCTCCCACCATGACTCGGTCTTTTTGTGGGTGACAGTGGTCTGCCCATGGTGTCTGGAAGAAAGTGAGACATAGCAACAGTGCAAGGAAAGACTCCAGGAAGCAAACCTAGAGGTGTGATGCCAGTTCTTGTGGAAGCAGGCTTCGTGTTTCTTGCTCTTCAGCAAGAACACAAGGGCTGGGAACAGAAAGGTGGTGAGGGCAAGAGCTCTCAGTTCTCTGCTCAGTGTAGTCCCACAGTGTAATAATGACCACCACCTTGTGCTAGGATGCCCCTAGAGGACAACTGTATTGTGCCCCGCTCCCAGATTCCTGATGTCTTGTTGCTCAAAGATCCCAGGAAACAGCTTGTGTCTGGCCCTCGTGCTGGACCCAGGGAACAGCTTAGAAAGTTGCAACCTGCTTCCAATTTCCTGTCATCCAGGATGGCTCCTGGGTCCCAGTATCCACAAATCAAAGCCAGAATGGAGGAAAGAGGGGTCTTTGGTAGTTTTGACACACAAGAAAAAATCAGTGGCCACAGCATGCTTCATTGTATGCGCCAGCCAGAAGAGAGAGTGGGACTGCCTATTGATGTTAATAGGATGAGAGGCTGCACCTTCGAAATACTCCCTGAATTTGTTTTGCCAGGGCAAAAATTTTGACAGGGGTAGAGGAGAGAACTCCCTCAGGGACACAACTGTGAAACATTGGCCCAAGTGCATCAGAAGAGAGAGGCAGAGAAAAATGAATGGAGGGAGAGAGGGAGCAAGGAAGGAGAAGTTAGTCTGCAATAGTCTGGGCCCCATGGCCACGTCCCAGGCAGTGCTTGTTGCTGCCCTTATGGCTCTGTCAGAAAGCCCTAGATACAACTAGGCTGACTCAGACCACAGGGGTATTGACAGGAATCAGGGTGCCAGTCCTGTGCAACAGAGCAATGGGAGCAGGTGGGGACCTCTCAGGAATTGGCAACCCTGTGCCCCAGGAGAGAAGCCCTGCATCCCTTGGGCCTCAGGGCCAGTCTCTGATTAATTCCCTGATTTGTCTTTTTGTCCTATCAGTGCCCAGGTGAGGGCACCTCTTCTGGAGGAGCAGTTCTGCAGGTAGAGCAGCAGCTGTCCTCACACATGGGAATCCTTGGATGTCTGGTCAAGGATTGCAGGGCTGGGAGGAACTTGGCCTTCCCTGCCAATTGGGCTGAAAACAATCCCACAGTAGTACCCCAGGCCAATGTCCCTCGCCTGCAAGGGAACCCTCCAGTGCTTCACATGCAATTTATGATAGCAATGATGTGTTCTGGCCATGGAAATTTTTGCAATTCTCACTCCAGCCTCAAAATAAATATCCATGGGGGAATGAGCATGGCATAAACACAGGAATTAAAAGATAGCAATGAAAGAATCCAAAACACAGGCCATATCATTAGCTGGGATGTTTTGCAACTGAGCCTCTCAGAAAATTATTACTTCCACAAAGAATTCCTCTAGGCCTGGAGCAGTGCAGGACCAGGCCAATTCTTCACTGTCTCATCTATTTTGTACCCCTTTTTCTCCCTGTGAAATAGGTGAGTTGGAAGCTCCATTCTCTTCCTGAAGGGTACACTCTTGTCTGAATAGACATCTCAGCTCAGTCGTGTGATGACAGTTGGGGCTGCCTGTAATGGAAGTGGGAACTAGGTAAAAGGTCTAATATGAAGGGATATGGATTATTTGATTAAGTGGATTCTGAGCTCTGGGATAGACAAAAGCCTTTTTAGGCCTGGCAGTTTTTTGCAGTGTCTTTTGGACATAAAGAGAATGAATTATATATGCCACCCTGCATAGCCTCCACCTCCTCACACAGCAGGTATCTTGGATCTCTCACTGTGGGATGTCAGGCTGCTCCTCAACGGCCCCCATGCTCTGTTTTCCCCTGCCCTCTCTCCAAGGTGCACCACCAGACCAGTGACATGTCCTGCTATGATCAATGCCTGCCATGCCTGTCATGCTGGCCCTGTGCCTGACCCCGCTGGCAAAGAGCTTCATCGAGCCCTGTGTCAGGCAGTGCCAGAACTCCACCGTCGTCATCCAGCCCTCCTCTGTGGTGGTGACCCTGTCCAGACCCATCCTCAGCTCCTCCCCACAGAGCACTGCCATGGGATCCTCCACCTCCACTGACATTGGCAGCATACTTAGAAAGCTCAAATGGCAGAAGAGTAAGTGTGCACTGTGAGGGCAGTGTCCTGGGAAAAATGAATGGCTGTGAAAGGAGAGGAGAGGAGAGGAGAGGAGAGGAGAGGAGAGGAGAGGAGAGGAGAGGAGAGGAGAGGAGAGGAGAGGAGAGGAGAGGAGAGGAGAGGAGAGGAGAGGAGAGGAGAGGAGAGGAGAGGAGAGGAGGAGATGAAGGGAAGGGGAGGAGAGGAGAAGGGAGGGGAGGGGAGGGGAGGGGAGGGGAGGGAAAGGGAAAGGGAAGAGAGGGGAGAGGAGAGAAATGCAAAGCAAGGCAAAACCCTTGTATAAGAGCCTAATCTGTCATCATGCAGCAGAAAAGCAGCACTGCTGGGCATGGTGCTCTAACACACATGCTGCCCTGCCTCTGGCTGTGCACTGGGTTGCCAGAGAAGTCGACCAGGGAGTCTTTTGTCCTGCTGGAGATGGCTGTGAGGGTTGTGTCCCTGGTCACCTCCTTTGTCTCCTTCTGCATGAGCACTTGTTGCGTCAAAAGTTACTGTCACGTAGGAGAATGAGGAGTGGGGGGGGGAGGGGGGGGAACCCTCCCGTTGAGTCACAAGGTTCAGACAGGACACCCTTGCTTTCTAAACTCCTTCTCAGAGAGGAGTCTAGGTGCGGCTAAGTCCAGTCTTAGTCTCAGACTTGGTCAACGCTTTATTTTCTAAGACCAGTATATGTTGCCACCCATCAAAGTCAACGTTTGCTTGCCGGAGCCCTCTCAGGGCTTTCAGTGAAACAGCTTTGCAAAGTCAATTAAGGCGACAGTGTTAAAGTAATTTGACAATGTTATAAGTCCGGTCACATTGAGTGTAATAAACTATCACAATTATGGATTCACAAATAACATGATACACCTCCAGTCTAGTCGTGTTGCATGAACTACCATGGCCACACTTAAAAAGTCTGGTTGTGTTCAATGAGAACTACCACGGCTAGATTAATGAAGAGTGCAGTTTATTAAAGGAACAGACACACAGGTTCTTTTGGATTACCGGTGATAAATTCACTGGCTGCAAACCACATGCAAATACCAAAAGTATGAGTAATACCGCCGGCTACAAAAGCATTAAAAGATATAAAGTGACTCTATAGAGATATCTAAGTTTCCCGGGGAGGCACTTGGTATAACCAGTTGTTCAAATCTTACCCAAAGGCATCCCGATGGGGGGAAGAGAGGCTCAGCCAGTCGACTGATCCCAGAAGTCAGTGCTACATGATGGTATGTTCCCTAACATACTCTCTCTCTCTTAAGCTATTTTACACTATTTTCCACATTTCAGGTAGAGCTTGAGTGACTCTAGTCGTACATACCTTTATTAAGATTGGTGTAAAGTTTTCTCGCTTCGATTTTAAAGGTATAAACTAGAAAAATTCAAAGCACAAGCTCAGTGAGGAGAGGTTGCACATGGAGGCGCGTAGCTTTTGCAGTGGAGGTGTGTTTTGGTATTATAATGTTGTTATAATGAACAAAGTTAACCAAAAGGAGAGCATTTTGTCAAAAACATGACAGACTGTTGGCCCAGGGTAGAAAATATGCAGCTTAACGGTTCCATGGTACCTTCAAGATCCCATATTATCAAAGAGCCTGACAGCAGAGTCTCCACACCACTCCATCCTCCAGGGAGTTGCTCTTAGAGACAACACACCAAGTTCCCCTGGTTTTGCAGTCATCTAAGGTTGCAGGCCCAGGGAACTTCCACGGAATGTAAACCTTGCATGTCAGCTGAACTCCAACTGGGCAGCTTCTTCAATGCTGTGACTTACCTAAAAGTGTGAAAATAAGTCTAATTTCCAATTCACCTCCAGCAATTATTCCATAGCACTGCAGTTCCAGTTCTGGGAACCGTCAGCAGGTTCCTACCTGCCTGCCGTAGGTGCGCGGCTCCCCTTGGGCAGCCTGGCCTGGGCTTTTACAAGAGGCAGCAGTTTTACAAGCGGGTATGAGTGCCTGCGAGGATGTTCAGGGCCCTTGTGACCGAGAGGAGTTTGAAAGGTCGAGCTGTGGCCTGGCTGCAGCAGCTGGAAGCTCCCAGCACTGGAAAACCTGGTCCTGGCCCTGGGGAGCCTGGGGCCCAGCACAGGTGGCAGCTTGATTCCCTTAGTTTGGCCGAGCAAGTGCTTTAACCACTAGGCAGTGTGAGTAGAAAAGGTCCCTGGGGCAGAGGTGTGAGAACCCAGGCAGCCCTCAGAGTGTTTTGCTCCACCCTTTGGGCTGAGGTTTGGAGGTGGCTTTGAGCTGGCAGAGGGAGGAGAACACAGGAGCTGGCAAGCTTCAGCTGCCACTTCCTGGGAGCTCCCTGGGCACCTTGTGGAGTGGGCAGCGTGACACGATCCAGGTTTACCCGGCAGCCTTGGTGGGACTGGCGGAGGCTGGTGAGACAGGGGTGTCAGGCTGGGGAGGAGCAGGGCAGTGGGTCAGTGGGACTGCCAGCGCGGGAGGGGGAAGAGGGAAGTCCTGAGCCTTCGGCAAAACCGGGAGCTATCCTTTTGGGAGAGGGGAGTCTGCAGATGGCGCGTGGCAAAGGATGGGGGACGTGTTGTGAGCAACGGGCGTGAAAGGGGGAACAAGACCCTACGCATCCCTTTTGCCGATAACGCAAATCCTCCTAGGTACTGTTTCTACGTGCGTGCCTAGAGAGACAGAGAGTGAGCTGTCAGGAAACAGACCACATCTGCACTTAGAAACTCCGCCTCTTCTAGCTGTGCTGGAGGAAATGCTGGCAGCCTGACTGGGGATAGACCAGATCCCTGCAAGACCTACAAGGAAGGCTCAGTCAACGCAAGGAGAGCTGAAATGCTGCAGAAGCACCGGCTTGTAGTTGGAAGCCACAAAGGGAAGTGGGCGAGGAATAGCCCACCTCTCTTCCTCGGCTGAGGGAGAGAGAGGTTGTAGCTGGAGACGTCTTGTGGCCAGAGGTGCACCGGGGAGAGATGCACAGGGGCCTGTGAGGAGCAACCTGTCTGACAACCAGGACCACCACCACCACCACACCTGCCACAGGGAGAGGGGCCCTCCTGAGGCAAGAGCCGCCAGCCAGGGAGGGCTCACAGGTGCTGCTGGAGGCAGAACCAGCTCCCAGTGCCACCACCAGCAGGCAGTGCGGCCGGGGAGATGGACTCCTCACTCAGACAGTGGTTGGGCTCCCGCATCATCTGCAGGGCGTGCTCAAAGGCTGAGGAGGGCATTTGTGTGCGGGGATGCAGCAAGGCAGGCCTCCGGGAACACCGGTGGCTGTCCTTTATGCCCGCAAGATCTCCCCAGAGCGACACCTTTCTCTCTGGAAGCCAGGGAGAGCGTGCGGAGAGAGAAGGACCACGCAGAGGCCCAGGCTGGGATGCAGCAGAACTTTAATGAGTTGAAAGAGGGGAAGGAGGTCCTCTGAGTGGGGCCCACGGTGCAGGGAGCACCAGGGGTAGCTAGGAGTCTTTGCCCCTTGGCCAGGGTGGAGTTCGCACGTGGCGTCTGCCTGCCTGCCTGCCTGCCTGCCTGCCTGCCCCTGAGAGGGAGAGGGGCAGCAGGTCCTTCCTCGCATGGGGCTTAGCAGGTGCTCACAGCCCAGGGCAGCAGAAGACAACAGAGAAAAGAGAGAGAGGAAAGAGAGTGAGAAACAGGCACGTTAGACGAGGGCCATGTTTTCAGAGGGCCCAGGCACGCCTCTGCCTGCCTGCCTTTGCAGGTGGAGCGGTGGATGCTCAGCCCCCCTGAAAGAGATGGCCAGGATCTCTGTGCTCAGTCCACTACCATCTTCTGGGTTCCTGGGGGTCCTTCTGCAGGGCCGCCTGTGGCAGCTTTAGCAGGAGGCATGTTCTGCCGCAGTAGCGGCTGGAAATGCCAGAGAGGTCACAGCACCCGGAGTTGATGGGCACTCCCTGAGAGCTGAGGATGCTGCCAACGGCAGCGGAGGTGGAGGATCCCACAACGGTGTTCTGTGGGAAGGAGCTGAGGATGGGTCCGGGCAGGGTCACCACCACGGGGGAGGGCTCGATGACGACGGTGGAGTTCTGGCACTGCCTGACACAGGGCTCGGTGCAGCTGTTGGCCAGCGGGGTCGGGCCGCAGGGCTGGCAGGGCAGGCACTGGTTGTAGCAGGACATGTCTTGGGGCTGGAGGTGCACCTGGGAGAGAGGGCAGGGGGGAGCACGGGGGTGCGTGAGGAGCAGCCTGTCCGCCCACCACGAGGGAGCCAAGGCATGTGCTGGGCGGGGAGATGGAGGCTGTGCAGGGAGGCGCACACACCTCTTTGCCTGTCCCCCTGGGCACCATGCAAAGAGAGCCAGGCCCAGGAAAGCTCTTTCCTAGACAAGAGCCCCAGAGTCCCCTCAGCCCAGCCCCAGCCCCTCTCCATGCCAGACCTTCTCCCCGCTTCCGCTCCCAGGAGTGGCAGCCCCAAGCCCCAGTATAGGACAGAGCTTCCAACTCACTTGCTTCCGAAGGAGAAGAAGGGGAGCGAAGCGGATGAGAGAGTGAAGAGCTGGGGTGGCTTTTATACTGGTCCTGCACTGCCCCAGGTCCAGAGGAAGCCTCTGTGGAAGTAGTAATTTTCTGAGAAGCTCATCTGAAATGCAAAACATCCCAGCTAATGATACGGGCTGTGTTTTGGCTTCCTGCACGGCTGCCTTTTCATTTCCTTGTTTGGTCGTGCCCGCTCGCTCCCCCTTGGAGGTTCCTTTTCATTGCTGGGGTGGGAGACCTAAGGATTCCTGGGACAGGAGCACATCAGTGCCAGCAGCAGATGAGTCCCAAGTGCCGGAGGGGCCACGTGCAGGCTGGGGACATTGGCCTGGGGCACTCGTGTGGGCTTGTTGGCAGCCCCACTGGCAGAAAGGGCCCAGCTGCTCCCAGCCCTGCAATCCTCGCCTGCATGCCAAAGGGTTCCCGAGCGGGACAATGTGCCGCGTCCCCTTCCTCCCACCCTCCAAGCTCTCTCTGATGGTCACTGGCAGGCTGCTGCAGCTTTTGACTGTCTTCCTCCTAATGCCGCTCTGGGGAGGCCTTTGTGTGCCTGTTGGGCCTCCTCTGCTCTCTAGGCTCTCTCCGGGGGGTCCCCTACAAATACCAGCGCCGTCAGCGTGTCTGGAGCCTTGTCCTGCCCCAGCGTGCTCCAGCCCTGCCCTGCCGAGGGGCTTCCTCGTGTGTCCTCGGGCGAGTCCACAGTTGCTCACGTGTAGGCAGGAGTGCTTGCTTACTTGCCCTTGTGTGCATACTGGAGCAGCGTGGAAGGAAATTCCACCCAGGCACGAGGAAAAACTCTTCTACTCGGAGGGTGGCCAAGCCCAGGAGATATTGCCCAGGCAGGTTGTGGAGTCTCCATTCTTGGAAATATTCAGGACTACACGGGCCAGCGTCCTGATCAACCTGCTCTCGCTGACCCTGCTTGAGCAGGAGGGTTGGACCTGACCATCACCAGAGGTGCCTTCCAACCTCAACGATTCTGGGATTCTGGGCCTCGGTGATCGGCCGCTCATTGGTCACGATGCTCAGGATGCCACTGCACTTCCTATCTATGGAGAGGACAAGCTTCTTTGGCAGCTGTGTGGCCCAGCCCTTCCTGCTCGCAGTCATGGCCTACGAGCGATCTGTGGCCACGTGCCAGCCCCAGGGATCCCCCGTGTCATGCGAGGGAAGGTCTGTGCCATTGCGATGGCAGGCCTGAGGGCTGGGGCCACTCTCCCCTCGTTGGCCCCAGTGGCACTCACCCTATGGTTGCCCAGCCGCAGCCCCAATGTCATTGACTGCTTCTTCTGTGAGGTACCGCCCATGCTGGCCTGTGCTGAGCGCTGCCGGACTGGTGTGCTCCTTGTCTCCAAAGGTGGTACCAACTCCCTGGTGTGCAACCCGGCCTTGTTGGGCTCCTGTGGGGCGATTCAGCTCTCCACCTGGCAGCAGATATGAGAAGAGAGACGCAAGGCACTTGCCACTTAGCTGTGGTTATGCTGTTCTTCAGGCCATGGTCCCTGATCTTCGCCCGCCTCACTACCAGCCTCTCCCGGCACAGAGGAGTGTCCGTCTTCAACGGTGCTGGTGCTGCCTCTCCTCAAGCCACTGATCTAGAGCCCGAAGAAACACAAGGTGAGGGAAGGAGTAAGAAAGTGGGAAACAGAGTGGTATTCACCAGGATGTGCAAGGATGCTGGAAGGACTGGGAGCATCCAACTGGGGCAAGTTTCTTTCTGGAGGAGGGGAGGTGGGACGGAGAAGGAGGGGTTGCAACGACAGTGGAGAAGGATCACACACTGGATGGGAAACATGCAGAGGAGAAACGGGAAAGGAAGGCAAGGGAAGGCAAGGGAAAGCAAGGCAAGGCAAGGCAAGGGTAGGCAAGGCAAGGCAAGGGTAGGCAAGGCAAGGCAAGGGTAGGCAAGGCGAGGCGAGGCAAGGGAAGTGAAGGGAAGGCAAGGCAAGGCAAGGCAAGGGTAGGCAAAGCAAAGGAAGGGAAAGCAAGGCATGGCAAAGCAAGGCAAGGCAAGGCAAGGCATGGTATCGAGCTCTTTTGATGGGTGTCTTTCATGAGTTGTTCTTCATCCACAGGGACCCCTTGGCTTTTCTTGACGCAATGCCCATGTGTAAGAGCCATATGTGGAATTACTCTGATGAAAACGTAATTTGCAGGCAGTATGTGTGATTGCCTTGATCACAGAGTACATGGCTTCTGTGGTGAATGCATGGCTGCTCTGGAGGTGCGAGGTGGTGCAAGCCAGCTCGTGCTTCCTTGGGACTTGGTTGTCGGTGGTAGGGCTCTGTGGGCACCTCATGGTACAGTCAGTGGGACCAACTGGTGAGCAAAGTCCATCCCAGTACAAAGGACTGCTCGCAGGGGAAGAGATCCGTGAAGAGGCTTGCCAGCTGCTCTACAGAGACAGGACTCTGGTCGAAATGGCTGGCATTTGCTCCGAGTTTTCCATGGCAGCCCCTCCACTTTGTGGGGACAGCACCTGGGTAGTTATGGTATGAAAAGGCACGGAGAAGTCAAGAAGAGGAGGAGCTATCCCGTTAGGGGATCGCCGCTAAAATGCATGGCTGATGGATTAGGCGGTACAGACAGGTGTTCCCTGTGGGACCCCGTTGACAATCTTTCTACCCTTCCCAGCGTGCTGCCTTCCGCTCCTCCATACAAAATACAACCGGTGTCATGGGTGGTGGCCTCAGCCCAGTGGCCTTCTCCCAGGGAAGAAAGAGAGACGTACCATGTGGGCAGAAAGCCCGGGGAAGAAGGAAGTAGAGCTGCATGTCCCAAGAAGTGCTGGATGGAGAGGGCGAGGTAGAGATTGGGATTGGCGTCATGGGAATGGCGTCATGGGCTGGGAAAAGCAGCACTGCTCAGCATGGTGCTCTGACACAGATGCTACCCTGCCCCTGGCTGTGCGCCGGGTGGCCAGAGAAGTCGACCAGGGAGCCTTTTTCCCTGCTGGAGATGGCTGTGAGGGTTGTGTCCCTGGCCGCCTCCTGTGTCTCCTTCTGCCTGAGCACTGCAGTTCCAGTTCTGGGAACCGTCAGCAGGTTCCTACCTGCCTGCCGTAGGTGCGCGGCTCCCCTTGGGCAGCCTGGCCTGGGCTTTTACAAGAGGCAGCAGTTTTACAAGTGGGTATGAGTGCCTGCGAGGATGTTCAGGGCCCTTGTGACCGAGAGGAGTTTGAAAGGTCGAGCTGTGGCCTGGCTGCAGCAGCTGGAAGCTCCCAGCACTGGAAAACCTGGTCCTGGCCCTGGGGAGCCTGGGGCCCAGCACAGGTGGCAGCTTGATTCCCTTAGTTTGGCCGAGCAAGTGCTTTAACCACTAGGCAGTGTGAGTAGAAAAGGTCCCTGGGGCAGAGGTGTGAGAACCCAGGCAGCCCTCAGAGTGTTTTGCTCCACCCTTTGGGCTGAGGTTTGGAGGTGGCTTTGAGCTGGCAGAGGGAGGAGAACACAGGAGCTGGCAAGCTTCAGCTGCCACTTCCTGGGAGCTCCCTGGGCACCTTGTGGAGTGGGCAGCATGACACGGTCCAGGTTTACCCGGCAGCCTTGGTGGGACTGGCGGAGGCTGGTGAGGAGGAAGGGACTGGCGGAGGCTGGTGAGGGAAGGAGTAAGAAAGTGGGAAACAGAGTGGTATTCACCAGGATGTGCAAGGATGGTGGACGGACTAGGAGCATCCAATTGGGGCAAGTTTCTTTCTGGAGGAGGGGAGGTGGGATGGAGAAGGAGGGGTTGCAACGGCAGTGGAGAAGGATCACACAGTGGATGGGAAACATGCAGAGGCGAAATGGGAAAGGAAGGGAAGGGAAGGGAAGGGAAGGGAAGGGAAGGGAAGGGAAGGGAAGGGAAGGGAAGGGAAGGGAAGGGAAGGAAAGGAAAGGAAAGGAAAGGAAAGGAAAGGAAAGGAAAGGAAAGGAAAGGAAAGGAAAGGAAAGGAAAGGAAAGGAAAGGAAAGGAAAGGAAAGGAAAGGAAAGGAAAGGAAAGGAAAGGAAAGGAAAGGAAAGGAAAGGAAAGGAAAGGAAAGGAAAGGAAAGGAAAGGAAAGGTAGGGAAGGGAAGGGAAGGGAAGGGAAGGGAAGGGAAGGGAAGGGAAGGCAAGGAAACGAAAGGGAAGGGAAGGGAAGGAAGGGAAGGGAAGGGAAGGGAAGGGAAGGGAAAAGAAGGGAAGGGAAGGGAAGGGAAGGGAAGGGAAGGGAAGGGAAGGGAAGGGAAGGGAAGGGAAGGGAAGGGAAGGGAAGGGAAGGGAAGGGAAGGAAAAGGAAAGGAAAGGAAAGGAAAGGAAAGGAAAGGAAAGGAAAGGAAAGGAAAGGAAAGGAAAGGAAAGGAAAGGAAAGGAAAGGAAAGGAAAGGAAAGGAAAGGAAAGGAAAGGAAAGGAAAGGAAAGGAAAGGAAAGGATTTTGAAACTTCTTTTCTGTTAATTTTGTTTGAAAAGAACACTGGCTTGCTGCTGATGACCATGTATGTGAGTATTTCTGTTCTTTGCCTGGAAGTCTTATTATTTGGGGCCTTCCTTTTAGGCAGAAAAGTATTGTAGATAATACAGTACAGTGGGACACAGAGGCAGTCTTTCACTAGAAAGATTGATAGGAAAAACAACCAAAAAATTCCCTTTGAAAACATAGTAATTCATTTTCTATCAAATACTCTGAATTTGCCTGGTCCAGACAAATTCAGACCAGACCATAACCTACTTGGTTATCAGAAACTGACCCAAGAGAAAAAGACAAAAAAACCCACCTGGATTTTGTAGTCTAATTTGTAGCTCCCTTGCAGGGAGGGTCATAGAGTAGAGTAGATGGATGAATGGCTGGAGAAGGATGCACAGATGTTTGTATGCCTGTCTGTATGGAAGAAGAGAGAGAGAGGAGGTGGAGGGAGAATGAGACTGGTACTGATAACCGGAGGCCGTGGGAAGAGCCACCGAGCCCAGGGAAAGACTTCTTGTTGAAAGGTTACTGCTGCTCTTATTGCAATGTGAAACCTCACTCTGACATAATCTCCATCTGTAATCTCGGAGCCATGGCAAAGAAGAACAGGATATTTGGGACTGCAGTCGTTCTCCTGGGCTTCCCAGACCATCGCAGGTGGCACATGGTCCTGCTTGTCCTTATCTTCTCCATGTATCTTGTAGTTCTGGTGGGAACGGCGTCATCATTTTTGCTGCGGGGAGTGATCAGTCCCCGAGGATCCTGATGTACTTCTTCCTCGGCAAGCTCTCCTTCTTGGAGATCCAGAACACCACCACCATTGTCCCCAACGAGCTGGGGACTTCCCTTGTCACCATGAAAACCGTTTGTGTTTCCTGCTGCCCGGCACAGTCATTTTCCCACTTCTTCCTGGGTATCACTGAGTTTCTAATCTTCTCAGTGATGTCCTTCGACTACTACATGGCCATACACAAACAGCTGCGTTACATCACTATCATGACAAAGATACTCTGCTTCTTTCTATGCCTAGGAGCATGGCTACTGAGTTTTGTGGTCATCAGCTCCAAGATGTCTGTACTGCTGGTACGGTGTCCTCTCTGCTCCAAGAACAACAGTGACCATTTCTACTGTGATGCTGGGCCTCTCCTGAGCCTGGCCTGTGGTGGTACAATGTTCTTGGAGACCCTTGGCGTTCTGGTGCCCATCCCCATCATCCAAGGCGCTCCGCTTTTCAAGGTAGTTTTCTTCACCTGTATCATATTTGCAATTCTCCATATATTCCCTTGTCTTTCAGCCACCAGAAGGCATTACCTGCTTGTAGCTCCCATCTCACCATGGTCCCCATCCTCTACAGAGCTGTCATCTTCATGTACCTGAAACTCATGGCTCGCTCATCCTTTAGTCTCAACAGAGTGGAGTCCACCCTCAACGCTCTCCTGACTCTTTTGCTGAATCCTTTCAGCTATACCATCAGAAACAAGGAGTTGAAGGCTGCTCTGAGGAGAACGGCAAGGCAGTGAAAGGCTACTTCAGCCTAGCAAAGGTTCCTGACAGGCCAGAAAACAGAGCCCAACCCCTGTGTTTGTGGAACTGCAATACAGCTGCACTTTTAGGTTAAACAGCAAGCATGGGTTTTAGTCTTCTCTCAAGACCTTCTGATGAAGAGCCTTTCTCTTCAGTTACACCCATTTTGACACAAGGAGGAGAAAAGAAAGTGAGCAAAACTTGCAATTTATGTCCTTTTCCAAACAGTGTATTGTGATCAGGCCTAGCACGGTATTTCAGAGGAAATTAGATACTTATGTGGACAATGTCCTTTTTAAACATTGGCCTTGTTCTCCTTAATCGACATACACTGCAGGCAGGGAATAACAAACATGGCATCAACATGTGAATTTGTTGTCTAGAAGGATTTTGTCATGATCAGGAGAAATGAGCACCCCCAAAGTATGAGACAGCTGGTCCATCTCAGACAGCAGATAATTCTACCCCACAAGCATCTACTGATTATTGCCGTAACCTAGGCAGATTATGTGCAGAAGGTCTCAGTCCCAGGGCTAGAGCTGGGGCTGGAGCCCAGGCCAAGGCCAGACTCAAGAGAGGCCCGTGGCTGCCAGTGACTGCCCTGGACCACCTAGGAGGCCAAGAGGGCAACAGTAGCCCAGGCCAGGCACAGATATGGCAGAGCTGGGGCAGGCCTGCGCTAGGCCTGAGCTCCCATAGAGACCCTGGGCCAGGGGCCAAGCCAGAGCTGGGACCCCTGGTTGCACTGGGCCTAGGTGGGCTTGGTCCTGATGCTTGTCGCTCCTGTGTGAACACTTGACCCAGCACTGTCTCCCACACAATCCAGCCTAGGGAGACATGCCCGCCATCCTTACCCAGCACAGACGAATGACCCTGCCCTCCATCCTGGTCCTATGGCACTGGTCGTGTGTGGGGTCTGTGCAAAGGCAAAGCCCCCACACCACAGGGCCCCAGGGTCTGCAGATGTGCGAAGACCCTGGCCTGTGTGTGCAGACCAGCAGTGCTGCCCAGAGCACAAGGGCCACTTCAGCGCCAGGGCCCTGGGAATGCTGAAGGAGCTTGGTGCCTGGGGGGAGGCACTCCAACGTGTGCTCTATGGTTGGGCTGGTGCATGCCCTGTACCATTCAGGGGCAGCTCACAAAAGCTGCTGAGTGCAGGATCAAATCCCATTGTCACTGCCATGTCTCTGCAGAGCTGGGAGTATCTCCTCTCACACAGCACCCTTCCGGACCAGAGGTGGGTGGTGGCCCTTGTGGGAGTTTCTGGGCCTGGAGAAAGCTGCTCCTTGCTTGGGGAAGACAAGGCAGTACAGAGAAATGTTGCGTATTTGGGCACTGTCCTGGGCTTGCCTTCACCCAAGGGGGTGTTGGGTTCACAGAGACAGGGGACTCCAGTGTGGGGCCTGCTGTATCTGACACCAATACTAACTTGTGAACACCTCAGACCTACACATGTTGGCAACGGTGGGCCATGCCAGATGCTGTGCTGAAGGGTGATAGGGCTGCATGGGGAAGCTGTCCCTGCTGCCCATGCCCGGGCATACTGACCATAGCCCCTAGATCAGGAGATGGAGGAGGTATGCAAGTGGAGAATGGACTATAGGCCATCCCCAAGGCTATTTACCCATTCCCAATTCCTTCCATCCTTTGGGAACATCATCTGCTGAGCCTCCTTCCCCAGGACAGCTCCACCGAAAGCAAGAGGAGCACTCTTCCCCAAGAGCTTGTGGGACTGCTGACCTCCCTGGGGCCTCCCACATGCTCACAGTTCCTCTCCTGAGGAAAAGAGTTGTCAGGATTCCTGTTCACATGATGTGCTCCGGGGCCAAGGGCATATTTCTGAGCAGATACGTAGCAAGGCAAGGCCATTGGCTGTGGAGCAACTAGAGTTGTCTTCCTCAGCTTCAAGAGGCAGTGCCTGAAAGAGGTCTCGGTGCAGTGTGTCCCACCCTCCAGTCCTTCTAGTTCTCCCTGTGCTCCCACCTAATTCCTTCTGCAAAGCAATGGTGTCCTGGTGTCACCTGGGATAGAGTTAATTTTCTTCCTACTATGTGGTGTAGTGTTGTGGTTTGGATTTTAGTGTGAGAATAATATTGATAACTCATGTTTTAGTTGTTGCTAAGTTACGTTTACACTGGGCAGGGACTTCAACTTCCCATGCTCTGCCTGGCACACAAGGAACTGGGAGTATGCACAGCCAAGATGGTTGATCCAAACTGATCAAATGGCTATTCCATACCATATGGCATCATGCTCAGTATATAAACTGGGGGGAGTTGGCCAGGGAGGTAGTGATTGCTGCTCGGTGACTGGCTGGGCGTCGGTCAGTGGCTGGTGAGCGGTTGTAACATTGTTTTTTTTTCCCTTGGGTTTTGTTCCTCTCTCTCTCTCTCTTGTTTTCCTTCTCACTACAATTTATTACTTTTGTTTTGTTTTGTTTTGTTCCAATTATTAAACTGTTCTTATCTCAACCCATGAGTTTTCTTACTTTTGCTCTTTCAATTCTCTCTCCCATCCCACAGGGTGGGGAGGGTGAGCGAGCGGCTGTGTGGTGCTTAATTGCCGACCGCAGCTAACCACAACAGTCCTTTTTGGTTCCCAACGTGGGGCTCAAAGCATTTGAGATAATAACAGATTAAACAGAGCATATTAAGGAATTTAGGTCTGTTAATATTTGCAGTGCATGATATTGATTCATCTGTTCTCGATATTGGTTTACCTGATCTGCACCATGCTCATTTTTTTGCTGTACATGTTAATGATCGGTGTTGGATTTTGCAGTTTGCTGTGCTCTGCTTTAATTGGTGATGTTTTGCCTGGGAGATTTGTTATTAAAACAGTGACCTTGGGTGTATTTTGGTATCTAAGTGCCATACTGAAACCATTACTGTATGTCAGGTACCACCTTACGGATACAATTAGCAATTATACTTCTTCCTCTGAGAGTTTTTTTATGGAGGAAATACAAAATGGCACCTTCGCTACTTTCTTCTGCAATGTTTCCTCCTTCGTTACAATAACTTTTCAGTATCTTGAACATCCTTGGGTAGTTAAGATACATCTGTTGGTATTTCTTGGGAATACTGTTTTGGTTTTGTCCAAGATTAGTAAACAATTTAAGAATATCATCCAGAGATCTGCCCCAAGGCTGGATAGTTATGAGTGGCAGGATGTGTGGAATAGCATGGGCAAAAGCCTAGGATGGTGGGCACCTCCAGTGTTTTGGAACTTCACCCCTGAACAAGTGCAGAATCCTGAAATATTAGTAGAATATGTGGAAAAAGTATGCTGTCACCCTGACAATTCTAAGGAGATACAAATCACCGCAATGTGCTGGGGTTTGGCCCATGCCTACCAAGCCCTGTTCAACACTATTCAGAACCCTCAAGGATCTGGTGACAAAACAACAGACACCACAGCGACTCCGGACCACTCTGTGACAGACCCTGCGGCTGCTCCAGCCCCTCCTCTGACAGGCACTGCAGCTGTTCCAGCCTCCTTTGTGACAGGCACTGTGGTCACTCAAGCCTTCCCTGCGACAGGCACTGTAGCTATTCCAGCCCTCCCTCCAACAGGCACTGTGGTCACTCGACCCCCCCTGTGACAGATTGTGTGGTTCAACCAGGGAACCAACCTGTGGTCCCTATACACAATCGGTCGTCCCTATACACAAGAAGAAATCCTGGAAGCGAAAGTCAGCTTTAGAAACGGAAGATTAAAGAGCAGGGCCATCACAAGGAGAGGAGGAGGAAGAACTTGTGGATGAGACGGAAACTACCCGATCCCTATCCCTGAGTGAGCTGCGAGATATGTGAAAATATTTCAGCAGTCATCCAGGTGAGCATGTTGTCACCTGGCTGCTCCGATGCTGGGATAATGGGGCCAGTAGCTTGGAATTAGAGGATAAGGAAGCCAAACAGCTGGGATCCCTTTCTAGGGAATGGGGCATTGACAAAGCAATTGGAAAAGCGGCACCACTCCTCAGCCTCTGGAGCTGACTCCTGTCAGCTATGAAGGAAAAATATCCCTTCAAGGAAGATGTTGTATATCACCCCGGGAAATGGACCACCATGGAGAAAGGTATCCAGTACCTGAGGGAATTAGCCATGTTGGAGGTGATTTATGGTGGCCTGGATGATGAGCAGTTCCCCAAATATCGAAAGGAAGTCCAGTGCACATGACCCATATGGGGGACGTTGGTACAGAGTGCACCATCATCATGTGCCAACTCATTGGCAATACTGAACTGGAAAGACAGAGAGGGTCCAACAGTGGATGAAGCGGCTAGCCAGTTCCAGGAATACGAAGAAAATATCTCTTCCTCCCTTGTCTCAGCTGGGAGAAACTGTTCTGGGAATTCCAATGATTCAAAGAGGATATGTCTTATTCTCCACCTGCACAGACCAGAATCTCAGGTATTAGGAGTCAGTGTTCCTCTGCTCAAGAGAGAGCATATAGAGGGTACACACCACGAGGCACCATATGGTTTTACCTGCATGACCATGGAGAGGACATGAGGAAGTGGGATGGAAAACCCACCTCAACCCTAGAGGCATGGGTATGTGAGTTGCAAGGAAAAACAATCACCAAAAGGGGTTCTTCCAGGAAAATTGCTGCTCCGGTTTTCAGTGGACACTTCACCAGACATAGTAAAAGGGCTCATCTAACTCCTGATTTTAATGAAGGAGCTCCTGACTCATATATACAAGAAGTGGGTAATGAATGTTATGACCAGGACTAGAGGCACCCTGCCTCCAGCCAGGTGGAGGAAAGGGACAACTGGGTTTACTGGACTGTGTGGATTCAATGGCCTGGCACATCAGACCCACAGGAGTATAAGGCTCTAGTGGACACCGGTGCACAGTGTACCATAATGCCATCAAGCTATATAGGGCCAGAATCCATCTGTATCTCTGGAGTGACAGGGGGATCCCAACAGCTAACTGTGTTGGAGGCTGAAGTGAGCTTTCCTGGGAATGAGTGGCAAAAGCACCCCATTGTGACAGGCCCAGAGGCTCCGTGCATCCTTGGCATAGCCTACCTCAGGAGAGGGTATTTCAAGGACCCAAAAGGGTACCGGTGGGCTTTTGGTATAGCTGCCTTGGAGACGGAGGAAATTAAACACCTGTCTACCTTGCCTGGTCTCTCAGAGGACCCTTCTGTTATGGGGTTGCTGAGGGTTGAAGAGCAACAAGTGCCAATTGCTACC
Source organism: Ciconia boyciana (assembly GCF_034638445.1). NCBI lineage: Eukaryota > Metazoa > Chordata > Aves > Ciconiiformes > Ciconiidae > Ciconia > Ciconia boyciana. The sequence continues at coordinate 7,625,426 of NC_132955.1, forward strand.
ATAACGGTGCACCGGAGGCAATATCATACCAACCGAGACTCCCTGATTCCCATCCATAAACTGATTCGTCAACTGGAGAGCCAAGGAGTGATCGGCAAGACTTGTTCACCTTTTAACAGTCCTATATGGCCATTGCAAAAGTCTAATGGAGAGTGGAGACTAACAGTAGATTATCGTGGCCTGAATGAAGTCGCACTACCGCTGAGTGCTGCTGTGCTGGACATGCGAGAACTCCAATACGAACTGGAGTCAAAACCAGCCAAAAGGTATGCCACAATTCATATCGCTAATGCGTTCTTCTCAGTCCCCTTGGCAGCAGAGTGCAGGCCACAGTTTGCTTTCACTTGGAGGGGCTTTCAGTACACTTGGAATCGATTGCCCCAGGGGTGGAAACACAGCCCTACCATTTGCCATGGACTGATCCAGACGGCACTGGAACAGGGTGAAGCTCCAGAACATATGCAATATATTGATGACATTACTGTGTGGGGCAATACAGCAGAAGAAGTTTTTGAGAAAGGGAAGAAAATAGTCCCAATCCTTCTGAAAGCTGGTTTTGCCATAAAGCAAAATAAGGTTAAGGGATATCCTGCAACAAGATCCAGTTTTTAGTAATAAAATGGCAAGACAGATATCATCAGATACCAATGGATGTGATCAACAAAATAACAGCCATGTCTCCACCAACTAGCAAAAAGGAAACAGAAGCTTTCTTAGGCATTGTAGGTTTTCGGAGAATGCATATTCCAAATTACAGTCTGATCATAAGCCCTCTCTATCAAGTGACCTGGAAGAAGAATGATTTCAAATGGGGCCCTGAGCAATGACAAGCCTTTGTACAAATTAAACAGGAGATAGTTCATGCAGTAGCCCTTGGGCCAGTCCGGGCAGGGCAAGATGTAAAAAATGTGCTCTACACTGCAGCCAGGGAGAATGGCCCTACGTGGAGCCTCTGGCAGAAAGCACCAGGGGAGACTCGAGGTCGACGCCTAGGGTTTTGGAGTCAGGGATACAGAGGATCCAAGGCCCGCTATACTCCAACTGAAAAAGAGATAATGGCAGCATATGAAAGGGTTTGAGCTGCTTCAGAAATGGTTGGTACTGAAGCACAGCTCCTTCTAGCAACCCGACTGCTGGTGCTGGGTTGGATGTTCAAAGGGAGGGTTGCCTCTACACATCATGCAACTGATGCTACATGGAGTAAGTGGGTCACACTGATTACACAACAGGCTCGAATAAGAAACCCCAATCACCCAGGAATCTTGGAAGTAATCACGGACTCACCAGAAGGCAAAGATTTCGGAATATCACCAGAGGAGGAGGTGACACATGCTGAAGAGGTCCCACTGTATAATAAACTACCAGAAAATGAGAAGCAATATGCCCTGTTCACTGATGGGTCCTGTCATATTGTAGGAAAGCATCAGAGATGGAAAGCTGCTGTATGGAGTCCTACATGACATGTTTTAGAAACTGCTGAAGGAGACGGAGAATCAAGCAAATTTGCAGAAGTAAAGGCCATACAGTTGGCTTTAGACATTGCTGACCGAGAAAAGTGGCCAGTGCTCTGTCTCTATACTGATTCATGGATGGTGCCAAATGTCCTGTGGGGGTGGTTACAGCAAAGGAAGCAGAACAGTTGGCAGCGCAGAGGCAAACCCATCTGGGCTGCAGCATTGTGGCAAAATATTGCTCCCCGGGTAGAGAACCTGGTTGTAAATGTATGTCACGTAGATGCTCGCATACCCAAGGGTCAGGCCACTGAATAACATCAGAATAACCATCAGGTGTATCAGGCTGCTGAGATTGAAGTGTCTCAGGTGGATCTGGACTGGCAACAAAAGGGTGAATTATTTATAGCTCAGTGGGCCCATGACACCTCAGGCCATCAAGGAAGAGATGCAACATACAGATGGGCTTATGATCAAGGGGTGGACTTGACCATGGACACTATTGCACAAGTTATCCATGAATGTGAAACATGCGCTGCAATTAAACAAGCCAAGCGGTTAAAGCCTCTGTGGTATGGAGGGCAATGGCTGAAATATAAATATGGGGAGGCCTGGCAGATTGATTATATCACACTGCCACAAACCTGCCAAGGCAAGCGCTATGTGCTTACAATGGTGGAAGCAACCACTGGATGGCTGGAAACATATCCTGTGTCCCATGCCACCGCCCAGAACACAATCTGGGCCTTAAAAAGCAAGTGCTATGGCAACATGAAAGAATTGAGTCAGACAACAGGACTCATTTCTGAAACAACCTCATAGACACCTGGGCCAAAGAGCATGGCATTGAGTGGGTATGTCACATCCCCTATCATGTACCAGCCTCTGGGAAAATCAAACGAAACAATGGGCTGTTAAAGACTACACTGGAAGCAATGAGTGGTGGGACATTCAAACATCGGGATACACATTTAGCAAAGGCCACCTCGTTAGTCAACACTAGGGGATCTGCCAATCAAGCTGGCCCTGCCAAACTTTCACATACTGTGGAGGGGGATAAGGTCCCTGTAGTATGCATAAAAAACATGCTGGGGAAGACAGTCTGGTTTACTCCTGCCTCACGCAAAGGAAGACCCATTTGTGGGATTGCTTTTGCTCAAGGACCTGGGTGCACTTGGTGGGTGATGCGGGAGGATGGGGAATTCCGCTGTGGTCCTCAAAGGGATTTGAGTTTGGGTGAAACTAGACAATGAACTGAATGGTATGATGTTAATTGCTATATAATACTGTATGTCATTACTTTTAAGGTTGCTATATGCCATATTAACGATATTTCAGTAAGAATCACCCAGATCAATGAAGAATGAACTTGAATGAAATGGAGCAAAATGCAGCAGTGGAGGATCGAGCATTGACTTCAGCATGCAACAATCCAACACCACACCCCGTCTCTCTTGCCCTGAAGGACTGTTATGACAGATGGAGCCCAAAGTCATGGACCAAATGAACTCAACGGACTTTTTACAGGGATGGCCCACAGACTAAGGGAACAATATCTGTGTGTATGCATCAAAAGACATGGCTAGTGGTGGTGATTAATTGGAACATATGGGAAAGGGTAGGACCTGGGCATGACGTAGATGGTATAGAATAAGGGGTGGATACTGTCCTGATTTTGGCTGGGATAGAGTTAATTTTCATTCTAGGAGCGGATATAGTGCTGTGTTTTGGATTTCATATGATAATAATATTGATAACACACTGATGTTTTAGGTGTTGCTAAGTAATGCTTACACTAGTCAAGGACTTCTCAGCTTCCCATGCTCTACCAGGCGCACAAGAAACTGGGAGGGGGCACAGCCAAACTGGCCAAAGGGCTATTCCGTACCATGTGACATCATGCTCAGTATATAAACTGGGGGGAGTTGGCCGGGGAGCAGTGATCGCTGCTTGGAGACTGGCTGGGCATCGGTCGGCGGGTGGTGAGCGGTTGCATCATTTGGGGTTTTTTTTCTTGGGTTTTGTTCCTCTCACTCTCTCTCTTTTGTTGTTTTCCTTTTCGTTGCAATATTATTATTATTATTATTATTATTATTATTATTATTATTATTATTATTTTATTTCAATTATTAAACTGTTCCGATCTCAACCCACGAGTTCTCTTACTTTTGCTCTCCAGATTCTCTCCCCCATCCCACCGAGAGGGGGGAGGATGAGCGAGCAGCTGTGTGGCCCTTGGTTGCTGACTGGGGCTAAACCACGGCATATCCTCAGGCTTGAGGAAACTCTGCTATCATGATGTAATGTTTCCTGTCCATTACAGACATCAATTTATGCAGACAGAAGAATGAAGATTAATGAGGGCAGAGTTATTAGCCGGTGCTGAATATACTAACATTCTAGGATTTGACATACTGCGTGGGCGTATGTGGAAACTTCCAGATGGAACTGTGTGGAGTTTTGCAAGAGGTAAGAAGGAATCAGGCATAGTGAAACTGAGTCTGTTACAAACACCTATACCCTTACCCCCCTCTAAAATCGCTAATGTTTGTCAATATCCACCTCCAGCAGCAGCGCTTATGGGGATTGACGGGGTGGTAACAGAATTGGAAGAAAGAGGCATCATTAAAAGGACTCATTTGCCTTACAAGTCACCGGTGTGGCCAGTAAAGAAACCAACTGGGCAATGGCATTTTACAGTGGATTACCAACAGTTAAACGCTAACACTGCACCTTTGACTGACGCAGTTCCAAACATGGCAGAAATAGTGACATTGATACAGAGAGCTGCCCATCCCTGGGTGGCTGCCTTGGCAGGAAAAGTACACCGGATTAGCACCCGGTGGATCTCACTCTCTTTTTAACCTTGCCAGTTAAATACAACCAAGCATGTTTGTTTCCTTTTTGTGTTCTATTGTGGCTTGTGTATGGCAACAACACTGTACAGGGCCAGGGCTGTCAAAGCAACACTGTACAGGGCTGTCATTCCGGTTCAAAATAGATATGATTGAACCTGATCCAACTATACCACCTGACCTAACCTCACCCACTCCACTTGACACACTACAAGATGGAGTTAGGAATGTACCCATTTTCACCATGGTATCTTGCAATGACCCTTGGGACCATGCATTGTCACGATATAGTGCAAGCATTGGAACACTACAAAACAAAAGGAACTTAAATCTCTCCACTCTAGTTATGCATTGAAATGAAGTATACTCAGAGATGAATGGAGTTGGAATGACTCTCTTTGGATGGCTAGACTTCAAGCCATTCCAGGACAGACAATACAAATTAGCTGCCAAATAACTAATGGGTATACTTACCATAGGTCGACTGAAATTAAAACAGTTTATACTAACTAAGGCCGAGTGTTACAAAATAACTGAACCAAATTCAGATTGCTGGTACGATCTTACCTTTACCAAACCTATAATTGTGTATTGTCTTTGGGGTTACAGAGGCACCGAATTACTATTTGAATTTATGATTGATACAGCAACATCTGCGCCAGTTGCAAAGGATAAGTAACCTCTGCCCCCACAAATGTCTGAAAATGTATTGAATTGGCCTCCCATTAGTCTAACTCCTTTCATCTTCAACACAGGCCCTTACATAATTAAAAATACAGGTCAGCAACAAGTGCTGTTTAATCCGTCATATGCCCTCAAATGGGTGGAATTAGCAATGCAAACTAATATCTCTGCAATTAAACCTACCTGTTCACCATTCCTGAGTACATCTGATGCAGGATGGTCAGCATGGTTACATAAATGGACTCTCATCTCTCCAAAACAATCAAAGAGAGATGTGACTGGTGTCTTAGGAACGGGACTAGGAGTCTTAAACAGCATAGACGCTGAAGTACTTGCTAATAAATTAGCCACAGTAACCAGTGACTTAAATGCCTTGAAACACCCTTTACAATCTTCTCTTTCAGCTCTGGGAGCTAACCAATGGCTCCTATCAGATGTATTGTCTCAGTGGGGAGAGGTGAATGAGAAAGACACACCAGTTGATTGTGGATGCACTTGGTGTGACCCAAAACAATGTTTCTTTAGCTCTTAGTTGTATCCAGGCTCAACTGTGGATGCAATCTATAGTAGCTGCAATTATATGGGAAGGTGAGGAAGACACCCTGCCCACTGAAATTCAAAAGGTAATTTGGGATAACGCAATTGAATTTGAGAAAGAATTCCAATCCTGGTGGTATCCAGTTAATTTCACCTACGACCCTACTGACGGCAAAGCCACAGCTTTTGTCTTAACAATACGCAATGCTTCAGTATACACCATATACCCAATCATTGCATTGCGGTTGAATCACAATGGAGCTATATGCTATTCATTAGAACATAGAGTATGGGCCCAACAAAATGGGAACAAATGACAAACTATTGACGTTAATGCATGCATTACAAACAAAATGTTTGTCATCTTGAAATACAACCAGATGAAGCCTCTGAACTGTACTTGTATATATAGGAAAAGGATGCGTTTGCATGAGAAACTTTTGTGATTTTTATATTTGTAGATAACATTACTGTAGATATAAGTAATCACTCAAATATTTGTGTTTGTAATTTTACCAAAATTATGGGATGTGACTTCAACTATTCAGCTCCTGTCACAACTCACCAACTGCTGCAAGCTAACTATACACTGTATCAAGATTTATTACCTGCCCCTATTGGAATGACTCTTACATTGGTGAGAAAACTACTACTACATGATGACCTGTGTCAACTGCTGGAATGCATCCGAAATAGTGGACATAAGACATCAGCCACCATCCACCATGACGCGGAAGAGATACATCATGTCTTAGAACGAGTGAAGCAGGATGGAGGACACCATTGGTGGGACACTTTGCTAGGATGGTCATTAAGTGCAACCGGAATTCTCAATAAGATGCTTCATCCAGTTATTGTTCTGCTAATGCTTACTGTGTTATGCTTCATTCTAACCATTGTGCTGTATGTTAGACTTTGGATTATGGTGAAGCGTTTGTCTCATCAAATATCCCCACAAGATGTATGCATACTCAATAATCCTCACAATGAGAACGTATGTGATACACCCAAGGCATTCCAAATATCATGAAGCTTGAGTGACTATAGTCACGGGGTGGATTATGTGGAATAATTGCTGGAGGTGACTTAGAAATTAAACTTATATTCACACTTTTAGGTAAGGCACAGCATTGAAGAAGCTTCCTGCGTGGAGTGAGGCTGACATGCAGGGAATCCATTCCACAGAAGTTCCCTAGGCCTGCAACCTTAGATGTTGGCAATGCCAGGGGAACTTGGTGTGTTGGCTCTAAGGGGAACTGCTCAGAGGGTGGAGCAGTGTGGAGCTACCACGGCCAGGCTCTGTGATAATATGGAACTTGAAGGTACCACGGAACTGATAAGCTGCATATTTTCTACCCTGGGCCAACAGTCTGTCATGTTTTTGACAAAATGCTGTCCTTTTGGTGAACTTTGCTCATTATAACATCATTATAATACCAAAACACACCTCCATCCCAAAAGCTATGCGCCTCCAAGGTGTGACCACCCCTCACTGAGCTTGCTCTTTGAATTTACCTAGCTTATACCTTTAAAAGCAAAGCGAGAAAACTTTACACTAATCCTAAACAAAGGTATGTATGACTAGGGTCACTCAAACTCCACCTGAAAGGTGGAAAATAGTATAAAATAGCTTAAGAGAGAAAGAATGTTAAGGAAGACACCATTGCGTACCACTCTGACCTCTGGGATCAGTCGACGGGCTGAGCCTCTCTTCCCCCTGACCAGGACAACTTTGGGTAAGATTCAAACACTTGGTTATACCAAGTGCCTCCCCAGGAAACTTAGAAATCTCTCTAGAGTCGCTTTATTATCTTTTAACGCATTTGTAGCCGGCGGTGTTACTCATACTCTTGGTATTTGCACATGCTTTGCAGACAGTGAATTTATCACCGGTAATCGAAAAGAACCTGTGTGTCTGTTGCTTTAATAAACTGCACTCTTCATTAATCTAGCCGTGGTAGTTCTCACTGAATGCAACCAGTCTCGTTAAGTGTGGCCGTGGTAGTTCATGCCACATGTCTAGACTGGGGGTGCAGCGTGTTATTTGTGAATCCGTAATCGTGAAAGTTCAGTACACTGAGCATGACCGGACTTATAACATTGTCAAATTACTTTAATGCTGTCACCTTAATCAACTTTGTGAAGCTGTTTCAGTGAAAGACCTGAGAGGGCTCTGACAGGCAAACATTGACTTTGATGGGTAGCTACATATACCGTCCTTAGAAAATAAACCATTGACCAAGTCTGAGACTAAGATTGGATTTAGCCGCACCTAGATTCCGCTCTGAGAAGGAGTTTAGAAAACAAGGGGGTCCTGTCTGAACCTCGTGACTCAATGGGAGAGTTTTCCCCCCACCACTCCTCAGACTCCTATGCAACAGTAACTTTTAACGCAAAATTATGGCAAGTTGAATGTGAGTCAACAGTGTGCCCAGGCATCCAAAAGAACCAACCGTGTCCTGGGGTGCATCAAGCACAGCATAGCTAGCTGGTCGAGGGAGGTGATTGTCCCACTCCAGACTGCACTGGTGTGGCCCCACCTCGAGTTCTGTGTGCAGTTTTGGGACAGAATCATAGAATGTTTTGGGATGGAAGGCACCTTTAAAGGTCATCTAGTCCAACTCCCCCTTCAATGAGCAGGGACATCTTCAACTAGAGCAGGTTGCTCAGAGCCCCGTCCAACCTGACCTTAAGTGTTTCCAGGGATGGGACATCTACAACCTCTCTGGGCAACCTGTGCCCGTGTTTCACCACCCTCATTGTAAATATTTATTCCTTATATCTAGTCTGAATCTACCCTCTTTTAGTTTAAAACCATTACCCCTTGCCCTATCGCTACAGGCCCTGCTAAAAAGTTTGTCCCCATCTTTCTTATAAGCCCCCTTTAAGTATTGAAGGGCTGCAATAAGGTCTCCCCAGAGCCTTCTCTTTCCAGGCTGAACAACCCCAACTCTCTCAGCCTTTCCTCATAGGAGAGGTGTTCCATCCCTCTGATCATTTTTGTGGCCCTCCTCTGGACCTGCTCCAAGAGGTCCATGTCTTTCCTGTGCTGAGGACTCTGGAGCTGGACACAGTAATCCAGGTCGGGTCTCACCAGCGCAGAGCAGAGAGTTAGAATCACCTCCCTCGTCCTGCTGGTCATGCTTCTTTTGATGCAGCCCATCAAAAGAAGGATACGGTTGGCTTTCTGGGCTGCGAGCATACATTGCCAGCTCATGTCCAGCTTTTCACCCACCAGTATCCCCAAGTCCTTCTCCACAGGGCTGCTCTCAATCAGTTCATCCCCCAGCCTGTATTGATACTGGGTGTTGCCTTGACCCAGGTGCAGGACCTTGCACTTGGCCTTGTTGAACCTCATGAAGTTCACATGGGCCCACTTCTTGAGCTTGTCCATGTTTCTCTGGATGGAATCTCATCCCTCAGGAATGTCAGCTGCACCACTCAGTTTGGTGTCATTTGCAAATTTGCTGAGGGTGCACTCGATCCCACTGTCTATGTTGTTGATGAAGATATTAAACAGTACTGGTCCCAGTGTGGACCCCTGAGGGACACTAATTGTCACTGCTCTCCATGTGGACATTGAGCTGTTGACCACTAACCTCTGAATGTGACCATCCAACCAATTCCTCCTCCAGTGAATAGTCTACCCATCAAATTCATGTCTCTCCAATTTAGAGAGAAGGATGTTGTGGGGGACTGTGTCAAAGGCATTATAGAAGTCCAGATAGATGACATCTGTAGTTCTTCCCTTGTCCGCTGATGTAGTCACTCCATCATAGAAGGCCAGTCGTGTTCATCAGGGGGGATATGCTTTCTTTGACCTTCCTTTTCTGGCTGATATACCTATAGAAGCCCTTCTAATTATTCTTTGCATCCCTTGCAAGGTTCAGCTCCAGCCACACCTTGGCCTTCCTGACCCCATCCCTACCCAACCGGGCAGTGTCCCTATACTCTTCCCAGGATACCTGTCCCTACTTCCACTGCCTGTGCATTTCCTTTTTGCCCTTTAGTTTGACCAGCAGGTCTTGACTCAGCCATGCTGGTCTCTTGCCTTCCTTTCTTGATTTCTTACACTTGGGGATCGAGAGCTCTTGTTCTTTATGGAAAGCGTCCTTAAAGATCTGCCAGCTCTGTTCTGCTCCCTTGTCCCTGAGGGCAGTTTCCCAGGGGGTTCTATTGACTTACTGCTTGAACAGCCGGAATTTTGCTTTCCTAAAATTCAGGCTCCTGACTTCACTCTTCACCTGTCCCATATCCCTCAGGACTGCGAACTCCACCAGTGCATGATCATTGCAGCCCAGGCTGCCTCCAATCTTGGCATCACCAATTAGCTCACTTGCGTTGGTGACCAACAGGTCCAGTATTGCATCCCCTCTGGTAGGGCTGTCTGTTACCTGGCTTAATAAGTTATCCTCAATGAACTCCAGGAGTCTCCTGCATTGCCTACAGCTCTCTGTGCTAATTTTCCAGCAGATGAAGGGGTCGTTGAAGTCCCCCAGCAGGATGAGAGCCTGTGAGTGCAATGCCTCCTGTAGCTGGAGTAAGAAATCTTTGTCAATAGGCTCCCCTTGATCGGGCAGCCTCTAGTGGACACCAACCACAAGGTTCCCTTTGTTGCCTCAGTCTCTAATTCTTACCCATAGGCTTTCAGCCTGCTCATGGCTGTTCTTCAGAGACAGCTCTTTACTCTCTATCCATTTCTTGGTGTAGAGGACAACCCCTCCACCCCTCCTTCCTCGCCTGTCCCTTCTGAACAGCCTGTAGCCATTCATAGCCGCATGCCAGTCACAGGATTCGTCCCACGAAGTTTCAGTAATGGCAACTAGGTCAAAGCTTTCTAGCAGCATGGTGGCTTCCAACTCCTGTTTGTTGCCCATACTGTGTGCATTGGTGTAGAGGCACTTCAGCTGGGCTGTTGGCTGTGTCACCTTCTCAGAGGAACATGCCTCAATTCCTTTGAGGTATTTCACTGATGTCTCCCTCTTGGCTCCTATTACCTCAGGAGCCCCTGGCTCATTTCCATAAGACTTCAAGTGTACTGCAGTGTACCTAGCATGTCTCAGAGCAACAGACTGAGGGCCCTCACTAGCACCCCATCCCTCTAACCTTGGCATGTCATCCCACAGCTTGTCACGGGCAGGCCTGATATTATCCCCCTCCCCCTTCAAGTCTAACTTAAAGCTCTGTCAATAAGCCCCTCTAACTCATGAGCAAAGACCCTCTTCCCCCTTTGAGAAAGGTGAATCCCATCTGACGCCAGAAGGTCTGGTGTTATGTAGGCCATCCTATTATTGAAAAAACTAAAATTGTGGTGGTGACACTAGCCATGGAGCCATGTATTAGTAGACTGGGTCCATCTGTTTCTTCTAATGTCGCAATGGTATCCACCCAGCAGAAAGCTATGACCTTTAAAGGTGCCTTCCAACCCAAACCATTCTATCATTCTATCATTCTATGTTGTGGGGGACTGTGTCAAAGGCTTCACAGAAGTCCAGACAGATGACATCAGTAGCTCTTCTCTTGTCCACTTATGTAGTCACTCCATCACAGAAGGTCACGAGGTTGGTCAGGCAACACTTGCCCTTGGTGAAGCCATGCTGGCTGTCTCAAATCACCTCCCTGCCCTCCATGTGCCCAAACATAGCTTCTAGGAGGATCTGTTCCACGATCTTCCCAGGCACAGAGGGGAGGCTGACAGGTTGGTAGTTCCCAGGGTCCTCCTTTCTACCCTTTTTAACAATGGGTGAAATGTTTCCCTTTTTCCAGTCACCAAGGACTTCACCTGACTGCCATGGCCTTTCAAATATCATGGAGAGTGGTTTTACAACTACATCAGCCAATTCCTTCAGGACTCTGGGATGCATGTCATCAGGTCCCATTGCCTGGCCCAAACAAAGCCTCTCTTAGCATGACAGGTTATTTCTTATAAGGCTAAAGAAGTCAGTTTATTCTAGAAAGTGTTTCTGAGAAATTAAGCTTGTATCCCCTGAAATCCAGGAAATGTTCTCCCTTCTGGGACTGAAATTCCTTTGAGTGGGCGACTCTTCCATTAGATGTGATGGCCAATGCCAACCCAAAATCACAAAGGGACGGTGATCCCAGAGACACAGGGTGACCTAAAACACTCCTCCACATAGATGATGGAGACCCACTTGGCACTGTTTGACAAACTGCCCTGTTCACTGCACCACTGTTACACACCAGACGAACAAGAAGATAATAAGGTGTCCTGGACTGGGAGAAGCGCTGCAGTTACACTTTGGACTTCACTGAGCTCCACAGTGCTAAGCTGAAATGAAGCTTTGGGTAGCTCTGCTGCTTGTTAGATGCTCTGTTAATTATCAGGCCATATCCAGCATTTGAGCTGTCAGGGTGAGCCTTTTAGGGGTAAGTCCAGTCACCTCCACGCTCCAGGGCCAAGGAGCCCAGGACAGTCCCTCCTGGCCAAGGCACCTTCCTTCCCTGGACAGCTGTCCTCTGGCTTCCTTCCCCTTGATTTCTGCCCTTCTGGCCCTGCAGGGCTCCTGCAGCCAGAGAGGGCCTTTCAGGCTGGCTGAGCACAGGATGACTTAGGGCTCCATGGAAACTCTTCCAGTCCCCTCATGGCCTTCCTCAGCCTTTATACTCTCCCTGAGGGCATGGAGGCTTTCCCAATCCATCCCTTTCATACCCCAGGTCCCTGACATGATGGCCATGTCAGCAAGCTGATTTGCTACACTGCCTTCCAGCTCCCACCTTCTGTCTGTCCTACACCTGCCCTCCATGAATGCAGAGTGCATCTCCATGACTTCAAAGTAGGTGAGAGATGTCATGCCAGGTCTGTGCTTTCGGTGGGGAAGGTACTTCTCCCATGCACTGCATCATGGTAGTACTGGTGCCACAGGGAACTCCCAGCCCTGGGCAATCCCACAACCGGGCTGTGCTGTCAGAAGAAGTGCTCCCTCTGCCAGCAGGGATGCTCTCTGTGACAGGCCAGGAGTGGGTGAGCCCAGGGTGCTGAGCCAAGCAGGGTCTTCTGCCTCTCATGCCCTTTGCCCATTCTGAGGACTGTATGCCCCGAACGACATTTCTCGTGTCCCCAGATGCCAAAGAAGAGGGGACATGAGGAAATAGATTATGGGGTCGAAGTGAGAACACGGCGTGTCAGTCCTGTACTCCCCGGTGCCATCCCTCTCCTGTCCTACCTGCCTTGGCCCAGCTGCCTCCTTGCACCGCTGCCCTGAGAGCGCCCCGCCCCCGCCGCTCTCACCTCCCCTCTGCACCCTGCCAGGGCCCAGGCGAGACCCCAAGCGGTGCTGGCGCAGCTCAGCCCCGGGGCGGAGCTGGCGGCGGTGGAGAGGAGGAGGTGGCGGAGAGGAGAGAGCAGAGAGCCGGGACTGGCAGCGGGCAGTGAGACGCGGGCGGCGGAGCAGCGGGATGCGGTGGTGCCAGAGTGCAGGGCTGGCAGGGCTGGCCGCAGTGCTACTTGGTGTGTGGGACTGGCAGCAGCAGCGGGGCAACGGGCTGGGGCTGCATGGGGCCGGTGCTAGGTCTGGGGTGACCTCACAGGTGCATCGGGGCTGCTGTCACCTCTGGCTTCTTCACGGACCTCTGTCCTCGAACTGTCCTCCCATCCCTCTACTCCTACCCCACATTCCCTCAGAAAACTCATCTCTTTTCTATGTCCAGCCCTCCCTGTTTCCTTCCTTTCCTCTGTGTCTTTCCATATAATTCATGCACTCATTCCTTCCCCCTTGCTACTTTCTTTCGTTCCTTTGTCTGCTGATTCTTCAATAGCTCCACCCTTCCAGCTATCATTCATGCATTCATCTCCCCACCAACTATTAATGGACACTTCCATTACTGCACATGTTGACATCCTCTGGAGACTCTTCTCATCATCATCTCTGTATGTTCCTGACTGCTTCTGTGGGATTTGTTGTGGGAAACAGAAGGCAGGGCTGGGCAGTTTATCAGGTTTTTTATTCTTTGTCTCCTGGGCAGTGGCTGCGGGCAGAGCCCAGGTGCAACAGGAGCTGTCAGTGGAGACCACCGAGGGCACCAGCATCAGCATCAACTGCTCACATCCCAACGTTGAGGGTAACATGAACGTCCAGTGGTACCGTCAGCTTTCAGACCAGGCACCACATCATATTGTAACAGGTTTCACTGGAGATAAAGCAGTGCAGGACCCACCGGGGCGGCTGTCGGTGGCGGCAGACCGTCGGTCCAGCTCCCTGTGGCTCGCCCAGCCCCGGCGCGGGGACGCGGCGGTGTATTACTGCGCCGTGGCAGACACGGCGAGAGGAGCCGGGGCTGCGGCCGGGCACGAACCGCCGCGGGCGGGGCCGGGCCTGTGTGTCGCGGGGGACAGCCCCGGCCAGACCCGCCAGGGAGCGCTGCCGCTCCACCTACCGGGGCCGCCTCTCCCCGCCCGGCCCGGACGGCCCCGAATCCCGGGGCGGTTCTCCCGATTGGCCGGTACCGGCACTGGCATCAGGCCCGTTGAGGGCTCGCAGCACCCAAACCCCACATCCCCACGGCGCAGCTCCGGAGCAGCCCACCGAGCACAAACTTCCTCCCATCCCTTACCTGCCTCTCGTCCCCACAATCCCACCGGAACGCAGGCAGAAATCCCCCGCCACAGAGGAGGAGGCCGGTAATGAACCTGGACCAAAGCGGTAGCAGTGTCAGGCCGTGCCCAGGAAGGAGCAATTGCAGCCGCTGACCCCACTGGCTCCTGGCGAGGTGCAGCGCCTTTCTGCTCTGCACAGGGAGGTGAGCAACAGAGATCCTCCTGCCCACAGGCAGCCAGACAGCCCTCGGTCCTGCCACAAGGACTGGCCACTGCTGGCATGGAACATACAGGGCCTCTTCTCGGGCTTCTGCCTTACCCCACTAGGACAGCCAAGGGAACCCTGAGCAGGTGCTTTCCTCTGCTCTGGAAACACAGGGACTCCAGTGCTGAGGTGCTTGTACAAAACTTTCCTTAGGCATGAACGACCAGGAGGCAAAGGGGGGGGGTGTTCACATTTTGTTACTTTGTAAAATACCAGATATACTTCAAACTGCATCCTCCAGCAGTGACTTTCACGGAGCTTTAAAATGTTCCTACTTGTGTTACAACGACATCCCATGGAGTCAGGAGTTCAAGCTCCACACCAGCAGGAGAAGGGGATGTCGAGGTCACAGGCACCTTCAAGCGCTCCCCACAGCGGCTCACTGTTGAGACCACAAGCTTGTTTGACAGGATTCAGAACCTTTGGAGTAGAGGCCCAGGAGACAGCATAAAAGCTTGGACTGGACACCCTGACCACAGCCTCAAAGGATGCCAGGTTTCCTGCTTGATGAATGAGTCAGAAAGAGATTTGCTAAGTTGTCCTAAGGGGCTGGAGGTCTGAGGTGAGTGAGAGCTGGAAGGAGGCCTCTGGGAAGAGACTGCAGGCTCCAGCCAGTCCCCAGGGAAATCTGTGTGGCTCCAGTAGCTGACACAGCTGTCCAGAGCCCATGGGCAGAGGCTTCAGAGGCACAGAGTGAAGGATCAGCCCTGCTCCCTGTCCCAGCTGGACTTCATAACTGTGTTTGCAGGGAACTACTGGACAAACAAGGCAGAGCAACAGGCATGGCCAGGCAAGCACACAGGTCAGCCCCATGTTCAAATGGAATTGGCCCCTCTCATGCCTACCTCCATCTGCCTTCCCATCCTTGCTCTAGACTAAACTGCCTTGCTCCTTCCCTTTCCCTGTCTCTGCTCCCTCCCCTAAGCATCCCATGTGTTGTACAATCCGTAAATACTTTTCCACTTCATCCCATAAAGGGTTTGATCCCCTTGTATGCAAAACCACCCCTGAGTTTATAAGGTGATCCTCTCTTCTCACCCTTCTGGGCAGTGTCATCCCCAGACAAGGGGGCCAATCCTGATACCTGAATGGATGGGGAGTAGACGTCTGTGAAGAAGAGGGTTATGCTGGATGACCTTCTGCTAGAGAGAGGTGGCGTGTCTTTTCCTGTGTGGGATGTTCACAGCAGGTGCTGTTCCCGGAGGCATTTGAGAAGGGAGAGAAACCCCGTGTGGGGAGAGAGAGTCACAAACTCCTTTCAGACACTACTGAGGGAGAAGGAGCTCATCAGGGGCTGCAAAGGGGTCTCTCTCTAACTCCATGAGAGCTGGGTGCAGGCACCTTTCTCTGGCTGGGCACTGGATGGCAGGAGAGGTTCACCATGGACACTCCTCCCTTGCTGGGATCTGGTTGGGCTGGTTGTGAACTCCAGGAGGAACAAAAAGCAGGAAAACAGCCTGCAGCCTCCTGTTGCCTCACAGCAGACTGCTTGATCTCTGCCTTCAGGCTCCTACATGAACTTTCAGGTGCCACAGACCCCTTTGGCAATGGGATCTGGAGCTGAGAGCCAGCGCTTCTACAGCAGGGTATGTCTGCCTGAGACATACCCATGCTGCCAAGCACCTCCTGACTTGGAGGGCTAGGAAAAGCCCAGCTGTGGCCTGACTGCGCAAAGACAATCCTGCCAGTGCTGAACAACCTCTTCTTGGCTCTTGCAAACCTGGAACATGATAAGGGTCACAATTTGGTGTCTTTCCTTGGACTGAGCACTTCAGCAACTTTAATTAGTCTCCCTACAGAGCCTCCTCATGCCAGAGGTGTGGAGTCCCAAGCCCACCTGTCTGCAGCAGCAGGGAGAGGGTTTTGCTCCGCCCTCTGCCCTGAGGTTTGGCAGGTGCTTTGGGCTGGCAGAGGGAGGAGAAGTGGTGAACTTGAAAGCTTCAGCTGCCTCTTTCTGTGAGTTCCATGGGCATGCCATGCATGGGAGAGCGTGGCATGGTCCTGATTTTCCTGGCAGCCCTGGTGGGACTGGTATATTTTGGTGAGACACAACATTCAGGCTGGGGAGGAGCAGGGCAAGAGGTTGTCCTGCCAGTGTGTCGTCGTTTAGCAACAACGGGCAGCTAAGCACCACGCAGCCGCTCGCTCACTCCCCCCCGGTGGGATGGGGGAGAGAATCGGAAGAGCAAAAGTAAGAAAACTCATGGGTTGAGATAAGAACAGTTTAATAATTGGAACAAAATAATAGTAATAATAATAATGAATTGTAATGAGAAGGAAAACAACAAGAGAGAGAGAGGAACAAAACCCAAGGGAGAGAAAAAGCAAAAAAAACCCCAAACAATGATACAACCGCTCACCACCCGCCGATCGACGCCCAGCCAGTCCCCAAGCAGTGATCGCTACCCCTCAGCCAACTCCCCCAGTTTATATACTAGGCATGACATCATATGGTATGGAACAGCCCTTTGGTCAGTTTGGATCAACTATCCTGGCTGTGCCTCCTCCCATTTCTTGGGCACCCGGCAGAGCATGGGGAGCTGAAAAAAGTCCTTGACCAGTGTAAACACCGCTTAGCAATAGCCAAAACATCAGCGTGTTATCAATATTATTCTCATACTAAAATCCAAAACACAGCACTATACCAGCTACTAGGAAGTAAATTAACTCTATCCCAGGCGAAACCAGGACACAGTGGTGGACAAGGGGAACAAGGGGACAAGGTGAAACTCAAGTTTGATTCTGCAGGAAACTGGGAGTGATTTTGTAGGGAGAGCAGGGACTGCAGGTGGGAATGGAAAATCATCTGGGAGATGTCAGCTGTAATGGGAATGGAAGGAGGAATAAGACTCTGCACATCCCTTTTCAAGTTCACAAATGCCTTTCTATGGGTTATATTTGCATAGGTGTTTAGAGAAAGAGAGAGCTGCTAGGGTAGAGTCCAACACTAGAAATGGAAACTTCTCTCCCAGGCATATGCTTGACAAAATGCTGTCAGCCTGTGTAGGAATGGCCAAAGTCGTTAGGGGAAGGCTGGGTCAGTGCAAGGAGTGTTGAAATTCCTTTCTGGCTTTAAAAGTCACGCGCAGAAGGACTCTGTGCTCCAATTCCCTCCAGCAAGGACCATCCAGGCAGGACACAACACAATGCTGTACTGCAATTTCTCCACCAGCCATTCCAGTCCCTACATCGACTGGTACCAGCAGCTCCCAAACCAGTCCCCTCAGATGCTGCTGTGGGTGAGCAAGTACAAAGGTCACGTGGATTCAGGGAAGTTCTCCTCCATGTTGTCTGCAGAGGACTCCCACATGCTTCTGCATTTGCAGGATCCTGAGCTCCCGGACAACAGTATGTCTGCATGCTGAGCCCACGTTCCTGCTCTCAGTGTGTAGCACTGCGCAAGAAGGGGAGGGTGTATCCTGGGGAGCGACTCCATCCCCACCACTCCTTGCCTGTAGCTCTAAGCTCATCCTGCCCAGGAACCGCACACTGGTGCTGTGCTTAGGCTGGGTGTCTGTCTCTCCAGCCTGTGCAGGAGGGAGAAAATATGAACATATTTCAATGAATCACAGAATTGATTATGTTGGAAGGCACCTTTTGAGATCATGCAGTCCTTGTTCAAGGCGGGTCAGGTAGAGCAGGCTGTGCAGAATCATGTTTGTTCAGGTTTCTAAACTGGTGCCCACTGCCTCTTCTCCTGTTAGTGGACACTACTGAGAAGAGTCTGTTCTTCATTCCCTCTCATAACCTATTTACACACATTGCCAGGATCCGCCATAAACCTTCTCTTCCCCAGACTCAACACTGCCAGCCCTCTCAGACGATCCTCACAGGAAAGATGCTCCAGTCCCTGCACCGTTTTGCTGGGCTCGCTCTACTATCTTCCTTGTACTGCGGAGCCCAGAACTGCACCCAGCACTCCAGATGTGGCCTCGGCAGAGCTCAGTAGAGAGGAAGGATCAGGTTCTATATCCTGCTGGCAAGGTTCTTCCTACTGCAGCCCAGGATGCTGTTGGCCTTCCTTGCCACGAGGGTGCATTGTGTCAGCAGACTCAGGAACACCCTTGAGCCGCTGAAACTGAGTGGAACAGACCAGTGAGTATTCAGGAGAAGTATACCAGATGCTTGTCCAGCTCTTACTCTACCCTCAGCGTCCACCAGTGACTACTGTTGGAGACTTGGTAGGAGGCATGACTGCTCCTGTGGCTTTACCTCCTAGCTATAGAAGCCTGTGCTGGTTTTGGCTGGGATAGAGTTAATTTTCTTCGTAGTAGCTAGTACAGAGCTGTGTTTTGGATTTGTGCCAAAAACAGTGTTGATAGTACAGGGATGTTTTACTGTTTAAGATGTTTTGGTTAGTACTGAGCAATGCTTACACAGAGTCAAGGCCTTTTCTGCTTCTCACACCACCCCACCAGCAAGTAGGCTGGGGGTGCACAAGAAGTAGGGAGGGGACACAACCAGGACAGCTGAGCCCAACTGACCAAAGGGATATTCCATACCATATGATGTCATCTTCAGCATATAAAGCTGGGGGAAGAAGAAGGAAGGGGGAAACATTCGGAGTGATGGTGGTTTGTCTTCCCAAGGAACCGTTAGGTGTGATGGAGCCCAGCTTTCCTGGAGACGGCTGAACACCTGCCTGCTGATGGGAAGTAGTGAATGAATTCCTTGTTTTGCTTTGCTTGCATGCGCCGCTTTTGTTTTACCTATTAAACTGTCTTTATCTCAACTCATGAGTTTTCTCATTTTTACTCTTCCAATGCTCTCTCCCATCCTACTGGTAGGGGGAGTGAGCAAGCGGCTGTGTGGTGCTTAGTTGCTGGCTGGGGTTAAACCATGACAAAGGCCAAGGAAGGAAAATGTCTTTCTAGCCCTGCATCTGGGGATCAGTGAAAGCCTCAAAAACTGAGCAAGACCCATCAGCCAGGTACTGGGCAAGATTCCATGTTCAACTGCTTGGGCTGTCCCCCTACCTTTTATGTCTCTCCTCCAGCTCTGGGGACTCACTACTGCTTAGCTAGGAGGAGTCCCCATGTCCCTGAGTCCCTGTGGGTTCTCTACCCAGCACAAAACTGCTGGTGGCTGCATTTCTGGGACATGCATTTCTGGGATCTAGTTTGTCCCTCTGTGCACACGTCTCTTGTTATGCTAAGTCTGTTTTGGAAAGCAAAGCACTGGCCCTGGAGAGCATCCTTGGTGGAAGCTGAAAAAGCAGCCATGGTGGCCCGCCAACATGGCCTAATTAATGGAGTGATGTCAGCTCAGTAGGCCATGGCATCAGATGTTTGCAGTGAGGCCTTCTGAGGTGACAAAGAAAGCTCAGTCTCTGTCCCTGGAGAAAAATATGTCTGTGAGGTACTGGAAGGTGGATGTGAAGCCCCATTCCCACCTGGATGTGTAAGAAAGCTATGGTTTGGATCCCACCTGGAGGTGGAATTCAGGTCTGTCCACATGCTGGGCTGTACACAACAAGCTGTGAGGGTGGATTCAGGATCTTGCAGGAAATGCAGGACATCTCGGAGGGTAAACAATAAATAAGTTGGAATATGGGGGCGCAAACTAACTCATTCCAGAATGACATTTTATGTGACCGCAGTGCTTTTTCACACCCACCTTACATCTGAAACTGGTTGGTCTTATAGCCAATCTTTCCCTTTTCCTTCATGTTTGTAACTTCTCCAGCATCCTGAAAAGTGACTGCCATGACAGCATTGCTGCAGGTGTTGCAGGGACACACTTCAAAGACTGAGCTCAACATGGGGTTTCCCCCCAGAGCCTAGACTCAAGAGACCCAGTTTTCTCTGGGGACAGGAGCCTTTCAGTGTCTTCAGGAACTCAGACACATGAGCAAGTTCAGCAGAGGCCACTGTCAGGGCATGTGGAAGGTGAGAGGTGCTGGTTCACTAAGGCTGTCAGATCAAGTCCCTTTGCCTTTCAAAGGGAAGAAGAAGTAAAAGGACAAGTGATAAAGAAAGCACACACTGACACCAATCTCTAAGGAAGTGATAAGGGAGACAAGGAGGGAGATCAGAGCTCTGCAGCCGCTAACTGATGGGCCATTAGGAAACTGCAGGTGTAGCTCTGAAGTAGGTCAGGCTGAGCTGTGTAAGTGACAAGAGGTGACAAGAGGAACATGAGGACTATGGATGTTTGAGGGGGGTCCTATAGGACTAGGCAACACTTATTAAGGCATGCTTGGGGAAGGGTCAAAAGTGGGGGGAAAGAGGGGACTGGGGAGGAGCAAGAGAAGGCAATAGAGAAGAAGAAGGATAAAAGGAGTCATCTGCATCTAAGCAGGGGCCAGTCAGTGCACTTGCTGGGATGAGCCCTGCACGTGACCACTACAGTCCCCCTGCCTTCTTATTAAATCCTGTCTTAACCATCCTTCTGTGTAACTTCCCATGTGAGTGCCAGTAACTGGAGCGACTGGTGTGAAAGAGAGATCTGGGTACCAGTAATGGGACGAATAACCAATGGCCATAGGGATTGTAGGCCTGGGTGCCAGCAACTTGATGGACAGGGGTATGTGTGCAGCAAGATCTAAGTTCAAGTAACTGGAGAAGAGAATTCTGATCACAGGACCTGTCAGTTTCTGTGCCAGTAGCTGGAGGGACTGCGGTGTAAGCAAGGTCTGGGTGCCAGCAACTGGAGAAGGAAGAACATGCCACAGGGCTCATACCTCTTGCTGTCAGCAACTGGACAGATCGCATTGCATATGTATGAGTGAGAGGTCAAAGGACCAGTGACTGGAGGGACTTCAGTATTTTTCTCACTTTTCCAGGCTCTTCTCTATGGTGTCCAGTGACAGGACAAGAGGCATTTGGCACAAACTGAAACAAAGGAGGCTGTGTCTGAACAACAAGAAACACTTTTTCACAGTCAGGGTGAGGCAGCACTGGCACAGGATGCCCAGAGAGGTTGTGGAGTCTCCATCCTTAGGGGTACTCAAAATCCCTCTGGACATGGTCCTTTGCAACCAGCTCTAGGTCACCCATCCTGAGGTGGGGTTTGGACCTGCTGACCTCCAAATGTCCCTTCCAAATTTACCAGTTCTGTGTTGCTGTAACACGAGACATGAGGAGAGTCTGAGCGAACAGACCTTCTTCAGCCTTCAAAAGAGAAGCTTCAGAGAGAGCTTTTTGATGCTTCTAACACTTGACTGGAGGACAAAAAGCCAGATACAGCCAAACTCTTCTTGAGCGCTAATATAGCAAAAGGCAATGGACACAATCTGGAGCAGGGGAAATTCCTACTAGAAATTTGGAGTTGTGTTTTTTTTAACGATGAGGGTGGAGTATGGCTGTAGATAGATGTGAGTAAGAATGTGACTCTGGCTCCACAATGTTGATTAAAATACCATTAAATGCATGTAACACAAGAAGGTAAAGGGGATAGCACAGGTGGCGTTATGCCCCTTCACATGCTGGGAACCCTGAGTTATGGAGCATGAGGTGGAGCCTGAGCTGGGGTTTGGCACATAGTGCAAATCCTGCCCATGCTGACACTCACTGGCATAGTTGCCTTCTAAGTTTTCATGGGATTTTTCTTAGATATAAAATAAACCGCTCCTAATTTCTACTGTTGAGCAAAAGGACATTTATATAAAAGCACGATGCTTCATTCCTAGATCAACACAAGGACATGTTTGTGGCAACGTTGCCAAGTTTGCCAAGTGATATATACAGCTCAGCACAGCACAGGCCTGTGCCAACTAAGGTCAGGTTAAGTTAACAATAATGAACAGTTTGTTATCTCTGCCATGACTGGTGCATGGGATCACTTTGGAGATAATCTGGAAAGGATAATCTGGAAAGGCCCTTCACATGCCCTTTCAGCTCTGGGGCCCTATCCCCACCCCTTGTAGTGCAGCACTCCATTGGGTGCCCTGTGTGCCCTGTTCCCTGCTAACTCCTCACCCTTTCCCCTAGAGTAGGAGAAGGTTGTGTTTGTCATCTCAGCTTTTGTGGCATCTAGCAACAGTGCTGGAGCCAGGTTCCTCTCTCACTGTGGGTTATCCCACCAGAACAAGGCACAGCCATAGCCCCTGGGCTGCTGCACAGCAGGGTTCATCTCCTGTTTTGGGGGATTTGGAGGAGAGGTGTTGTTCCCAGGCAGCTGAGGAAAGAAAGGGGAGAAGAGAGAGAAACAAAAGAGACTTCTGTTCCCAGATGAAATAGCAGTGTCCCCAGAGAGCTGAGGACCCCAGGGGAAGATGTCATACCTCAGTGGGGAAGAAAGCCCTGACCTCCCAAATGGCCCAGCACTGGGTGTGCAGAAGAGCAGGTGATTCTAGCTGGCGAGGTGAGGACTCCCCTGTGAGATGAGTGGGAACAGCCCCTTCCCAAGACAGGAGCCCCCAGAGCCCCCAGGGACCCTCATTGTGGAAATGTTGAGAATGCCTTTGGCTGAGGCAGCCACAGGTGTTGCTGCTGGAGGAGGGAGCATTTCAGGCACATGAAGAACAGGTCGTTTCTCTTCCCCGCTTCTTCCTTTGCTCCCCAAACAGAGTCCATTCCAGCAGCTCTGTTATCTCATTTTCTGACTCTCTCTCACTCAACTAACAGGCAGGCTGGCCTTGGCATGCACCTGGGATATATTGTCCTCATGGCCTTCCTGGGGCAACTGCTGGCTAAGTCCTGGCTTTTCATCAATGCATACTTCATCTTCCCCTCAGGAAACCCTGACCAGCCTTATCAGGTCCATATGGGGAACTACTCTTGAATAACAAGAAAAACACTGCAAAATGTTGGCTCACATTTGTGGTTTTGCACTGGTTGTCTCAAGACACTCTCACTGTTTGAGAGAGGAGAGAGACCTCACACCCCTTCTCCTTCTTTTCTCTTGCCTTCAATCCATCTCTCTCTGCCACTCTCTTCTGTTCCCCCTGCTTTCACCATAGGAGCTCAACTGTCTCTGCAGTCCCACATTTCTCCCTTTCCAACACAAATTAGCAGATCTTGTCAAAGTTGCCACAGGGACTATAAAGTTTTCATCCCATTGACGTTATTAGGGTGTCTTATTCTGCCTCCTGGCTGACACATACCTGATATGGCCTCTAGTTGTTTCCTGGTTGGCAATACAACCAGGGCTTCCTCCTTCCAACATTCACCTCAGCTTTGCATGGACCCAGGCACCTAGGAGACCTCTGAGATGACAGGGATGGTAAAGCAAGATTAATGCTTTTGCTGTAGCTCCCCAGACTCCTCAACCTGCTGGAGGGAAGCTGGTCCCAGCACATGAAGGTCAGGCATGACAGGCACTTCCCTGGTCCTCTGGGCAGGTGGAGAACAGGGAGGAGGAGCAGGGAGAAAGCACAGCTTTCCTCAGGGTCCATGCTGGCCTGAGAGCTCCAAGCTCCTGCCCAAAACTACTCTCCACCTGGCTGTCCCCAGGCCTCAGGATTCTCCTGCAGGGCAAGGGACAGGGAGTATTCTCTGCGTGTGTTTTGCTTCCTGCAGCCTGTCCCAGAGCAGAGCTCCTGAACTTCACTTTCTTCCAGGCATCATGGGGCAAACCACCATCACACAGCAAGGACAAGTCACGGTGAAGCAGAGAGACACCTTCCAAACAACCTGCACATACTAGACCTCATACTTTCAGGCTTGCTCTGGTACCAGCAGGCGAAAGGACAAGCTCCCCAGCTGGGCTCATATCAGGCAGCAGCTGGCTCCAAGCACAGCGGCCATCTCACCATGTTGCTGAACACCACAAGGAAGTAGAGCCTCCTGCAGGTGGAGCAAACCGAGGTCTCTGACAGTGCCTTGTACCTCTGTGCTGTGCAAGACACTGTGGTGCAGGGAGCTTCCTTGGCTGTGCAACAAGCCAGGGGAGGGAGGGCATACGTCTGTGCAAGGCTGAGCTTGGGGCAAGGGGCCCTTCAGGTGTCCCCTGGCAGTGCTGCTTCCCCTCTGCACCCAGGGAGCTGTAGGGTAAGATCCTCTTTCTGAAAAGGTCCAGTGTCAATGGCTGTGAAGATGGCTGACCCTGACTGTAGGGCAGAGCCTCCTGGGAACCAGGATGCCAGTGTTAGTAAATGCCTGCAAGCCCATGACTAGGTAAATCAACGACTGGCCGACCCCACCCAGAGGCCCCTAGAGGGCATTTTGACAGGATTTGTGAGCTTTTTCCTCTCTTTAATCAGTAAGGAATTAAATTGGATTTGAGCCAAGCTACCAGGTTATCTCCAGATATTCAGCCAGTCCCAGTGCAAAGTCTGTGCCTGAGGGACAAAGCAAACCACACAGAGCAGCCCCAATTGTCAAAGGCCCTGGAACTCTCCATGTTTGTAACCCATAAGCAAAAAAACCAACATACAAATGAAGCCTTACAACCCCCTGGGCTCCTTGCAGTCTCCTCAAGGGACTTAGGGGGATCTATGATCATCCGCAGCTCCTACACAGGGAGTGGTGTCGTAGTGATGAGCTCCCACAGTAGCAGGGGACTGTGTGTCTGGGACAAGCCAGACTTGCAGCAGGCTGCTGTAGGGGAATTTTTATGTTACCCCTTGAGATGAATTAAACACATGTTTGTGATTAAACAGTTTAAAGAAATAATTAATGAACAACGCCTTGGGCAGAGTCCTACGGCCATAAGTGGTTCTACAAGGGGCCTGCAAAGATGCATCAGGAGCCAATTAGTTATATACTCTTGCACCAACACCAATCCTCCGAGTGGCTGCATGGGGCACCTTAGCCCAGCCATGGGTCCATCCCTCAATGCAGCTCTGCTGCCCAAAGGTGTCTCCTGAGCGTTCCCACTCCAGGATCATTACAAGACAATAGTGAGACTGTTTCTTATCTGAGAGAGAAAGAAGGGAAACTTCACTCCCCTACAGGGATTCATTCTGTCTCTGGCATCCCTGCTTCCAGCCAGTTTAACCCCTTCTGAACTTGGGCCTTCTTGCCTTCCATGACAGACCATTCCTTGGTCCCAAATTACCGTTGCTGAGCAGTTACAATTTGAATTTCCCCTTCACTGCAAATGCTGAGGCTGGGCATGTGAAACGAGGCTGTGCTCATGAAGCTTCCTTCCCCATCACAAACTGTATTCGATGTGGTATTGTCACCGAAATCGGAAATCAAAGTCCTTAACACCAATGTAGTATTAAGAAGCAGGCATTCATTATTACCACGCCAGATGCATGGGGGATTCTTTCACCTAGTGTGCATACCACAGGTTACAACAACCAAAACTTATATTGTCCGATTACATACATATACATCAGATTTCCCAAAATGATCAGGCATATTCATTCTGTTTCCCAGAACTAATTATCATTTTTGCATGGTCATTACGCATGCGTCCTTGAACTCCGAGTGGCTTCCATGGGGGTCTCTGGTGGTCCTTGGTGGTCATACAGGTGTGTCCTTTAGTTGACCCCTTCTTCTGGACACGCACAATATCACCTTGCTTGTGTAACTTGCTTCCCTTCTTCATGGTGCATGGTCCCTAACAATGATTTGGCACCCTTAACACAAACCAATTATTCTAACCACCCTCGACTCTCAAGATGGGCTGGGGCTGTACTGGGAACATAGCAACATGTCCATTCTACTTCTCATCCAATTGTCTTTGGGCATAGTAGCATATCCATAGCCATAGATGTACAAACACAACATTAAAGTATTGTGTGCCCCGCTCCTATCTCTGTGTTGCTTAGTTACAAAAGAACAAACTAATCACTCTGGTTACATCTGGTTACATTTCCCCCCTTTGGAAGTTTTGAAATAATCATCTTTGCAATACTTCCACTCTTAATCTTTCATATCTCAACATAAGCAGGTGGCTTCTCTCCCGGCATTGGTGTACGATGCTTCATCACTGATTTAAAAATTGCTACAGAATTCCTAAACATTGTCTGTGTCAACGTTTTCTTTAAACATTGATAAACCAAACAAATCATCAAAACAACTATAATCAAAATGATTAGCGTCTGTAACAACTCAGTTACCCCTCCTTTAAGAGAAAATCCAAAATGTCCCAAAATTTGGCCTAACCCATTTGTTTGCATTTCACTTGTTAAACCTTGAGTCTGTTGTGCCAACCTCTTCATATCATCTATTTGTTCATTCAAATCAGCTGTAACATTTGGGAGGTGCACACAGCAATCTTGATCTCTACTTTGTAGGTAGCCACAAACTCCATGCTCATGCAATAACAGCATGCCCAGTGCCATCCTATTCTGCAAAGTCATTCTAGATGTAGCCTGTAATTGGATATTCACATCCTTAAATCCCTTTTGTGCAGCACTAGCTAATGCCTGAACTTGGCCTGTCAGATTATACAGCCAAAATCTGTTTCTTGCTGAGGCTACCTGAGGTAGAAAGATTGATTCCAACACCCATCCTACCTTTGTTCGAGTTGACGGTTCCCTCCAAGGGTCTGGATCACTTCTTTGTTTCCTCATTTCTTCAGGCATTAAAGGTCTCTTTCTCCGTAAAGGACAAAGGATTAACATTCCCAATGTTATTGGTTTGCAAAGCCCATCTAACGATAGATGAGTAGTCCAATTTCCATCATTAAAAACCCAAACTGTGTGTCCCATACCTGGCAGAATTTTTTTGATCGCAATATACTGTTTCCCCTTTTTCAACTACTCCTGTCCAAATATCATTAATGTTGGTAAAATAATTTCTGCACAAGCATCCCAATCTCAATGCCCTAGCGACTGGCCCTATTCTTTAGACTTCATCATCTGTGGAATCACAATTGTACACTTTAGTACAATTTCACAATGGGGTTTCCTCTGCTTTTAACCTAACATGTGTTACATTAGGGAATTTTTTCCCTTTAACTTCTTGTTGCACTTTAGTGACTTTACTTTCCCATTCAATACACCATGGTGAAGGATTAAAGTATTGATAGGCTCCGTGGTTTACAGTTTTCCAAATGGAACCCAGATAAAAACCCCAGGGTAAATCATTTCTTACTTCCTCGCAAATTTTCTCAGTTATCGTTCTATTCTGCCTTTTTTTTTTCTTTTTTTTTTTTTTTTCAGAATATTTACACCATCCTATTCCTTTGTTTCCTATTAGGAAGGTTCCTCCTAATTTCCTGCATGCTTGTCTTCCTCCTGGTATTACTTTCATCTTTTCCTCAACCTTCCATCCGGGTACCAAAATTTCATTCCAATAAGTATTATTCCAACAACAAGTAAAATTTTCTTCTTCTTGTTCTGCCATTTTCTCAAAAGCTCTGGTTAAATCAAATGTCAAAATTCCCCATTCTATTGGATCTTCTGCTGATTTTGGCAGGGGTAGGCAGGCCGTAATTTGGCTGGTATTCTGCATTTTCCCAAAGGGTTGGATTAACTGTAAAACAACATTTCCATTTACAATATCGGGGCATTTACACAACCACAGCATCAATACAAACACCAAACAAACCTCACACATTTCTCTTGAATTTCAGTCTCAACTTACCCTGATCTGTAATGTGTACAGTCCACTGATCTTGAGGTGGAGCCTTCTTTACTCGTGCATAGTGGATCCAGGGCTCAATTCCTTCAACCTTGACTGCAGTATAGGTCGTCAGCAACACCTGGTGAGGTCCTTTCCACTTCTCTTGCAATGCTTCAGAGCTCCATGTCTTTACATACACAAAATCTCCTGGTTGATACCGGTGCACAGGAGTGTCCAGAGTGGGTGGTCCAGTCAATACAATATGTCGCCGAAGCTTGGTAAGTGTTTTACCTAAAGAAATCAGATACATCTTTAAATTCGTTTCCCCAATCCCTCTAATTTCTCCTGGAATCCATGGTATCTGATAGGGTTTCCCATACAGTATTTCATATGGGCTGATCCCATCTTTAGATCTTGGTTGGATTCCGATCCTTAAAAGGGCCAATGACAATGCTTGCGGACACTTTAGGGATGCCTCTTGACATAATTTGCTAATTTGTCTTTTTAAAGTTTGATTCATCCTTTCTATTTTCCCACTAGACTGCGGTCTCCATGGGGTATGCAAATCCCATTTAATATTCAAAAATTTACTCAACTGTTGTACTGCATCTGCTACAAAATGTGGCCCTCTCTCAGAGGACATTCCTATCAGTCCCCCAAACCTTGCAATTATTTCCATTAATAATACTTTAACTACTTCTCTAGCCTTGTTGGTGCGGCAAGGGAAAGCTTCCGGCCAACCTGAAAAGGTATTAATCAATACTAACAAATATCTGTAACCATTTTGTTTTGGTAACTCAGAAAAATCAATCTGCCAGTAGTCCCCAGGGGAATGTCCGTGCTTAAGAACACCAGGGGGTGCTCTCTTCTGATTCAGAGGATTATTTTTCTAACAAATGTGGCATTTCGCTATTATTGATTTCACTATTGCTGTCATTCCTACACAGATAATTCATTTCTGTAAATCCACAATCATCACTTCAATTCCCCAATGTGTTTCTCTATGTTTTTCCTCTGCTATTTTTGTCATTATTTGAGGGGTAACTATGACTTGCCGGGTGGGTGTTACCCACCATCCACCCTCATTTTCTACTGCTCTCAACTGTTCTGCCAGTAATCTATCCATCTTCCCATAATTTGGTTTCGGGGTTGGAAGTTTTACCTGTTTTACTGGTACCAGGGCAAGGATGCTTTGCTCCGCTGCCTCTCTAGAGTTTTATCAGCCAATCGGTTGCCCACATTTACCACAGTTTGTCCAAATAGATGTGCTTTACAATGCATTACCGCTACTTCCTTGGGCTGCTGGATGTCCTGGAGGAGTTGAAGAATTTCTTCCTTGTATTTAATGG
The DNA here is from genome assembly GCF_034638445.1 of Ciconia boyciana. Lineage (NCBI taxonomy): Eukaryota > Metazoa > Chordata > Aves > Ciconiiformes > Ciconiidae > Ciconia > Ciconia boyciana. Next base: position 7,654,524 of record NC_132955.1, read on the forward strand.
ACGATCCTTGAGCTGACAACAGTCCTCTTTCCTTCCAGATAGCTCCATGTGTGTGAGTCTGCTTTCTGTGCTGATGTATTCACAGGGAGTGCTTCAGCTTTCATCACTTGGGTGGTGGTAACCACTGCATACCCTGCCATTCATTTTCCATCTCGGACAAAGCTGCTTCCATCCGTAAACAGCTCCAAATCAGGATTAGGCAGCAGTTTGTCCTTCAGGTCCTGTCTGCTAGAATATACCTGTTCAATAGTTTGCAAACAATCATGGTGTAAAGACTCACCCACTTCCAAGCTCAAAAACATTGCTGGATTCACTGCTGTTGTAGTTTTAAGTTCCATATCGTCCTGTTCCAACAGAGTGACCTGGTATTTGAGCATGCGGCTCGGGGACAGCCATTGCCCCCCTTTTTCCTCCAAGACAGAAACTACCATATGTGGCACATAAACCGTAATTTTCTGCCCCATGGTTAATTTCCTTGCTTCTTGGATTAAGAGTACAGTTGCTGCCACAGCTGGCAAACATCCAGGCCATCCCTTGCTGACATTATCCAATTGCTTAGAAGAATACCCAACGGCCCGTTTCCAAGTTCTTAATTTTTGAGTCAGCATGCCCAAAGCAAGATGTTATCGCTCATGTACAAACAATTCAAAAGGCTTTGCTAAACCTGGGAGTCCTAACACAGGTGTGGACATCAAAGCCTTCTTCAGATTTTTAAAAGCTGTCTGACACTCAGGTGAACAGGTAATTCTCCTGGGATCCTTTCAAAGCTGCATAATTGAGGATCCACAATCGACACCACCCAACCATACCCAAAACGGTCCGCAATTCCCGTATCGTTCTGGGTTCTCAAATTTGAACAAATTGCTTCCTTTCTGCCTGCTCCCAATCTTCTTTGTCCTTGCGAAATTTCAAAGCCTAAATATATCACAGTCTCTTTCCCAGTCTGGGCCTTGCTTTTTGATACTCGGTATCCTGCTTGTCCCAAAAAATTCAGCAAGCTGATGATCACTTGTAAACAGTCTTCCCGAGTCTCTGCTGCTATCAGGATGTCATCTACATACTGCAATATTATTCCTTCTGAATTTTCTTTTTTCCACACTTCCAATTCCTTTGCCAATTGATTACCAAATATTGTAGGACTATTTTTGAACCCTTGTGGTAGCACCATCCAGGTGAGTTGTGTCTTGCGTCCAGTGGTGGGGCTTTCCCATTCAAAGGCAAACATTGCCTGGCTATCTTTGTCTAGAGGTACGCAGAAGAAAGCATCCTTGAGATCAAGTACAGTAAACCACTTCTGTTTTTCTTTTAAGGATATCAGCAAGGTATATGGGTTAGCTACTGCTGGGTGACTGTCTTGAACAATCTGATTCACGGCTCTGAAATCTTGAACTAACCCATATTCCTTGCCATTCTGCTTTTTCACTGGCAATATCGGGGTGTTATATTCTGATTCACACTCTATCAATAATCCATAATTCAAAAATTTTGTTATTAATTCTTCCAGCCCCTTTCTAGCTTCCCACTTAATAGGATACTGGTTTTGTCTTACTGGTTTGCTTCCAGGTTTTACAACAACTTTTACTGGTTCCGCCAATTTAGACCAACCTGGGATTCCACTTGCCCATAGCAAGGGTGTTACTGCATCTTCCGCTTCTGCAGGAATTTCTTCCTTCGGTCTTGGTGTGTTATGTAACATAAAAATTCTCGCTTCCACAGCTTTTGATTCAGGTATTAACAGCTGAATCTCCCCATTTAAAAAAAAAATAAAATTATTTTGTGCATTCAATTTACTCAATATACCTCTTCCCAACAAAGACGATGGACATTGTGGCATATACAAAAATTGATGAGTTACCCATTGCTTTCCCAATTTGAAATTCAAAGGTTGTAAAAATGGCCGGTTTTCCTTCTGCCCTGTCGCCCCAACAACACTTACAGTTTTGTGACTAAACCCCCCTTTACATATATTTAATACTGAATATGTTGCCCCTGTATCAACTAAAAATTCTACTTCATCATTCCGCAGCTTTAATGTAACCAGGTGTTCAGCTGGGTTTGACTCCCCAGGTCTCCTTCAGTCCTCATCATTCAGAGTCATCAACTTAATTGCCTGTAGCGAAAGATCCAATTCTCTCACTTTGGGACATTCCCTTTTCCAATGCCCCCTCTCCTTACAAACAGCACACTGATCTTCTGCCAACCGGGGAGGTCTAAACAGAGGTGCTGCTCCTCCTGGTGGTCCTCCTCTTCCCCCTCCCCTACCTATTCCTGCTTTCCCTCCTCCTCCTTTCCACATTTCAAACACCTTTTCCCAATGCTACAGGCAGAGCAGCAGCATCTTAAACTCTTATTCCTTCCCTGTTTTTCCAAAGTCAATACCATAGAATCTTGCGGGATAATCCCACACTGTTTTTGCCACTCTGGATGATTTCTCAAAGGGAAAAAGAAATACCTCATAAGGTATTTCATCCCATTTACCCTCCCACCTACAAAACAGCATTAATTGCAAGATGGTATTATACCTCAATGTACTATTCTTTGGCCATTTTTCCCCACTATCCAAAGTATACAGTGGCCACCAATGATTACAATATTCCATCAATTGTTTCTGAGTTAGTGGATCTCCTCCTAGAGTTTTCCAGTGCCTTAATATACAGCCTAGAGGGGATGTTCTCGGTACCTCTCCTTCCAGCGACTGCTGACTTCCCATTATAAAATAATACAACACAAAAACATAGAGACTATATCTGAACACACAGCAAAGTCGTAGCTCCAATATCCAGACCAAAATTCAAAAACCAATATGACAACACAAAACCATAAAAACTATATCCAAACGCACAACAAATCCGTAGTTCCAATATCCAGACCAAAATTCAGAAACCAATAGCCAGCTGGGGACTCTAACCCCTTTGGGGACTCTAATGCCGACCTTTAGCCAGAGCTCCACAGGCTTTTGCCTAGCAGAAATTAGCTACCTTAGGTACCTTTTTTAGCCCAACCCTGCATAGCTTTCTCTGTGCCTTACAGGCAGGCAACCAACCCTTGTTACCGGTATACTCAGAAAGAATGCCTTATTACCTTGTTGCAGGGGATCTTGCTCAGAATTCTTCGGTCCGGGGATTGGAGATTCTCCCCAAGAATCCCTTGGTGCCGGCTGGAGGTCCTGCAATCCCTCGGATCCGTTGACATTCAGAAGCAGGGTCCCATCTGGGTTGCCAAAATTGTCACCGAAATCGGAAATCAAACTCCAATCAAACTCCTTAACACCAACGTAGTATTACGAAGCAGGCATTCTTTACTACGGTGCCAGATGCACCGGGGATCATTCCTACTACCCTCGTCCAATTGTCTTTGGGCATAGTAGCATATCCATAGCCACAGATGTACAAACACAACATGAAAGTATTGTCTGCCCCGCTCCTATCTCTATGTTGCTTAGTTACAAAAGGACAAACTAATCATTTTGGTTACATCTGGTTACAGTATTTTGATATCCTCAGGCTTGAGGAAGCTCTGCTATCTGTGCTGTAATGTTTCCTGTCCATTCCAGACATCACTTTATGCAGACAGGGTCTTAAATGTTCCCATAGCACACTACATGAAGGTGCAGTTGTCTTACTGTCAGTGATGTAAACATGCACAGAAAGGTCTGCTGTCTGGTTAAGTCCAAGCTGCACATACATGAGCCATTGCATTTACATATTAGCAATTTGTTCATCTTGACCACTATTAAGAACAGGAGACACATCCACCCTCCCTGAGAGCAACTGGGCTTCTCTCGCCTCGAGACAGAGACATCTTAAAACTGGTTCCATTATGTTATTTTTCTGTTGAACTTCAGCCATGGCAGCTGATGTAAAGAGCTGCTGTACCTTCTCCTTCTCCTATCTGCATGACTAACGATAAAACAAAACAAATGCAAACAAAGAAAAGCTCTACTAGGGCAGCTCCCAGCATGGGGCATCCATGGGCCCTCATTCCCTTGTGTTCTCTGGGGAGACAGCCCCAGCCTCAGCCCCAGCCTCAGCAGGTTTCTCATCTACCCCACTCATAGAAACAAAGAATGCATGACCATCTCCCTGGTAGTCTTTGTGATCTCCTTCAGGGAGACCTGGGCATCTGGAACCAGCCCTCCCAGCTCCTATGCAAGAAGCAATGCTGCAGCAGAGGATTGTATGTCTGCCACCAGCCCAGCTTCCTGCAGGCTGCAAATGCTGAGATCTGCACGCAGAAATGAGGTTGACCTAATGATTTGCTCCCAAATATATTTGCAAGTAAATGCATTCTCCTCAAATGCCACTCCCCGCTCCCCCCCCACCCCCCCCCCCCGTGCTAATAGCAGCTGAGAGGAAAAGGAGATTTTGTATCAGTGTATCAGCATTTCAGTTGTTGCATTAGTTACCTCCCTTCTCAGTAGCTTTTCCTCCCTCCCCTCTTGGGCTTTGCTTGTGAGGAGTTTGAAGATGTGCAGGGTCAGAGAGTGGGTCAAGTCTGTGTTGCCAAACCAGCCCCTGAGCAAGGCTTGGGGCAGAGGCTTTTCAGCAAGTCTAGCACTTTCCTGCAGTAGTTCAGCAGGTCCCCTTCCACAGGGGGAAGACGTTCTCCAGCCCCTCTGTGGGTAAAAGCAGTAATTTGGAAAGCTTCTGGCCACCCTTGGGACACTTAGGCAGCAGCCCCAGCCTGTCTTCTTGCTGTGCCTCTCTCCTGCTTCCCTCTCCCCTCTGCACAGGAAATTGTGCTAGCCTTCAAGGTCATCTTCTGCCTGGCTGCCTCCCAGCAAAACTCCAGGCAGACTAGGAGGAAGATCTGTCCCCAAGAGCTATGGGTCTGATGGGGTTGCCAGCCTCCCACTGGACTACTGCTGTGGTGTAGGCTGCTCACTTGAGGACACCACTGATCAGGCTCCCCACCCGCCGGACATGCTCAAGAGGGCACTTCTAAGCAGAGACAAAACAAGGCAGGCCACTCTGGTGGGGTGGTTTGTGTCCCTGTTTGCAGGGAGGGGCTCAGCTGCTTCCAGCCCTGTAGTCCTCAGCACCACACCCCCAGGCTCCTATCCATGAGGACCTCACACCCTGGTCTCTCCATCCCTCTCTTCCTCCCTAGTTCTTCCCTCCTTGGCCCTCACACACCCACAGGTCCATTGGTCCCCACAGCCTCTTCACCTTGCAAAAGTGTCAGGCATTGGCTTTGGGCTGCAGATATGCACCCAGAGGGAGGCTCTCATCCTGTTCTTTCCTGTTCCCAGGAAGTCAGTGGACACTCTCTCCAGCTCCTGAGCTCTGGGACTGGGATGGCTGCCACTGCCAGATGCCATTGCCGCTCAGCTGTCCCAGGCTAGGGATGTAGCTGTGCAGACTTAGTCTTGCTGGGATTCTGCAGGCAGGCTTCCGCTTTCTCCTCCTCTGCTGACAGAGTGGTTTTAGCCTTTTCCCACCTCTCCTTCTTTTGCTCCTGTCTCCTGGGCTGGGCTGGAAGAAGGGGAGGGTCAAATTGTGAAGCGTCAGCACTCCTGCTTCCTAGCAAACACAACTGCAAGCACAGGAGCTGTTTCCCAGATAGCATCCAGCAGGGACGGTGCAGCAGTCCTGGGCAAACCTGGACAGTCACCATAACTTGCCCCTGTGAGATGTCTGAGCCAGCCCAGAGTTTCACTGCAGGTTTCAGTTGGACTCTTGTTCTCACCCGTTGATATCACAAGCGAATGGAAGGAATTGCACAGCCATGTACAGGCAGATGCACAAGAAAAAATGCTCACATCCACACACACAGGGTGCACACATATGTCCATCCCTAGGGTCACACAGCTGTGTGCGGTCACAAGCATACATGCACACAAATGCACATGGGCCCTTGTACACATAGAGCAGTGGAAGCGCACACATGTGCCTGCACAAACACAAATATGTGATCACATGTGAGCACACCTGAAAACACATGTGCATGCACACCCAGTTACAGAGGAACCCTTGTGCATGTACCGATTCACACCCCCACACATGTCATCACATAAATATTCACACGTGCATATACGCACTTGCACACTCACAGTTGCATGTAGATATATATGCAAGCTCATGTACAAACACAGAGATATATGTGCTCATCTGCACACACATATGCCCACACACATACACACGCATGCACACCGACACCACACACACTTACTCACCTGCAAAAACATGCGTGTACACAAACACATGCACAGGCACACACAGAAATGCACTTGTTCACACACACACTGGCAGACGCTCACTCTCACCTGTGCATTTGCAAATGAACACACAAATGCAAGCACACAGGCACAAATACACCCTCAGGCACAAACATTTGCATGTGCACATGAGGAAGCACAGCTTCTCCCCACACACATCAAGAACCAGGACTCCACCAGCCAGCTCTCTGCCCCTGACAACTTTAGGCAAGCCCTTGAAAGGCCAGTGCTAAGAAGGTAAATCAGGCACCAGCCATCCCTGGTGGATTTAATGACAGTAGAGGGCTTTGGGGCTTTTGTGGGTTGGACAGAAGTAGTTCCGTTGATTGTGTTCTCATTACAGGAAAGAGAGAAGGTGCAAGCTGCAGGGTCTTTTTTGGACATTCAGCCTGTTTCCATGTGAAGTCTGTGCATGAGAGACAAAAGCAAAGCTAGAGACCATCCCTATTGCTGCAGCTCCAGGGGTTCCCCACCTAACAAGCCAAAGTAATCCCAAAGTCTGACAAGATCCGGCCCATCCCTGGTGACTGCCACAGGGTGGTTGTGGAGGTCTGGGACCTGTTCTAGCTTCAGAGCAGGGAAAGGTGCCACCCTGACAGCTGCAAATGCTGAGGCTGGGACACCAGAGAGGAAACTGCCCCAATGAAGTTGCCTTAAGATAAATACCCTCTCTTCAAAAGCCCAACAAATATTAATTAGCAGGTGGCATCAGGAGGAGATTTCAAACTGCCTGAGCCAAGCCCTGACATCTGTCAGTTAACCTGGCTCATCAGAGCTCATGGAGCTCCACTGACAGAGAAGTCTGTCTCCACATCTGCTTTTAGCACTGCGGCAGTCTCCAGAGCCACAGGAGTGGTGGCAGGAGGCTGTGCACAGCGCTGCACAGGCACCAGGAGGACAAGCCTTGTTCCTTGAGAGCCTCCCAGAAGGACTGGCATTTTCCAAAGGTCCTCACGTGGCCTGGAAGGCTCCTATTCAGGTACCCCCAGCTGTGACCTTGTGGGATAATGGCTGAGGTGACTTAAAAATTAGAACTTATATTCACACTTTTAGGTAAGGCACAGCATTGAAGAAGCTCCCCAGGTGGAATGCGGCTGACATGTAAGGAATCCATTCCATGGGAGTTCTCTACGCCTGCAACCTTCGATGTTGGTAACACCAGGGGAACTTGGTGTGCTGACTCTAAGAGGCACTGCCCAGAGGGTGGAGCGGTGTGGAGATGCCGCGGCCAGGCTCTGCAGTAATAGGGGAACTTAAAGGTGTCGTGGAACTGATAAGCTGCATATTTAGTACCCTGGGCCAACAGCCTGCCACGTTTTTGACAAAATGCTGTCCTTTTGGTGAACTTTGCTCATTATAACATCATTATAATACCAAAACACACCTCCATCCCAAAAGCTATCTGCCTCCAAGGTGCGACCACCCCTCACTGAGCTTGTGCACTGAATTTTTCTAGCTTATACCTTTAAAAGCGAAGCGAGAAAACTTTACACCAATCCTAAACAAAGGTATGTATGACTAGAGTCACTCAAGCTCCACCCGAAAGGTGAAAGATAGTATAAAATAGCTTAAGAGAAAGAGAATGTTAGGGAAGACACCATCGTGTACCACTCTGATGTTTGAGATCAGTCGACAGGCTGAGCCTCTCTTCCCCCCCATCAGGACGCCTTTGGGTAAGAGTCAAACACTTGATTATATCAAGTGCCTCCGCAGAAAACTTAGAAATGTCTCTGTATATAGAGTCACTTTATTATCTTTAACGCATTTGTGTCCGGCCGTGTTACTCATATTCTTGATATACGCGTTGAGTCCAGCCGAGTTATATACATGTTTGTGTCCGGCCGTGTTATTCATACTCATATTCTTGGTATTTGCATGTGCTTTGCAGACAGTGAATTTATCACCAAAGAATTTATTCTTTGGTAATCCAAAGAATCTGTGTATCTGTTGCTCTAATAAACTGCACTCTTCACTGCTCTGGCCGTGATAGTTCCTTCAACATGACCAGACTGGGGGGTGTAAAAATTAATGCTGTCACCTTAGCGAAAGCCCTGAACTAATGAGTGGCTATACACACAGGTTTATAAACTGACAGAGGGTAGATTTAGATTGGACATAAAGAAGAAATTTTTTACAATGAGGGTGGTAAGACACTGGAAGAGGTTGCCCAGAGAAGTTGTGGATGCCCCATCATTGGAAGTGTTCAAGGTCAGGTTGGATGGGGCTTCGAGCAGGCTCATCTAGTGAGAGACGTCCCTGACCATGGCAGGGGTGTTGGACTAGATGGTCTTTCAAGGTCCCTTCCAACCCAAAGCATTCGATGAGGCTGTAATTCTACGACAGCTCCGGCCAGGCCCGCCAGGGGGCGCTGCTGCTCTGCTCGCCGGGGCCACCTTGCCCCACGCAGCCCCACCCGGCCACGGGCCCCGGGGCAGTTCCCCTGCCACCAGGCATTGTCATCAACATCAGCACTGGCACCAGCATCAAGCATCGGCATTGGAATCGGCTTTGGGCTTCTTCTGAGCTTCTCCATTGTTTCCCCCCAAGGGGATCTCTTCCTGTACTCGGCGAGGAAGCCATCCCGCAGAGTCAGGCGTTTGAGCTCAACGCAGATGTGAGACAATGATGTAGAGGTGACCAAAACCTTCAGGTTTTTCTCCATAGCTTCCAGACCTATGCTAGTAAGCTGTTGTAGAGGATTTCCCTCCACACCAAGTGCAGAGCCTTTTGGTGTGCAGGTGAAGTCCTGGAGATGGGATGAAAGCTTGGGCATGTCTTGTAAAGACACATTTGCCAAGATCATGTGTCAGAGGCAATCAGAAAGAGTATTGCTGGGTTGCCTAAGGGGCTGAAGGTCTGAGGTTTGCTGAAGCTGAAAGCCGTCCCCTGACGGGAGAGTTGTCTGTCTAGCTGGTCCCCAGGGAAGATATATGGCTCTAGTAGCTCATTCAACTGTTTGAAGTCCATGTGCTTGGGCTTCAGAAGCAGAGAGGGAAACCTGGTTTCTGCAAAGGCAGAGGCTCCTATTTTCAACTGGCAAAGGATCCTTTGTCCAGGCATTCCTTGGATGAGCTTCAAACAGGCCAGACAGCATGCTTGCCTCAGTGGTGATGTCTTGGAGTCCAGGGCAGCGCAAGCAGCCAAGTATTCTCCATGTGGGTACTTGAAGGGATGGATGGAGCCTGTCTGTAAAGTGAAGGGCAACTTCATGCTGCAAGTTGTAGTGAGGCTAGGTCCGTGCCTCCCCACCCTGTGTGCCAGTGAGGAAATCTGTTGAGACACGTACGGGTGTGACAATTTCAGCCAAGTCCGGGCCCGAGGACTTGGGACACCAGAGTGGATACTCAGCAGAAGTATCCTGCCTGCTTGTCTTGCTCTTATGCTTCCCTCAGCATCCACTGATGGCCGTTGTTGGAGAGAATGGCTTTTGGTAGGAGTCCTGGGTGCTCCTGATTGCTCCTGGTTTTTATTTCCTGGCCAAATTAGCCCAAGGAAGGAAAAATCCCTTTCCTGCCTCAAATCTAGAAATTGTCTGAACCTTGAGCATGCAATATCAGACTGTTCAGATACATGGATCAGTTTTTGGGAGCTTAGATGAAGTACCTTTCTGGCTTTACAGATGATGTGCAGGAGGAACGTGTGCTTCAGTTCCCAACAGAAGCAACCACCCAGGTAGGACACAACAAAACAGGATGTTTCTCCAACGGCCTGAGTCAAGAGTGACCAGTCCCTCTGGGGACAGGCACCTTTCAGCTTCTTGATGGAGCTTGGACCGTGCTGTAGACGGTGGTTACAGGTCAAACACCTGGGAACGCAGGGGATGCCTGGTGGCCAATGGCTGAAGGTGAGTCAGCAGTGTACCCTGTGGCAAGGCAGACCATCTGCACTCTGAGATAGATGGCTTAGCAAAAGTGTAGCCAGCACACCCAGGGAAGTGATCCTTCTCCTCTATTTGGCACTCATGAGACCATGCCTGGGGTCCTGTGTTCAGTTTGGTGCTCCTGGGTATGTAGGAAAGATACTGACATGTGCGAGTGAGTCCGGCAGAAGCCCTCAAGGCACTCAGGGGGCTTGAGGACATGAAGCAATAAGAGAGCCTGAGGGAAAAGTGCCTTAGGAAAAGAAGGCTCAAGGGAGACCTTATGGGTGTCTACAAGTATTTGCTCCGAGGATGTGGAAAAGATGAAGCCAGGCTCCTCTCACATGTGCACAGTGGTAGGACAAGAGACAACAGACACAATTTGGAATCTGAGAAATTCTATTTAAATATTAGAAAGTCCATTTATTTTTCTTTTTTTTTTTACCCTGAAAATTCTCAAGTACTGGAAGGTACTGTCTACAGATGATGTGCAGGCTCTGGCCTTGGAAATCTTCAAGACTTGACAGACACAGCCCTGACCAGCCTGATCTAATGAGACCTGCTCTGAGCCAGGGACCTGGAATGGGTGATCTGCAGAGGTCCTTTCCAACCTAAATTATGCCATGGAAAGAGTAAAAACAGTTTGGCATGTTTGTTTGTTAAAGGCTAGAAGTAAGGAGAGGACAAATGCAGATCCTACTTGTTTTGAGGAAACGGAGAAAGGAAGGGTTATGGTCTAGTGAAAGGACTGTTTATTTGGGTTTGAGTGGGTTTTTTTCCCAAAAAAAGCTTTTCAGAAGCTGATGTATGAGATGGGATGGGCAGGGTGGCAGGAAGCTTCATTTATTGGTTCCTGAGCTAACTTGTTTTGGCTAGAGGGAGAAAGTCCACAGTGCCTGGGGGGCCTGAGTGGGACAGTTGGTGTCTGCAGGGCTTGGGTGTGTTGACCATTGCGTTTGTGAGAGCTGCAGCCTTGGGGTGTGCTGACAGGAGCCTGGGGCTAGACACTGTGCAGGAGGCAAGAGAGGCCAAGTCAGCCATGGTCTTGAGGTTGGTGTGAGAGGAGGCACAAGGCAGCAAGGAAGGAGAGACTCCCAAGATGTTGCACCAGAGGATGTGTTAGAGAGGTTGGTCACCAGGAGCAGGTCTATCCCCCTTTTACCCTTCACCTTGGAATGGCCGAAGATGTTGCCTGCAGGAGCAACGTGTAATTGCTGGAGGAGAGAAAACATGCACAGGCATTTCAGGTGTGCTAAGAACAAGCATTTTCTCCTCCCCATTTCACTCTTTGTTCCCCTTGCAGAGTCATTTCCGGCACTTCTGCTCTCTCGCAGCTCTTGGTGGGGACTTGTGGGTTTTTTGTGTCTCTCTCACACATGCAGGAGGATCAGTCTCAGCATGCACCTCGGCTATCTCGTCCTCGCTGCCTTTCTGAGGCAACCACTGGGTAAGCATTGGCTTTGACAGGAGGCACTATTCCTCTTCCCCCCAGGAGACCCTCACCCCCTCAACAGTTCTCTACAGGGAGCTGCTCTTCAATTATGGGCAAATGTTGGGAAACATCAGATTGCAAGTGTAGTTTTGCACCTGCTTCCTCAAGGTGCTGTTACTGATAGAAAAGACGAGACGAGACCGAGAAGAAACAGCTCCTTTCCTGATCATCTTAGACCCCTTGCCTTCCTGTTCTCTTGCCAACCGTCCACCTCTCTCTGCCTCTCTCTTCTGATCCGTCTAGGCCCAGTGTTTCACAGACATATCATTGCAGAAGCTCTCTTCTATCTCTGCACTACACCTTTTCTGACGCACAGGACTTTTGAAAGCTGATGCAGGGACAGGAAAGCTCTCTCATTGCACTCACATTGTTAGGGTGTCCCAGTGTCTCTCCTGGCTAGCACATGCCATGCAGCATGCCCTGGCTATCCATTCCTCTGCATGTCAGCAATTCCAGGGCTTCCTTTTCCCTCCCCTCCCTTGACCTTGGAGCCTTCTGAGAGCACTGGGAATGGGGAGCAGGGTGAAACTTCTCACAGGAGGTCCCATTGTACCTCACCCGGCTGCAGGTGTCCTGGACCCAGCACAGGAGGGCTAGGCACTGCAATCTCTTCCCTAGAGACTCTGGGCAGCAGGAGAGTCAGGACGGAAGACCTGGGTCATCTTCCACAGCTCTTGCACAGCTTTCACACAGCTCTTTCTGGGGGTATCCCTGTGGGAGGCAACTGTCATTATTGTGCTGTGGGATCCACGCTGAGCTGAGGTCTCAGAGCTCCTGCCCAAAGACACTCACCACCTTGCTGTTCCCATCTATGGGGCTTTGGCTGCAGTACAAGGCACAGGGAGCCTTCTCTCTGACACTTTGCATCCCCTCTTGTTTTCATCTCAGAGCCTTTCCTTGCACAGTCTCTGACCCTTGCTTTCTTCCAGGCACCATGGGGCAGATCACCACCACCCAGCAAGAAGGACAAGTCGCAGTAAAGGAGAGAGACACCTTCCAGACCACCTGCGCCTACCAGGTCCCTAACTTTAATGGCTTGTTCTGGTACCAGCAGAAGAAAGACCAAGCTCCCCAGCTGGTCTCATATCATGCAACAGCTGGCTCCAAGCGCAGCAGCCGTCTCACCACATTGCTGAACACCACAGAGAAATACAGCCTTCTGCGGCTGGAGGAAGTCGAGGTCTCTGACAGTGCCTTGTACCTCTGTGCTGTGCAAGACACCGTGGTGCGGGGAGCTTCCTTGGCAGTGCAACAAGCCAGGGGAGGGAGGGCATGTGTCTGTGCAAGGCTGAGCTTGGGGGAAGGTGCCCTCAGCTCTCGCCTGGCAGTGCTGTTTCCCCTGTACATCCAGAGCTCTGCAGGACAAGATCCTCTTCCAGGAGAGGACAGTGTCAGTGGCTTGAAAGGAAGGAGAAGGTGGTGAAAGAGTCTCAGGTTCCCTTACTTTCACCATGGGTTATGTTGTCAGTCATCTGCCCAATGACTCTGGTGAGGTGATGGGCAATGCAGGAGGTTGGGACTGCTTGTGCAATGATTCCTTGCTGCTGCTCTTGCTTCATGGTTTTCTCTACCGCACATTGCATCTTCAGGGTTTCCTGCTGGCCTGTCTCTTAGAGTACCTGCTCTGGGATGTGTCCCTCAGAGGTCAGAGTTCAAAGTAAGATGAAAAACATAAATAACATGACATCTGGCAATGCTCCTTCCTGGAATTACCTATGATTACAACAAATTTGGAAAATACTCTGAACTACCCTGTGGACCCTCCAGTTGCCACATGGCAGTGTGCTGAGATCTGGAGGACCTGCTCTCCCCAGTGTCCTCTGCCCATCCTTGGAGCCCTCCTCATTCCCTACCTCATGGGCTTCCCCCAGCCCTGCCTCATTTCTTCTGCAGTGGGACCAGGCTGTACAGCTCTATCCAAGATTTCAGTGGTGGAAGACACCACCAGGCAGAAGTGGGCAACAGGCTCTGCCAGGAAAAGAGCTGGCCTTGGGGAGCTGCTTCATGCTGCTTCATGCCTGGGGGAAGGCCAGGCACCAGAGAGCAGCCATGGGGAGCTGGGCACTGGCTGCTGTCCTTGGGGTGCCCTGTCTGGTGGGAGCTGAGGGTGTGTGAGAGGCATGAGGGCCCTGGTGTGTTCCCTGGCCAGGCTGATTTCAACATCAACCTGTGAGTTGCCTTAGCCCTGCACATCTGTGTAACTGCTGGGCTGTGCAGAGAACTGTTTAAGGGTAGAGGGTATATAGGTGACCTGTCCTTGCTACCCTTGCCCTTGGGTGCAGGCCATGCTCTCTCATTCTGGAGACAGGTAGGAGGATGAGGAAGAAAAGGTGGGGCTGTTTTAAGGGTTTTTTCTCTACCCCGTCCCCACTCCTGCATCCTTTGGGGCCATCTTCTGACAGTGCTTCTTTTCACAGCACAGGGCTATCCATAGCAAGAGGAAGAACTCTCTTCTTCACAAGCTTGTGGTCTGCTGGCTTCTCAGAGCCTCCAGCAGCACTAGGCTCCTCTCTAGGGGATAGCAGTAGTCAACAACCCCATCTGCAGGGCCTGCTCTGAGGCCAAGGGGCCATATCTGAGCAGAGGTGCCAGAATGCAGGGCCTGATCACCACTGGCTGTGGAGGAGCTGAGTATGTCTTCCTCAGCTCGAAGAGACAGCGACTGGCAGGGACCGATTGCCCTGTGTCCCATCCTCCCCTTCCTCTGGCAATGATGAAAGACCTGCTTGTGCCCCCACCTTACCCCCTGCCGCCCAAGGCAATGCCTTTCTTCCTTGACAACTGGAGACAATGTCCACCAAGAAAAGGATTATGTGGAGGCAGAGGCTGGGATGTGGAAAACCCTGATGACTCTGAGGTGGGAAACTAGTTCTCCTATAGAGGAGGAGGCCAGAGCAGGGAGAGCACCACCAGCTGCAGAAAGCCTGCACCCATTGCCCACAGTGGAGATCCTGCAGGGCATCTGTCTGCCTGCCCCGCAGAGGGAGAGGGGCCAGCAGATGCCCCAGATTGGCTCGGGGGTCTTACGGCACAGAAGAACAGAAGGCAAGAAAGAGATGGGAGAGAGAGTAAGGCAGGGGATTTAGACTTTGGCCAAGTTTTCAGAGTCCCAGCCACCCTCCTTTGGAAGGGCAGCACTGGATGCTCAGCTTCTCTGAAATTGACAGCCAGGAGCTCTGTCCTCAGTCCAGCATGAGCGTCTGGGTTCCAGGCGGTCCTTGTCCAGGCTGTCACCAGTGGCTTTAGCGGCGGGGGGCAGGCAACTTCTGCCACAGTAGCAGCTGGAAATGCCAGAGAGGTCACAGCACCCAGAGGTGATAGACACTCCATCACAGCTGAGGATGCTGCCAACAGCAACAGAGGTGGAAGAGCCCACAACGGTGTTCTGCGGGAAGGAGCTGAGGATGGGGCCAGGCAGGGTCACCACCACGGGAGAGGGCTGCATGATGATGGTGGAGTTCTGGCACTGCCTGACACAGGGCTCATTGCAGCTGTTGGCCAGCGGGGTCAGGCCACAGGGGCAGCATGGCAGGCACTGATCATAGCAGGACATGTCTCTGCGCTGGAGATGCACCTGGAAGAGAGTGTCAGGAGGAATCAGAGTACAGGGACACGTGAGGAGCAGCTTGCCATGAGTCTGTCACCCTGCCGTGAGTGTTTCAAAGGCACCTGCTGAGCCAGGAGGTAGAAACTGAGCAGTAAGGCAAAAGGGTTTCTTGGCCTCATCCTGACACAGGACTGCAAAGTGTTGCCAGGCTCAACGAGGCTGCTGAATACCTCTTGAAAGAAGAGCCCCCTGAGGCATGTTCCAGACACTGTCTTATTCCTTCACCCTTCTTTCTCCTCACACAACAAGCAGCACCAAGACTCAGCACAGGATGGGGGAGTATGCATCTGCATGGGGAAAGGGCTTCAGACCCACCTGGTTCCCAAGGAGAAGGGGGTGAGAGAAGTGGACGAGAGAGCAAGGAGTTGGGCTGGCTTTTATGGTGGCCTTGACCTGCCCCAGGACCAGAGGTCGCTTCTACGAAAGTGGCAATTTTCTAAGGTGCTCATGATGACCAGAAAACATCCCAGATAATGACATGGGCTAGGTGGTTGTTTTCCCTGATGGTGCCTTTTCATTTCCTGGCTTATACTGTACACGTTCCCTCACAGAGGTTTCTTCTGAGTGCTGGGATTGAGGGGTCCCAGGAGTTCCAGGACAGGAATGTGTCAGTGTTGGCAGGAGACTCAGCTCAGGTGCCGGATGGGTATGGTGCAGGCCAAACTGGAGATGAACGGGTTCAGTTAGAGGATGACAAGGTGGGTGGAAAAATGGCTGGACTACTAGGCTCAGAGAGTTGTGGCCATGGTGCAAAACCCAGCTGACCAGCACTTAGTAGTGTGACCTAGTAGTAGGGATCAGTAGTAGGACCAATACGGTTTAATGTTTTCATGAATGCCATGACTAGTGGGCAGTGGGGAACTCCCAGCAAGCTTGTGGATAACACCCATTGAGGGCAAGGGGCCATAACTGTCAGACACGGCTCCTATTCAGAGGACCTGGACACGCTGGAGAAATGGGCTGACTGGAACCTCATGAAGGCCAAAAAGAGCAAGGGTAAGGTTTTGCATCTGGAGGAAGAACCAGCCCATGAAGTCATGTATGCTGGGGACTGGCTGCCTAGGAAGCAGGCCCACAGAAAAGGATGTTGGGTTTTGGGAGACACCCAGCTGAACATGAGACAGCAGCGTGCCTTTGCAGCAAACAGGACCAACCACTGCCACCCTGAGCTGTGTTAGTCCAAGTGTTGCCAGCAGGTCCAGGAAAATGACCCGGCCCCTCTGGCCCTTGTGGAGTACTGCATTCAGGGTTGGGGGTCCCTAGACCAGCAAGGATATTGACATACTGAAGCGAGACCAACAAAGGCCACCAAGTCAGTTAGGGGGCTGACAAACATGACATGCGAGGAGAGGCTGAGAGAAGTGGGCCTGCCCATCTTGGAGAAGAGATGTCTCAGGGGAGACCTTTTGCTTTCTACAACTACTTTTTCAGAGGAGACAGAGAAGATGGACCTAATCTCTGGAAGTGCCCAGAAGGTAGAACATAGGGAGTTCTGATTAAGCAATAGGTTAAAAGAAATAATGAGAACATGAACATGTTTCCCAGGGTACTTGTGCAACCTCCATCCTGGGAGGTGTTCAAGGATGGACTGAATGTGACCTTGAGCAACCTGATTTAATGGGATCTGTTCTGAGCAGAGAGGTGATCAAGATGACCTCTGCGGTCCCTTCTCACCTGCATTCTGACTCTGTGATTCCTATTCTGCCCCTGCCCTCCCTGAGCCCTGCACGCACATAGGCACGTATCCTCACACCCCCTTTGCCTCAAGACAACTTTAAGGCATTGTACTGGGACTGCAGAGAGGCAGCTGAAGGGAGGCTCTCAGCCTCCTCACTCCCAACCACAGGAAATCAGTGGCTGCTGTTTGCAGCCCCTGACCTCAGAGGCAGCTCTGGGAAGTTGGTCCATCTCCTGGGTCAGGGCCCTGCAGCTTTCCCAGGCTGCACCTGGCACAGTGCATGCTTATTCTTGCTGAGGTGTCCTTGCTGTAGCACGGGGAGACAGTGATCTGCCCATGCAGAGCCACTGAGCACTCTTAGCCCGGGTGAGACTCTGAGCAGCAGTGGCAGAGCAGTGGGATGTGACAGTGCCAGGGTGCAGGGCTTGGCAGGGTTGGCTGTGGTGCTCCTGGGTGCATGGGGCTGGCTCTGGGCTTCGTTGGTGGTCAAAGGGAGACCTATTTAATCTGGGGAGGGAGTCTGGGTTGCTTGGTACAGCTAAGCCCACTGCAATGGCAGGTACCTCTTGTCACAGAGATCTGAGTTACCACCTGCCCATGCACAACCTTGAACACTCCTGCAGCTCTTGTGGAGTGCAAGGGGCAATCCAAGCAAGGGACGTGACGCCTCTCCCACTGGCTGGGGCACAGGGCTAGCCAAGCTATGGCCTTGGTGTTCACGAAGGTGCACCAGGTAACCTGGAAATCTCTGCTCTGGGGAACTCTGGGCACTTCCCCACCCTGGCCGTGGTCCCAGACCTGAGATGCTAAACACTGAATGGCAGCCCCATCCCTCCTTCCACAGATTCCTCGTGTGGATCCCTACTCCTTTCCCCATGCCTATCTGAATGGATAGAGTGAACATTAGCTTTGGCTCCATCCACCTCCTGTGACATCCAAACTGTGCTAAGGCCACTTGGTGGGGCCACCAACCTCAACTCATTGCTGACCACCACTCAAGGATGGTGAACTTCTGTGACATGGCGTTCATCACTATGACCCATTTCACCCCCATCCTCACCTCCTATGTGTGCATCATCTCATCCGTCCTGAGGGTCCACTCTGCCTTAGGCAAGTGTCATACCTTCCCCATCTGCACAGCCTACCTCAATGTAGAGGCCAGCTATTATGTGCCTGAGGTCTCATGTACCTGAGGACAGGATCCCAGAACCCTGTGCACAGCATGGCTGCTGAGTTCTGCACCACAAAGATGCCCCTGTTGAATCCCCTCCTGTTCATCCTGAAGAATCAGGAGATGAAAGCTGACCTCACCAGGTTGTCTGGTGGGAGGGGGCTGGGCCAGAGTCAGTGGGTATTTTCCCTCTACATGAGACACCTGTGCATGGAGGAAGAGGAGGGAGGATCAGGGGCTTGTGAGTCATGATGCCAGCTGGGGAGAGAAGCTGCCTGAGAAAGTGCTGGAAAGGAGGGCTGCGTTTGTTCTTGTGTTTGAGAGGGAGGAAGGATCCATCTGACTCCAGAAAGGTGCTGTTTCTCTCCCAGCAGCACAGATTTCTCCTCTTATACATTCAACTTCTCCCCCTCTACTTGTTCCATCTCCCCTGCTCCCACAGCCTCCTGCCCTACTCACCCTCCTTGCCCCGAGAGCTGCCCTTCAGCACTTGGTTCTTCCTGCATGGTTGCCTGAGAGTCGACACCTGCATGGCATCCCCTGGAGACTTCACCCGATAGCTTACTTTCCCTTTTATATTGATGGATGAGAGCATCCAGCAGAACCCCGTGCCCTTTCCTTCCAGATCTAGTTTCAATGTTCCAATGAGACATTTTGAGAAAATAAGAGTACTGTCAAAATAGCAAGCACTTAACTTCCAAAGCTTCCTGCCATGCGCTATTGCTGTGCCGATCCCCCTCCCCTTTGGCTCCTTCAGGGCAGCAGCGTCCCCGTGGCGAGGTGCCCATGCCGGGGACAGCCTCTGCCCGCACTCCCGCGCACCCAGTGTCGCTGCGGGCAGCTCCGCTCCGGCCGCTCTCTGCCGCGGCGCCGCCTTCCTGCTGGCCCCGCGCTCCCAGCCGCTGTTCTCGGGCCGCTGCCGGCCTTTCACGGGCCACTCGGCCGGCGATACCGGCTGCAAGGGCAGCACCAGCCTGAGGGGCTCGGGAAAGGGTCGGTGTGCTTTTGGGGTGCCTTGTCCCACGATTTCATGAGCTACGGCAGCGCCGAGTGTCCAAGCGACGGCGGCTCGTCCCGCCCCAGTCTGCGCCGGGCAGTGCGGGGGGACCAGGGCTCGGCAGCGCCGCGCTCCCCGGCCCGCTCTGCTCCCGCCCGCCCGCCCCGGCCCCGCCGCCAGCGCAGGGCGCAGGGCTCAGCCCCGGGGCGGAGCTGGCAGCACCGGAGAGGAGAGGAGGAGGCGGAGGGGAGGCGCCGCGGCCGGCGCAGAGAGCGGGGCTGGCGGGGGGCAGCGAGGCGCGGGCGGCGGCGCGGCGAGATGCGGCGGTGCCGGGGCGCAGGGCTGGCGGGGCTGGCCGCGGTGCTGCTGGGTGCGTGGGGCTGGCGGCGGTGAAGGCGGGCCGGGGCTGATCCTGGGGTGGCCCCCGCTGATCCCTCGAGGCTTCAGACCCCTATGGTTTCTTCACGAACCTCTGCTCCCGAACCATTCCCCCGTCATCCCTCCCTCCGCTACCATCCCACATTCCCTCGGAAAACTCATCGCTCTATTCTTTGTCCAAACCTCCGTTTCCTTCCTTTCCTCCGTGTCTCCTCCGTGTCTTTCCGTACAACTCATGCAGTCATTCCTTCCCTCTTGCTGCTTTCTTTCTTGCCTTTGCCCCCCTTTTTTTCTTCAGTGACTCCACCCTTCCAGCTACCATTCATGCATTCATCTCTCCACCAATTATTAACGGACACTTCCATTAGTGCACATGTTGACATCCTCTGGAACCTCTTCTCCTCATCATCTCTGACTGCTGTTCCTGACAGCTGTTCCTGATGGCTTCTGCGGGATTTGTTCTTGGAAAGAGCAGGCAGTGCTGGGCAGAAGGTAGTTTTTGACGATTAATTCTTTTTCTCCTTGACAGTGGCTGCAGGCAGAGCCCAGGTGCAGCAGGACATGTCGGCAGAGACCACCGAAGGCACCAGCATCAGCATCAATTGCTCACACCCCGACATAAAGACCGCCGACTTCATCCACTGGTACCGTCAGCTCCCGGGCCGAAGCCCCACGTTCCTCGTGAGCAGTCACAAAGGCTCCAAAGAGCTGCAGGAGCCGCCGGGGCGGCTGTCGGTGGCGGCAGACCGTCGGTCCAGCTCCCTGTGGCTCGCCCAGCCCCGGCGCGGGGACGCGGCGGTGTATTACTGCGCCGTGGCAGACACGGCGAGAGGAGCCGGGGCTGCGGCCGGGCACGAACCGCCGCGGGCGGGGCCGGGCGTGTGTGTCGGGGGCGGGGGGACAGCGCTGGCCGGGCCCGCCAGGGGGCGCTGCCGCTCCGCCCGCCCCGCCCCGCAGTCCAGGGACGGTTCATCCGATCGCCCGGTACCGGCAGCAGCTTCAGGCCCGTCTGGCCTCGCAGCCACCGTGCCCCGGGAGCCCGCGACCAGAAACCTTCTCCCGCCTCTCACCCCCCGCTCACACCCGCACTCCTATCAGGATACAGACAGAAATCCCCCGCGACACTGGCGGCGGCGGCGGGGGAGGAATCGGGACGGGAGAGGTCGCGGTGCCCGGCCGTGCCCCGGAAGGAGCGACTGCAGCCGCCGGCCCCGCTGGCTCCCAGCGAGGAGCAGCGCCTTTCTGCTCTGCACAGGGAGGCGGGCAACAGAGATCCTCCTGCCCACAGGCAGCCGGGCAGCCCTCGGTCCTGCCGCAGGGAGTGGCCACTGCTGGCATGGAACATACAGGGCCTCTTCTCGGGCTTCTGCCTTACCCCACTAGGACAGCCAAGGGAACCCTGAGCAGGTGCTTTCCTCTGCTCTGGAAACACAGGGACTCCAGTGCTGAGATGGTAATGCAAAGCTAGACAAAGAAAAGAAAAAACAGAGGGGTTTCACATTTCGTTAGTTTGTTAAAACTCAGATATGCATTTAGAAACTGCATCCTCCAGCTACAGACCTTCACAGAGATTTCAAAATGTTCCCACTTGTGTTACAAAGTCATCCCATGGAGTCAGGAGTTCAAGCTTCACACCAGCAGGAGAAGGGCATGTCGAGGTCACAGGCACCTTCAAGAGCTTTCCACAGGTGGCTTAGTGTTGAGACCACAAGCTTGTTTGACAGGATTCAGAACCTTTGGAGTAGAGGCCCAGGAGACAGCATAAAAGCTTGGACTGGACACCCTGACCACAGCCTCAAGGGATGCCAGGTTCCTGCTTGATGAGTGAGTCAGAAAGAGATTTGCTAAGTTGCCCTAAGGGGCTGGAGGTCTGAGGTGAGTGAGAGCTGGAAGGAGGCCTCTGGGAAGACACTGCAGGCTCCAGCCAGTCCCCAGGGAACTCTGTGTGGCTCCAGTAGCTGACACAGCTGTCCAGAGCCCATGGTCAGAGGCTTCAGAGGCACAGAGTGAGGACCAGCCCTGCTCCCTGTCCCAGCTGGACTTCATAACTGTGTTTGCAGGGAACTACTGGCAGGTGGACAAACAAGGCAGAGCAACAGGCATGTCCAGGCGAGCACACAGATCAGCCCCATGTTCACATGGAATTGGCCCCTCTCATCCCTTTCTCCATCTGCCTTCCCATGCTTGCTCCAGGCTAAACTGCCTTGATCTTTCCCTTTCCCTGTCTTTGCTTCTTGCCCTAAGCATCCGATGTCTTGCACCATCCAGAAAAAATTTTCCACTTCATCTCATAAGGGGTTTGATCCCCTTGTATGCAAAAACACCATTGAGTTTATAAGATGATCCTATCTTCTCGCCATTCTGGAGGGTGTCTTCCCCAGACAAAGAGGCTGAGCAGCATACCTGAATGGATGGGGAGTAGATGTCTGTGATGAAGAGGATTGTGCTGGATGTCCTCCTGCCAGAGGGAGGTGGTGTGTCTGACTCTGTGTGGGATGTTAACAGCAGGTGTTCTTGGAGGAGAAGTTTCCCTTGAAGGGCCTCATCCGTGGCCAGGGAGAAGGGAGAGAAAACCGCTGTGGGGAGAAGGAGTCAGAAAGCTGTTTCCTGGTGCCTTTGGCTGTTCCTTATTCTACCTCCTTTCGGACACTACCGAGGGACAAGCAGCACATGAGTGGCTGCAAAGGGGCCTGTCTCTAAGCTGAGAGAGCTGGCTGCAGGTGCCTGTCTCTGGCTGGGCACTGGATGGCAGGAGAGGTTCACCATGGACACTCCTCCCTTGCTGGGGGCTGGTTGTGGTCTCCAGGAGGAGCAAAAAGCAGGAAAACAGCCTGCAGCCTCCTATTGCCTGACAGCAGGCTGCTTGATCTCTGCCTTCAGCCTCCTACCTGAATTTTCATTTGCCCAGGCCCCTTTGGCAATGTGAGCTGAAGCTGAGAGGCAGTGTTTCTACACCATGATTTCTCTGCCTGAGAAGATATGCAAGCACCTTCTGACCTGGAGGGCTGTGAGAAGCCTAGCTGTGGCCTGACTGCCCAAAGAACCATGCAGTGCTGAAAAACCTCTTTTTAGCCCTTGCAAACCTGGACCACAGTAAGGGGCACAGTTGAGTATCTTTCTTTTTCTCACAGAGGTGTGGGGTCCCAAGCACATCTGACTCAGAAGACACTCTTCTTCAATCCCTCCCATCAGCTATATACACACCAGGATCCCCCATTACCCTTCTCTTCCCCAGACTCAACACTGCCAGCCCTCTCAGACGATCCTCACAGGAAAGATGCTCCACTCCCTGCACCATTTTGCTGCACTCGCTCTAACGTCTTTCTCATACTGGGGAGCCCAGAACTGCACCCAGCGCTCCAGATGTGGCCTCGGCAGAGCTGAGTAGAGAGGAAGGATCAGGTTCTATATCCTGCTGGCAAGGTTCTTCCTACTGCAGCCCAGGATGCTGTTGGCCTTCCTTGCCACGAGGGTGCATTGTGTCAGCAGACTCAGGAATACCCCTGAGCCGTTGAAACGGAATGGGACACAACAGTGAGTATTCAGGAGAAGTATCCCAGCTGCTTGTCCAGCTCTAACTCTTCCTCAGCATCCACCAGTGACCACTGTTGGAGAAGGCGGCTCTTGGGAGTAGACATGACTGCTCCTGTGGCTTTACCTTCTAGTTAAAGAAGCTGAAGGAGGGAAAATGTCTTTCTGGCCCTGCATGTTGGGGATTGGTGAAAGCCTCAAAATATGAACAACGCCCATCAGCCAGACACTGGATAAGATTCTGTGTTCGACATCTTGAGCCATCCCCCTGCGTTTCACATCTCTTCTCCACCTCTGTGGACTCACCAGTGCTTGGCCTGGGGGGGTCCCCATGTCCTTGAGTCCCTCTGGGTTCTCTGCCCAACAGAAAACCACTGGTGGCTGCATTCCTGAGATGTGCATTTCTGGGATCTAATTTGTTCCCCTGTACACATGTCTGTTGTTATGCTAAGTCTCTTTTAAAAAGCAAAGATCTGGCCCTGGAGAGGAGAAGCTGTGGGGAAAGCTGACAAAAGCAGCCATGGTGGCAGGCCAACATGTTCTAATTAATGCAGGGATGTCACCTCAGTAGGCCACGACAGCAGGTGTTTGCAGTGAGAATTTCTGAGGTGAAAAAGAAAGTTCAGGCTTTGTGGAAGAGAGTTGGTTGGGAATGTCCAGAGGAGAGGTGGACCAGGGAAGGAGGAAAGAGAGTGAAGCACCTGGAGAAAAGTGTCTCTATGACATACTGATATCTGTACGAGAAGCCTCATTTCCACCTGGATGGAAAATCTATGGTTTGGAATTCAGGTGTGTGCTTATGCTGGGCTGTACACAAAGACCTATGAGAGGATCTTGCAGGAAACACAGGACAGCTGGGGGGGCAAACAATAAATAAGTTGGAATATGGGGGCACAAACTATCTGTTTCCACACATTCCATGTGACCTGAGTTCTTTTTCACACCTACTTTACATCTGAAACTGATTGCTCATTTGGCCAATCTTTCCCTTTTCCTTCATGTTTGTAACTTCTCAGGTGTTCTGAAAAGTGACTGCCATGACAGCATTGCTGCAGGTGTTGCAGGGACACACTTCAAAGACTGAGCTCAACATGGGGTTTCCCCCCAGAGCCTAGACTCAAGAGACCCAGTTTTCTCTGGGGACAGGAGCATTTCAGTGTCTTCAGGAACTCAGATACATGAGCAAGTTCAGCAGAGGCCACTGTCAGGGCATGTGGAAGGTGAGAGGTGCTGGTTCACTAAGGCTGTCAGATCAAGTCCCTCTGCCTTTCAAAGGGAAGAAGAAGTAAAAGGGCAAGTGATAAAGAAAGCACACACTGACACCAATCTCTAAGGAAGTGATAAGGGAGACAAGGAGGGAGATCAGAGCTCTGCAGCTGCTAATTGATGGGCCATTAGGAAACTGCAGGTGTAACTTTGAAGTGGGTCAGGCTGAGCTGTGTAAGTGACAAGAGGTGACAAGAGGAACATGAGGATTATGCATGTTTGGTGGAGGGGGGCCATCCTACTGGCAAAAATAACTTTGTCCTGCTTGGTCAGGTGGATCCCACACCTCCTGAGCAGACGCTGCTCTGCAAAAAGGGTCCCTTTGGTTGTAGGACCCAAAGCCCTGTCACCAACTCCAGTTCCACAGCCAGTTATTGACCTGCATTATCAGTGCCTTCCTCCTCACACCCCTTCCCTTCTCCAGCGGGGCTGAGGACAGCACTACCTGGGCCCACATGCCCTTGACTACTGCCTGCAGAGCTCTGTCATCACTTTTGATTCTGTCCAGGTTTCCCCTAGCTGTATCATTTGTGCCCATAAAGAATAACAGCAGGGGGTAGCAGTCAGAGGGCGGAATGAGCTTCATCAGTCTCTCCCCTATATCCGGGATCTGGGCCCCTGGCAGGCATCAAAGCTCTCTAGGTGACAGGCCAGGTGGGCAGATTGGTACCTCTGTCCCCTGTAGCAGAGTCACCCATAACTGTCACTTGCTGCTTCTTCCTGGTGGCCTTGCATGGTTTAGGGTCAGGCGGACCAGATCCTTTGCTTCAAGGCACATCTGGCTCCTCTTTAACTTTGAGGACGGTGAACCTATTTTGTAGTTGTAAGCCCTTAGGTGGGGCAGGAGCCTTCCGCTTGGTGCCACAAGTCACCAGCTTCCATCCTTCAACTTCTCCAGAGATTGTACTTACCTTGTCTACCTAGGGGTAGACACTGCCTGCTTCTCCACTGCATTTGGGGTCGGGGGCTCTTCAAGATGCTGCATCTCAGAGAAAATTCTGCCTACCTCCCTTTCACCCTCTCTGATGCTGCACAGTCGGCTCCCTTACAACCACTGGACAGCTGACGAATGCCAACCCCTTGCTGCCTGTTATGCCTGGGAATATTGTGCGGTGTTACAGTTGCTGGCAACTGCTGTATCAGGAAGTGCTCTGGAAATATCCTTTCATCACATTTGTGGAGGACTTAAGTTTTGCTCTTCTGCTCATTGCAGGGCTTTTGGTAAAGCAATGATGGGCTGTGTGAAAAAATGGATCTGGTGCCTGCAAATCAGCTGGAGCAGCTATGGCTGCTGCCATTACCCAGGGATGACATGAGGGCTGATACAGACCACTCTTTGGATGCTGAAATGAGGGACATGTTCCAGAAACACGGAGTGCTTCTAACTGAGCACTTCCTGGTCCAAAGGAGGCGCAAAGCCAATCACAAGGCTGCCGCAGAACTTGTTTGTTTGATGGTGTCAAGAAGGAGCTGTCAGCCAATCACAGTGCAGTATGAAAACACATGGGAAATGCCACATCCAGAGTGGCAGCCTCCCTGGATGTCATGGTAAGGGGCTGCCTTTTCTGACATGCTTCCGGGTAAAATGGGAGGGGTGCCTAGTCCTGCTAGCCAGTCACAGGGCTGCCTGAGAACACATAGCTATGACAGTGTCAAGAAATGGCCACCAGTCAGTCACAGAGCAGTGTGATGGTTACAAAATGGGAGATCCCTGCTGTAAAATGGCAACGCCTGCTCCTAAAGTGGTGGTCCAAAAAAAAAGGCTTCCCCTGTGTCTCTAGGGGAAGGGCCTTATGGGTCTGAGGTATTTCCAGGTAAACCTGAAGGCATAGCGGGTCCTGTCAGCCAATCGTAACAGAGCGCATGACCAGAAGAGGGGAGGGACTTTCAGGGTCTGCGGAGGCTGCTGGGAAGGGGGTGGATTTCCTCTGGAAGCTGGTGGGCGGGGCACCTGTCACATCTCATCTTGGGTATCAGTGGTACCTGCACTACTCATGTCAGTCACTTAAGGACACGGCAAATGGGTGCCATGTAGTCACAAATGGACTGATGGTAATTGTTCCAGAGGGATACTCCGTTTTTAGGTGTCTCATCATAGCTCAGCTCCCTTGAGCAAACACATCAACAGTTCTCACCAGGCTTTCCCTCATCTTTCCCACCACACATACCAAGATCTCTGTCGAATTTTTATCTTACAGCCCTTAAGCACCTTGGATATTCACCTTATGCAAATAAGAATGAAGCAATTAAGTACTGACGAACCCAGGAATTATCAGACATATAAAGAGTTGCAATGGGAGTCAGGCTATGCATGGCAGTGGTTCGTTCCAGCAAACCAGAAGAGTATTTCAGAGCTCTGCCAGGTCCTCTTTACTCTGATCTAACATGTGCTCCTCAGCCCTGGCAGGGTCAGTCCTGCATCTGTGGTAAGCTGGTTACGTTCATTCACTGTTTTTCCCTCCTCTCCCACAAAGACGAAGGCGGTGGCCCACCATAGCTTGAGCTCCCACCTCATGCCTGGGTAGTTGATTCCTTCTGGACATGACAAAGCTATTCCAAACAGGACAACGTGTTGCCCCTATAGTAACACAAACATAATCAAGCAAGGAAATGGTGAGGGAGAGGACCTAGAAGATGGCTGGGGCTGACAAGGCTCCCTGTAAGTTCTTTCCAGAGAATCAAAAAGCTGGAATTAATGTTGGAAAGAAGAAATCATGCAAGGAAGACTGGCACAGCTCAGAGTGAAGAAGGAACACATTGAAAACTGTTGTTACATCATCTTCTTCCAGCATTCAGTGACACAGGTCAGAAATAGATGAACAGAAAAAGAGAAGGGAAGAGAAGGGAAGGCAAGGAAAGGCAAGGCAAGGCAAGACAAGGCAAGCAAAAGCAGGCAACACAAGGGAAGGCAAGGCAAGGGAAGGCAAGGCAAGGAAAGGCAATGGAGGGCAAGGCTTGGCAAGGCAGGGCAGGGCGGGGCAGGGTAAGATCAGGCAAGCAAAGGCAGGGCAACGCAAAGGCAAGGTAAGGCAGGGCAGGGCAGGACAAGGCAGGGCATGGCAGGGCAGGGTAAGATCAGGCAAGCAAAGGCAGGGCAATGCAAAGCAAGGCAGTGCAAGGGAAGGCTATACAGGGCACGGCAGGGCAAGGCAGTGCAGGGCAGAGCAGGGCAGGGAAAGACAAGACAAAGCAAGGCAAGGCAGGGCAGGGCAGGGCAGTTCAAGGCAAAGCAAGACAGAGCAGGGCAGGGCATGGCAAAGCAAGGCAACGCAGGGAAGGGCATGGCAGGGCAAGGCAAGGCAAGGAGGGGCAGGGCAGGGAACGGCATGGCTGGCAATGCAGGGCAGGGCAAGGCAAGGCCGGGCAGGTCAAGGCAAGGCAAGGAAAGGCAAGACAGTGCAACGCAGGCAGGGCAAGACAAGGAAAGGCCAGACAGGGCAGGGCAGGGCAGCACAGGAAACGGCAAGGCAAGGCAAGGCAGAGCAGGGAAGGGCATGGCAGGGCAAGGCAAGGCAAGGCAAGGAGGGGCAGGGCAGGGAACGGCATGGCTGGCAAGGCAGGGCAAGGCAGGGCAGGGCAGGGCAAGGCAGGGCAGGGCAAGGCAAAGTAAGGCGGGGCAAGGCTGAGCAAGGCAAGCAAGGCAGGGGAAGGCAAGGCAATGCAAGGCAATGCAAGGCAGGGGACAGCAAGGCAAGGCAAGGCAAGGCAAAGAGAAAAGAGAAGAGAAGGGAAGGGAAGAGAAGAGAGGAGAGAGGAGAGAGGAGAGGAGAGGAGAGGAGAGGAGAGGAGAGGAGAGGAGAGGAGAGGAGAGGAGAGGAGAGGAGAGGAGAGGAGAGGAGAGGAGAGGGAGAGGAGAGGAGAGAGGAGAGGAGAGGAGAGGAGAGGAGAGGAGAGGGAAGAGAAGGGAAGAGAAGGAAGGGAAGGGAAGGGAAGGGAAGGGAAGGGAAGGGAAGGGAAGGGAAGGGAAGGGAAGGGAAGGGAAGGGAAGGGAAGGGAAGGGAAGGGAAGGGAAGGGAAGGGAAGGGAAGAGAAGAGAAGAGAAGAGAAGAGAAGAGAAGAGAAGAGAAGAGAAGAGAAGAGAAGAGAAGAGAAGAGAAGAGAAGAGAAGAGAAGAGAAGAGAAGAGAAGAGAAGAGAAGAGAAGAGAAGAGAAGAGAAGAGAAGAGAAGAGAAGAGAAGAGAGAAAAGAAAAGGAAAGAAAAAGAGAATGCCCTGTACACTTCCCCTGTGCATTCTATTTTCTGCCCGGATTTTTTATTATTTGGGGCCTTCCTTTTAGGCAGAAAAGTATTGTACATAATACAGTACAGTGGGACACAGAGGCAGACTTTCCCTTGAAAAATTGATAGGCAAAAGAACCCAAAAATTCCCTTTGAAAACATAGTAATTAATTTTCTATCAAATACTCTGAATTTGTCTGGTCCAGACAAATTCAGACCAGACCATAACCTACTTGGTTATCAGAAACTGACCCAAGAGAAAAAGACAAGAACAAGAAAAGGAAAAATCTGGATTTCATAGTCTAATTTGTAGCTCCCTTGCAGGGAGGGTCATAGAGTAGAGTAGATGGATGAATGGCTGGAGAAGGATGCACAGATGTTTGTATGCCTGTCTGTATGGAAGAAGAGAGAGAGAGGAGGTGGAGGGAGAATGAGACTGGTACTGATAACCGGAGGCCGTGGGAAGAGCCACCAAGCCCAGGGAAAGACTTCTTGTTGAAAGGTTACTGCTGCTCTTGCTGCAATGTGAAACCTCACTCTGACATAATCTCCATCTGTAATCTTGGAGCCATGGCAAAGAAGAACAGGGTATTTGGGACTGAAGTCGTTCTCCTGGGCTTCCCAGACCATCGCAGGTGGCACGTGGTCCTGTTTGTCCTTGTCTTGTCCACGTATCTTGTAACTCTGGTGGGAACGGCGTCATCATTTTTGCTGCGGGGAGGGATCGGTCCCTGAGGATCCTGATGTACTTCTTCCTCGGCAAGCTCTCCTTCTTGGAGATCCAGAACACCACCACCATTGTCCCCAAAGTGCTGGAGACTTTCCTTGTCACCAGGACAACCGTTTGTGTTTCCTGCTGCCTGGCACAGTCATTTTCCCACTTCTTCCTGGGTGTCACTGAGTTTCTAATCTTCTCAGTGATGTCCTTTGAGATTGCCGTTGCCATACACAACATTGCCATACACAAACGGCTGCGTTACATCACTATCATGACAAAGATACTCTGCTTCTTTCTATGCCTAGGAGCATGGCTACTGAGTTTTGTGGTCATCATCTCCCAGATGTCTCTGCTGCTGGTGCAGTGTCTTCTCTGCTCCAAGAACAACAGTGACCATTTCTACTGTGATGCTGGGCTGGGCCTCTCCTGAGCCTGGCCTGTGGTGATACAACGCTCGTTGAGACCCTTGGCTTCCTGGTGCCCATCCCCATCATCCAAAGCACTCTGCTTTTCAAGGTGGTTTTCTTCATCTGTATCATATTTGCAATTCTCCATGTATTCCCTTGTCTTTCAGCCACCAGAAGGCATTATCTGCTTGTAGCTCCCATCTCACTATGGTCCCCGTCCTCTATGGAGCTGTCATCTTCATGTACCTGAAACTCATGGCTCGCTCATCCTTTAGTCTCAACAGAGTGGAGTCCACCCTCAGCACTCTCCTGACTCTTTTGCTGAATCCTTTCAGCTATACCATCAGAAACAAGGAGTTGAAGGCAGCTCTGAGGAGAACGGCAAAGCAGTGAAAGGCTACTTCAGCCTAGCAAAGGTCCCTGACAGGTCAGAAAACAGAGCCCAACCCCTGTGTTTGTGGAACTGCAATACAGCTGCACTTTTAGGTTAAATAAGGAGCATGGGTTTTAGTCTTCTCTCAAGACCTTCTGATGAAGAGCCTTTCTCTTCAGTTACACCCATTTTGACATAAGGAGGAGAAAAGAAAGTGAGCAAAACTTGCAATTTATGTCCTTTTCCAAACAGTGTATTGTGATCAGGCCTAGCACGGTATTTCAGAGGAAACGAGATACTTATGTGGACAATGTCCTTTTTAAATGTTGGTCTTGTTCTCCTTAACCGACATACACTGCAGGCAGGGAATAGCAAAGATGGCATCAACATGTGAATTTTTTGTCTAGAAGGATTTTGTCATGATCAAGAGAAATGAGCACCCCCAAAGTATGAGACAGCTGGTCCATCTCAGACAGCAGATAATTCTACCCCACAAGCATCTACTGATTATTGCCGTAATCTAGGCAGATTATGCGCAGAAGTTCTCAGCCCCAGGGTCAGAGCTGGGGCTGGAGCCCAGGCCAAGGCCAGACTCAAGAGAGGCCCAGGTGAAGGCTCCAGCCAGTGACTGTCCTGGACCACCTAGGAGGCCAGGAGGGCAACAGTAGCCCAGGCCAGGCACAGATATGGCAGAGCTGGGGCAGGCCTGCGCTAGGCCTGAGCTCCCATAGAGACCCTGGGCCAGGGGCCAAGCCAGAGCTGGGACCCCTGGTTGCACTGGGCCTAGGTGGGCTTGGTCCTGATGCTTGTCGCTCCTGTGTGAACACTTGACCCAGCACTGTCTCCCACACAATCCAGCCTAGGGAGACATGCCCGCCATCCTTACCCGGCACAGACGAATGACCCTGCCCTCCATCCTGGTCCTATGGTGCTGGTGGTGTGTGGGGTCTGTGCAAAGGCAGAGCCCCCACACCACAGGGCCCCAGGGTCTGCAGATGTGCGAAGACCCTGGCCTGCGTGTGCAGACCAGCAGTGCTGCCCAGAGCACAAGGGCCACTTCAGCACCAGGGCTCTTGGAATGCTGAAGGAGCTTGGTGCCTGGGGGGAGGCACTCCAACGTGTGCTCTATGGCTGGGCTGGTGCATGCCCTGTACCATTCAGGGGCAGCTCACAAAACCTGCTGAGTGCAGAATCAAATCCCGCTGTTACTGCCATGTCTCCGCAGAGCTAGGAGTATCTCCTCTCACACAGCACCTTTCCAGACCAGAGTTGGGTTGTGGCCCTTGTGGCGCTGTAGAGTTCCTGGGCCTCAGGAAAGCTGTGCTTGAGGAAGACAAGGCAGCACAGAGAAATGTTGCATGTTTGGGCACCAGTCACTGTCCTGGGCCTGCCTTCATGCAAGGGGGTGTTGAGTTCACAGGGACGTGGGACTCCAGTGTGTGGCCTGCTGTAGCTGACACCTACTAACTTGTGAACACCTCAGCCCTACACATGTTGGCAACGGGTGGATCATGCCACGTGCTGTGCTGAAGGGTGATAGGGCTGCATGAGGAAGCTGTTCCTGCTGTCCACGCCCAGGCATGCTGACCATGGCCTCTAGATCAGGTGATGGAAGAGATGGGCAGGTGGAGCAGGGACTGTGGGCCATCCCCAAGGCTCTTTACCCATTCCCGATTCCTGCCATCCTTTGGGAACATTGTCTGCTGAGCCTCCTTCCCCAGCACAGTTCCACCAAAAGCAAGAGGAGCATTCTTCCCCAAGAGCTTGTGGGAGTGCTGACCTCCCTCGGGCCTCCCACATGCCCACAGTTCCTCTCTTGAGGACTGCAGCTGTCAGGATTCCTGTTCACATGATGTGCTCCAGGGCCAAGGGAGTATTTCTGAGCAGAGTCACAGCAAGGCAAGGCCATTGGCTGTGGAGCAACTAGGGTTGTCTTCCTCAGCTTCAAGAGGTATTGCCTGAAAGAGGACTTGCTGTAGTATGTCCCACCCTCCAGTCCCTCTAGGAGTGATGAAGGGTTCCCCTGTGGCCCCACCTAATGCCTTCCGCAAAGCAATGGCTTTCTTCATCAGCAGTCAGTATGCAGATGGAAAGATCACCTAAGGGACACAGGCAGGGTTGCAGCAAATGTTAATGAGTCTAAAGAGGGAAAAGAGGTCACGGCAAGTGGAGGCCCCCAGTGCAGGGAGGAGCAGGAGCAGCCAAGAATCTGTTCCCCTTTTCCTGTGGCAGAGTTCCCACAGGACATCTGGTCAGGCTAGCAGGTCACTCCAGGCTGGTTTGTGGGGTGCTCACAGCAGGTTTGAAGGGAGCACAAGACAACAAAGAAAAGAGAGAAAAAGGGTGAGTGGAAGACAGGAAATGTAGACATTGGCCATGTTTTCAGAGAGCCCAGGCTGGTCCCTTCCAGTCTTGCCCTTGCAGGGCAAGCCAGAGATGGTCAGCTGCTCTTAAAACAATGGCATGAAGTTTGACCCTCTGTCCAGCAGCATGTTCTGAGTTCCTGGGGGTCCTTATCCAAGGCTGTTGTGACCATGTTTAGCAGGGGGGGCACCTGCAGCCACAGTAGTGGCTTGAAATGGAGGAGAGGTCACAGCACCCAGAGGTGATGGGCACTCCATCACAGCTGAGGATGCTGCCAACAGCAGCAGAGGTGGAGGAGCCCACAACGGTGTTCTGTGGGAAGGAGCTGAGGATGGGACCAGGGAGAGTAACCACCACAGGAGAGGGCTGCATGATGACAGTGGAGTTCTGGCACTGCCTGACACAGGGCTCATTGCAGCTGTTGGCCAGCGGGGTTGGGCCACAGGGCCAGCATGGCAGGCACTGGTCATAACACGACATGTCTCTGCGCTGGAGGTGCACCTGGGAGAGAGGGCAGGGAGGAAGCAGAGCACAAGGATGGGTGAGGAGCAGCCTGGTTTCCTTGTCACAAAGGAGGCAGGGTACTACTGAGTGGGCAGCTGGAAGCTTTACCAGGAGCCACACAGTCTTCATCGCCCTATAAAGAGCAGCCTGACCCAAGGAGGCTCCCTCCTACTTCATCACCCAAAAGCCCCCTCAGCCACGTCCCAGCCTCTCTTTAAGCAGACCTTCTCCCTGCTTCTGTCTGTCATTACAATATGCTCCAAACCCCAGCACAAGGACATAGGCAGTATCAGCTGAGAGGTCCATCGAGGACAGATCTCACTTTGGAAGAGGAAGAAAAGAGGCTTCAGACTCAGCTGGTTCCAAAGGAGACGGAGGCAAGAGAAGTGGATGAGAGAGCAAGGACTTGGCCTTGCTTTTATCCCTGCCCTTCATTGCTGCAGGCCCAGAGGCACCCTTTGCAGAGGTAACAATTTTCTGACAAGCTCCTCTTCAATGCAAACCATCACAGCTAATGATGTGGGATGTGCTTTGGTTTTCTGCACTGCTGCTTTTTCATTTCCGGGTTTGTGCCATGCCCATTCCCCAGTGAAGGCTTCTTCTGAGCACTGGGATGAAAGGCCCCAGCATTTGTAGGACAGGAATGCAGCAGTGCAGGCAAAAGTCTCAGCTCAAATGCTACATGGGTCCAGAGCAGGCAAGTGACGTCAGCCTGGGACACTCTAGGGGGATGTTTGAAATGCTGTTCTTAGGAAGAAGCTCCAGGCTTTTTCAGCTGGAAGCCCAAGGGTTATCGTGTATGACGATGTGCCATGTCCATCTCTTTCCTTCCCTGCTCAGCTCACCCCAATGGTCACTTCTTGTTGCCTCCCCAGGTATGTCTGTTGTGCTGCTAGGTTTTGACCTCATCCCGCCTAACACTGCCCTCAGGAAAAAATTCTGGCCTGTTTTGAGTCGTTCCCTCTCTGTACAGTCTGTGAGTACACAAATAATGGCATGGGCATGCCTGGGGCCTTGTCCTTCCCCAGAATGCTCTAGCCCTGCTGCAGTTGTCCCCAGCTGTCCTTAGCAGAGTCCACAGTTGGTTGTGTTCCTATGTGTGTTCTTGTCTTCTGAGCTTTTGTGCAGTTGTGATCGCATGGATGGACATGGGAGCACAAATTTGTGTATAATTCTGTGCCAGCATGCATGAGCCTGTGTGTGTGTGGCCTTGTGAGTCCCTCATCAGGAAGGAATGTGCTGTTTATGGCAAGGATCCTGTCCACTGCTCTGCCCATGAGCACCACAGAGCAGTAGCTTCCCAGATTTGGAAGGAGGCTGAGTGCAGCTGAGTGGTGATGGCACCAGCCTGCTAGAGGTGGGTCCAGGGAAGAGGCCCTGAAATGCAGCCCCTGCCTCCTGAGCCTTCCTTTTCCTGCCCCTCCAAAGCTCACGCTCCGTTGCTGCCGATTTCAGGCCCCAACACCAGCAGGTTCAGTCCAGCTTGGATCCTTAGTTTAGTTCAATGTTAACAATATTGGGAGTGTCTCAGCATGGCTGGCAGTCCCCGCTCCCTGCCTCTCCAGGCCAGGACACGGCTGCCTTCCCCAGGGCTAGAGCTTTCAAAAGGACGGGGTTTGTTTTATGGGCAAGCAGAAAGGATGAGGAATTCTGACCACCTCATGCTGGCCATCCCTGAGTGGATCTGCTTCCAATGCAGTGTCAGTGGTGTCTGTGTTGGGACACAGCCCCCTCTCATGTCCATGTCAATGCCAAATGGACTTAAGCCCATCAACCTGGTGCTGTGTCAGGCAGAGGCTGAGACCTTGTCCCAGACAGGTACTGAGCAAAAGGAACACGGCGCCTGATGTTGCAGTGCTGTGAGTGGAAGGAGAGACCCTGTGGCTTGCACAGGGAAAGCCAAAGAACTGATGAGTGCTTTGGTCTTCAGCACCCAGGATCTTCATGTCCTGCAATTGGAATCTCAGTCTGAGTGCCCAGCAACTGACCCTCCCTGCTGCTGTCCCACAGGGGCTTCCAAAAGAGACCCTCTTTCTGACAAGGGCTGTGCACAGGGGGTAAATTTTCTAAGTCTGTCTCCCCTCCGGAGTGTTTGTCTGCCTGAGCTAAGGTCCAGCTTGGAGACAGTGCAGCCAAGGCTTTTCCCCGCTTCCCTTTAGTGACCTCAGTGACATAATTACCACAGAGCTCTTCTGGGAGAGCTCAGCCAGGGCTGATTTCCCTCTCCATGGAGCTGCTTCTGAGCTGAGACTCTAGTGTAGTTGAAGGCAAACCTCACTGCTTTCTCATGAGGTAACACATACTGTGGGCAAGGAAAGGGCAGCGGATGTGTGTTCCTAGAGTTTAGCAAGACCTCTGACAGCTTCTCTCGTACTTCCTTGATGACCAAATTGGACATGAATGGGTTCATTAAGAGGATGATAAGGTGGGTGGAAAATTGGCTGGACTACCAGGCTCAGTTGTGACGAGTAGTGCAAAGCCCAGCTAGAAGATGCTTACTGGTGGGATCTCTCAGGGATCAGCAGTAGGACCAATAGTCTTTAATGTTTTCATGAACACCATGAGTAATGGGAAGGACAGCACTTCCTGCAAGTTTGGGGATGACACCCAACCAGAGGGAACAGGCAGTACACTGATCTCTGTTAGCCAAATTGTTCCCAGCAGGTCCAGGAACTCCTTGTTCAAAGGAAAGAGAGAAGATGGGCTAGACTGGACATGCACTGTGACAGGAGTAGAAGCAATGAACAGCTGCTGGAACATGGGGAGTTCTAGTTAGGCAACAGGCTAAAAAAAAAGAAAAAGAGAAAAGGAATGCGTTTTCCAGCGAGGCTGTGCAATCTCCATCCTGAGAGATGTTCAAGGATGGACTGTATGTGACTTTGGGCAATCTGATCTACCGCGATCTGTTCCGAGCAGAGACGTGATCTAGATGACTCTTCTCACCTACATTCTGACGCTGTGATCCCCCGCCTTTCCCGGCCCTCCCTGACACCTGCATGCCCATGGGCACATGTGTCCTCACACCCCCTTTGCCTCGAGACAACTTTTAGGCATTGTACTGGGACTGCAGAGATGCAGCTGAAGGGAGGCTCTCAGCCTCCTCACTGCCATCCGCAGGAAATCAGGGGCTGCTGTTTCCAGCCCCTGAGCTCGGAGGCAGCTCTGGGAAGCTGGTCCATCTCCTGGATCAGGGCCATGCTGTTTTCCCAGGCTGCAGCTGGCACTGTGCAGGCTTATTCTTGCTGGGGAGTCCTTGCTGGAGGAGGGGAAGAGTCCACTTCGCAGGAGACCAGCTTGCGCCCCTGCAGAGCCACTGAGCACTCTGAGCCCGGCCGAGCCCCCGAGCGGCGCCGGCGCAGGGCTCAGCCCCGGGGCGGAGCTGGCAGCACCGGAGAGGAGAGGAGGCGGTGGAGAGGAGGCGCCGCGGCCGGAGCAGAGAGCGGGGCTGGCGGGGCGCAGCGAGGCGCGGGCAGCGGAGCGGCGGGATGCGGCGGTGCCGGGGCGCAGGGCTGGCGGGGCTGGCCGCGGTGCTGCTGGGTGCGTGGGGCTGGCGGTGGTGGATGGGGGCCGGAATGTTCCCCAAAGAGCCCAGCGCCAACTCTTCCTTCTCCTTCCTCAACGTGTCTTTCTCCCTCCCTGCCTCTCTGCCATTTCTCGTCCTCCTTTCCAAACCCTCCGAGTCCCCTATTCCTCTTCTCCCTAGTTCTCCACTCTCTCTGTCGGTACAAGCCTGCTTCCACGTAGGCCTGCTTATCCATGCACCCTCTCCTTCCCCTGTGCATTCGGCAGTTCTTATTGCCCTGAATCTACCCCTCTGCCCTTCACTGTAACAACCCCTCTCCCTCTCTACTCTTCCTCTCTTCATCCACCCACCCACCCATTTTTTGAGCCACCTCTCCATGCATTTACCATCCCTAAGCCCTCTTGCTACTCTGAGATCCCTCTCTCATCTCTCCCTCCACTTTCTTCATATCTGTAGGCACAAGTTTTGCTTTCCTGCACCGCGCCATTCATCCCCTCATCCCCCTGTGCATTCAGCATTTATGCTTCTTCTGAATTCAGCCCTCCATCCTTCACTGTAGCACACCCAACTCCTCTGTCCCCTCTCTCTCCTGCCATCCATCCATCCATGCACTTGAATTTCATTCTCTCTCTCCATGCATCAATTTCAAATCCCCTCCCAGCCTTCTCCCCTAGCTCCACACCCACACCAGGATCACTCTCCATCCCTGTTGATGACCACATTGTCCCCATCCATTCTGGTCTGGCTCTGTCTCACTGCCACTCTTCCTAATGATTTCTCTGGGAAAAGAGCCATAAGAGCTGGGTGATCTTTGATGATCTTTGGCCTTTCCTTCTGGTTTCTTGGCAGTGGCTGCGGGCAGAGCCCAGGTGCAGCAGGAGCCGTTGGCAGAGACCACCGAGGGCACCAGCATCAGCATCAACTGCTCACACCCCAACATACAGTCAAACGAGGACATTTACTGGTACCGTCAACTCCCGGGCCGAAGCCCCGCATTCATCTCGTTTGTTCACAAAGGGTCCAAAGAGCTGCAGGAGCCGCCGGGGCGGCTGTCGGTGGCGGCAGACCGTCGGTCCAGCTCCCTGTGGCTCGCCCAGCCCCGGCGCGGGGACGCGGCGGTGTATTACTGCGCCGTGGCAGACACGGCGAGAGGAGCCGGGGCTGCGGCCGGGCACGAACCGCCGCGGGCGGGGCCGGGCGTGTGTGTCGGGGGCGAGGGGACAGCGCTGGCCGGGCCCGCCAGGGGGCGCTGCCGGTCCGTCTGCCGGGGTTGGCTCGCCCCGCCCGGCCGCGAATCCCAGGACGGTTCCCCCGCCGGACCGGTACCAGCACTGGCATCGGGCCCGTCGATGCCCCCCCAGCCACCGTGCCCCCGGAACTCTGGGATGTCTGTCCCAGACACGGCTCCAGAGCCGCCCACGGGGCAGAAACCTTCTCCCTCCCCTCACCTGCTCTCGTCCCCCGCACTCCCACCGGGACGCAGACAGAAATCCCCCGCGACACTGGCAGAATCACGACCGGAGCGGTGGGGGTGTCTGGAGATGCCCGGGAAGGAGCTATTCCAGCCGCCGGCCCCGCTGGCTCCGGGCGAGGAGCAGCGCCTTTCTGCTCTGCACAGGGGGGTGGGCAACAGAGATCCTCCTGCCCACAGGCAGCCGGGCAGCCCTCGGTCCTGCTGCAGGGACCGGCCACTGCTGGCATTGAACGTACAGGGCCTCTTCTCGGGCTTCTGCCTTACCCCACTAGGACAGCCAAGGGAACCCTGAGCAGGTGCTTTCCTCTGCTCTGGAAACACAGGGACTCCAGTGCTGAATTGCTAATGCAAAACTTTCCTTAGAAAAGAAAAACCAGGAGGGGGTTTGCTTTTCTTTACTTTTTTAGAGCTCAGGTATGCAATTAAAAACTGCATCCTCCAGCTACAGGCTTTCACAGAGATTTCAAAACGTTCCTGCTAGCATTACAAAGTCATCCCATGGAGTCAGGAGTTCAAGCTCCACACCAGCAGGAGAAGGGGATCTCGAGGTCACAGACACCTTCAAGTGCTCCCCACAGCGGTTCACTGTTGAGACCATGAGCGTGTTTGACAGGATTCAGAACCTTTGGAGTAGAGGCCCAGGAGACAGCATAAAAGCTTGGACTGGACACCCTGACCACAGCCTCAAAGGATGCCAGGTTTCCTGCTTGATGAGTGAGTCAGAAAGAGATTTGCTAAGTTGCCCTAAGGGGCTGGAGGTCTGAGGTGAGTGAGAGCTGGAAGGAGGCCTCTGGGAAGACACTGCAGGCTCCAGCCAGTCCCCAGGGAACTCTGTGTGGCTCCAGTAGCTGACACAGCTGTCCAGAGCCCATGGTCAGAGGCTTCAGAGGCACAGAGTGAGGACCAGCCCTGCTCCCTGTCCCAGCTGGACTTCATAACTGTGTTTGCAAGGAACTACTGGCAGGTGGACAAACAAGGCAGAGCAACAGGCATGGCCAGGCGAGCACACAGATCAGCCCCATGTTCACATGGAATCGGCCCCTCTCATGCCTACCACCATCTGCCTTCCCATGCGTGCTCCAGGCTAAACTGCCTTGCTCCTTCCCTTTCCCTGTCTCTGCTGCTTCTCCTAAGCATCCCATGTCCTGCACTATCCAGAAAAAAAATTCCACTTCATCCCATAAGGGGTTTGATCCCCTTGTATGCAAAAACACCCCTGAGTTTATAAGATGATCCTGTCTTCTTGCCGTTCTGGAGTGTGTCATCCCCAGACAAAGGGGCTGAGCAGCATACCTGAATGGATGGGGAGTAGATGTCTGTGATGAAGAGGATTGTGCTGGATGTCCTCCTGGCAGCGGACAGAGCAGCTCTATGTTCACATGGGATTGTCCCCTCTCATCCCTTTCTCCATCTGCCTTCCCATGCTTACTCCAGGCCAAACTGCCTTGATCTTTCCCTTTCTTTGTCTCTGCTCCTTCCCCTAAAGCATCCCGTGTCTTGCACAATCCCCAAATACTTTTCCACTACCTCCCATAAGGAGTCCGATGCCCTTGTATGAAAAAACACCCCTGAGTTTCTCTTCTCACCCTTCTAGGATGTGTCATCTCCAGACAAGGAGTCAATTCTGTTGCCTGAAGGGGTGGGGATTAGATGTCTGTGTAGCGTAATGGTGTGTCTGGATGTGTGTGGGATGTTTACAGCAGGTGCTCTTTCCAGAGACATTGAAAAGGGAGAGAAACCCCCTGTGGGTAGAGGGAGTCAGACTCCTGATTCCAGGTGCCTTTGGCTGTTCCTTGTTCTACTTCCTTTCACACACTACCGAGGGACAAGGTACAGGGCCTGCAGAGAGGCCTGTCTCCAACCCCGAGAGAGGTGCGTGCAGGCCCCTGTCTCTGGCTGGGTACTGGATGGCAGGAGAAGTTCACCATGGACACTCGTCCCTTGCTGGGGGCTGGTTGGGCTCGTTGTGATCTCCAAGAGGAACAAAAAGCAGGAAAACAGCCTGCAGCCTCGTACTGCCTGACAGCAGACTGCTTGATTTCTTTCTTCGAGCTCCTACAGGAATTTTCAGGTGCCTGGGACCCTTTAGCAATGAGATCTGGAGCTGAGAGGCAGCGCTTCTACAGCAGGGTACGTCTGCCTGAGAGGATGCTCAAGCACCTTCTGACTTGGAGGGCTGTGGGAAGTCCAGCTGTGGCCTGACTGCCCAAACCTGATCCTCCCAATGCTAAAAAACCTCCCGTTAGACCTTGCAAACCTGGAACACAGTAAGGGTTGCAGTTTGGTGTCCTTCCTTGGGCTGAGCAGTTCAACAACTTTAATTAGTCTCCCTACAGAGGCTCCTCATGGCAGAGGTGTGGAGTCCCAAGCACACCTGAATCAGAAGACTCTCTTCTTCATTCCCTCTCGTCACCTATTTACACGCATTGCCAGGATCCGCCATTACCCTTCTCTTCCCCAGACTCAACACTGCCAGCCCTCTCAGACGATCCTCACAGGAAAGATGCTCCAGTTCCTGCACCATTTTGCTGCACTCGCTCTGACATCTTTCTCGTACTGGGGAGCCCAGAACTGCACCCAGCACTCCAGATGTGGCCTCGCCAGTGCCGGGTAGAGAGGAAGGATCAGTTCCCTTGTCCTGCTGGCGACACTCTTCCTACTGCAGCTCAGGATGCTGTTGGCCTTCCCTGCCACGAGGGGGCATTGCCTCAGCAGACTCAGGAACATCCCTGAGCTGCTGAAACTGAGTGGGACACAACAGTGAGTACTCAGGAGAAGTATCCCAGCTGCTTATCCAGCTCTTACTCTTCCCTCAGCATCCACCAGTGACTACTGTTGGAGAAAGAGGTTCTTGGTAGGAGACATGACTGCTCCTGTGGCTTTACCTCCTAGCCAAAGAAGCCAAAGGAGGGTAAATATCTTCCTAGCCCTGCATCTGGGGATCAGTGAAAGTCTGTTCTGGAAAGCAAAGATCTGGCCCTGGAGAGGAGAAGCTGTGGGGAAAGCTGACAAAAGCAGCCATGGTGGCAGGCCAACATGTTCTAATTAATGCAGGGATGTCACCTCAGTAGGCCACGACAGCAGCTGTTGGCAGTAAGACCTTCAGAGGTGACAAAGAAAGTTCAGGCCTTGTGGAAGAGAGTTGGTTGGGAATATGTCCAGAGGAGAGATGGGCAGAGGGAAAGGGAAGGAGGAAAGAGAGTGAGGCACTTGGAGAAAAGTGTCTCTATGAGGTGGATGAGAAGCCCCATTTCCACCTGGATGGGGTAAGAAAGCTATAGTTTGGAATTCAGGTGTGTCCTTGTGCTGGGCTTTACACAAAGATCTGTGAGAGGGTCTTGCAGGAAACACAGGACAGCTGGGAGGGCAAACAATAAATAAGGTGGAATATGGGGGCACAAACTATCTCTTTCCACACAATTTAAGTGACCTGAGTTCTTTTTCACACCCACTTTGCATCTGAAACTGATTGCTCATTTGGCCAATCTTTCCCTTTTCCTTCATGTTTGTAACTTCTCAGGTGTTCTGAAAAGTGACTGCCATGACAGCATTGCTGCAGGTGTTGCAGGGACACACTTCAAAGACTGAGCTCAACATGGGGTTTCCCCCCAGAGCCTAGACTCAAGAGACCCAGTTTTCTCTGGGGACAGGAGCCTTTCAGTGTCTTCAGGAACTCAGACACATGAGCAAGTTCAGCAGAGGCCACTGTCAGGGCATGTGGAAGGTGAGAGGTGCTGGTTCACTAAGGCTGTCAGATCAAGTCCCTTTGCCTTTCAAAGGGAAGAAGAAGTAAAAGGACAAGTGATAAAGAAAGCACACACTGACACCAATCTCTAAGGAAGTGATAAGGGAGACAAGGAGGGAGATCAGAGCTCTGCAGCCGCTAACTGATGGGCCATTAGGAAACTGCAGGTGTAGCTTTGAAGTGGGTCAGGCTGAGCTGTGTAAGTGACAAGAAGTGACAGGAAGAACATGAGGATTAGGGATGGTTGAGAGGGGGCCTGCAGGACTAGGCAACACTTATTAAGGCATGCTTGGGGAAGGGTCAAAGGTGGGGGAAAGAGGGGACTGGGGAGGAGCAAGAGGAGGCCATAGAGAGGAGGAAGGATAAAAGGAGGTACCTGCACCTAAGCAGGGGCCAGTCAGTGCACTTGCTGGGATGAGCCCTGTGCCTGACCACTACAGTCCCCCCTGCCTTCTTATTAAATCCTTTCTTAACCATCCTGCTGTGTAACTTCCCACGTGTGAGTGCCAGTAACTGGAGCAACTTGTGTGAAAGAGAGATCTGGGTACCAGTAATGGGGCGAATAACCAATGGCCATGGGGATTGTAGGCCAGAGTGCCAGCCACTGGATGGCCCGGGGCGTGTGTGCAGCAAGATCTAAGTTCCAGTAGCTGGAGAAGAGGCCTCTGGTCACAGGGCCTGGCAGTTTCTGTGCCAGCAGCTGGAGGGACTGGGGTGTAAGCAAGGTCTGGGTGCCAGCAACGGGAGAGGGAAAAACCTGTCACAGGCTGATATTACCAACCCATGGCAATGTCTGAGGGATTCAAGAGTGTGGAGGTGATTGTGAGATGAGTGGATGTTTGCATGCATCCATTTCCTAGCGAACATCAGGCTGGCCTAGCCAGAGAGAAGCAGGAGACCCAGGTGCTGGGTAAGAGGGCCCAGACTCCAGGCAGGGCTATTAGATGGGCTGAGGGCCCATGTTGATACTTGAGGGATGCACAAATGTGGGTGTGCTTGTGACTGCAGAGGGTGAGGGGGGGGTGTTTTCACTAGGGAACTGTGTGTCACCAGGCATACTGGAGACAGTCAGGTGAAGGACCACTCTGGATGATGAGAGACTGGAGCATCTCTCTTATGAAGCAAGGCTCAGAGACCTGGGAATGTTCATCACAGAGAAGTCTCAGGGGAGATCTCGTCAATGTGTACAAATATCTGAAGGGAGGGTGTGAAGAAGGCTGAGCCAGGCTCTTCTGCATGGTGTCCAGTGACAGGACAAGAGGCAATGGGCACAGAGTGAATTGCAGAAGATTTTGTTTGAACATCAGAAAACCCTTTTTCACAGTGAGGGTGGGGAAGCACTGGCACAGGATGCCCAGAGAGGCTGTGGAGTCTCCATCCTTGGAGGCATTCAGAAGCGATCTGGACATCGTCCGGGACATGTTGTGAGCAGAGACAGAAGCATCAAGGCAGGAGAGACTCCCAGGGATGTGGTCCTGGGGTCAGCAAGGATGGTTGCATGTTGAGGACTATGGCTGAATTTCTCCTCTTAGTAGAAATGCAGAAATCCTCATCTCTCTGTACATGTGTACAGAGTGCACAGGGCCCCCTGTTGTGGAAATGTTCAGAATGTCATTGGCTGCGGGAGCCATGGGTGTTGCTGCTGGAGGAGGGAGAAACCCAGAAGGAGCATTTCAGGCACAGGAAGAACAGATCATTTCTCTTCCCCACTTCTTCCTTTGCTCCCCCAACAGAGTCGTTTCCGGCAGCTCTGTTATCTTGGGGCTGGGAGACAGTTTTCTGACTCTCTCTCACTCGGCAGACAGGTGGGTCGGACTCGGCATGCACCTCAGATATCTCGTCCTCACGGCCTTCCTGGGGCAACTGCTGGGTAAGTCCTGGCTTCCTATAAGCTCATACTGCTTCTTCCCCTGTGGAAGCCCTCGCCAGCCTTATCAGGTCCATGCATGGAAATGCTCTTGAATAACAGGAAAATGCTGGGAAATGTCAGCTCACATTT
Organism: Ciconia boyciana; assembly: GCF_034638445.1. Taxonomy (NCBI): domain Eukaryota; kingdom Metazoa; phylum Chordata; class Aves; order Ciconiiformes; family Ciconiidae; genus Ciconia; species Ciconia boyciana. Next base: position 7,698,046 of record NC_132955.1, read on the forward strand.
GTGGTTTTGCACTGGTTCTCTCAAGATGCTCTGCCTGTTGGAAAGGAGAGAGGAGAGATACCTCAGACCCCTTCTCCGTCTTTTCTCTTGCCTTCAATCCATCTCCCTCTGCCTCTCTCTTGTGATCCACCAGCTGTCACCATAGGAGATCTCAGCTTTCCCTGCAGACTCAAATTTCTCCCATTCCAACACAAATTAGCAGATCCCGTCAAAGCTGTCACAGAGACATTAAATGTGCTGCATGGGTGTGCTCCCTTGCTGACTGCCATGGCCTCCAGTTTCCTCCTGGTTGGCAATGCAGCCAGGGCTCCCTCATTCCAACATTCAGCTCAGCACTGCATGGACTCGGGGAGCTAGGAGCCCTCTGAGATGACAGGGAGGGGGAAGCAGGATGAATCTTTTTGCCATAGCTCCCTGGGCTCCTCAACCTGCTGGCGGGGTGCTGGTCCCAGCACGCAATGATCAGGCATTGGCAGGCAGTTCCCTGCTCCTCTGGGCAGTCAGAGACCAGGGGGGAGGAGCAGGGACATAGCACAGCTCTCCTCAGGATCCACGCTGAGCTGAGAGCTCCAAGCTCCTGCGCAAAACTACTCTCCACCTGGCTGTCCCCAGGCCTCAGGAATTTCCTGCAGGGCAAAGGACAGGGAGCCTTCTCTACCTGGGTTTTGATCCACTGCTGGTTTGCTTCCCAGAGCCTTTCCCTGCAGAGCTGCTGACCTTCACTTTCTTCCAGGCACCATGGGGCACACCTGCATCACCCAGCAATCACAGTGAAGCAGAGAGACACCTTCCAAACAACCCGCACATACCAGACCTCAAACTTTCAGAGCTTGCTCTGGTACCAGCAGAAGAAAGGCCAAGCTCCCCAGCTGGGCTCATATCACTCAGCAGCTGGCCCCAAACTGAGTGGCCGTCTCACCTTGTTGCTGAACATGACAGGGAAATACAGCCTTCTGTGGCTGGAGGAAGTCAAGGTCTCTGACAGTGCCTTGTACCTCTGTGCTGTGCAAGACACCGTGGTGCAGGGAGCTTCCTTGGCAGTGCAACAAGCCAGGGGAGGGAGGGCATGTGTCTGCGCAAGGCTGAGCTTGGGGCAAGGGGCCCTCAGCTCTCGCCTGGCAGTGCTGCTTCCCCTGTACACCCAGAGCTCTGCAGAACAAGGTCCTGTGATGTAATGTTTTCATTCCGTTCCAGACATCAATCTATGCAGCCAGGGTCTTAAATATTCCCATACCACACTAAATGAAGGCACTGTCTTATTGCCAATGCGTGGGAAGCTCCACTGTCTGGTAAAGTGCAAGCAGCACACACAGGAGCCATTGCATTTACATATTAGCAATTTGTTCTCCTTGACCACAGTCACATCTGTCCTCCCTGACAACAACTGGGTTTGTCTAGTCTCGAGATGGAGACACCTTAAAACTGGCTCCATTGTGTTTTTTCGCTTTTGAACTTCAGCCATGGCAGTTCAGAAGGAAAATGTCCTTTTTCCTTCTCCCATCTATTTTGTATGACAATAAACCAAAACAAACGCAGACAAAGGAAAGCTCGGCCCAAGCAGCTCCCAACATGGGGCCTCCATGGGCCCTCATTCCCCTGTTCTCTCTGGGGAGACAGCCCCAGCCTCAGCCTTCTATCAGCAGGTGTCTCGTCTACCCCACTAGATCACCTTTCCAAGGAATCTCTGGGGACATTCAACATTCCAGTGGGAGCAGGTTGTTCTTTCCTGCCCATCTGGTAGGATGAACTGGCACGTTTGGTACCACGTGTCCTGTGTCTGCTCAGTCCCAAATGAACAAACTGTGCCTGGAGCACCCTCTGTTCCCCTCATGGGTTTTTCTGTCCTTTTTTCCCTGGGCACAGAAGTGGCTCCTCAAGGGAAACATCTGCATGAACAGCAACTGCTGCAGAAACTCCCCATGCAGGGACAGGCACTGTCCCTCACTCTGCTGGGTGGGGACACACCCAGCACAGCCCTCTGCTTTACAGACAGCCCCTCTCCAACCTTCACGTAGTCACATGTGTCACCTCTCAATGCCTGTGATAGCCAGGGCCCCGGACCCTGTCCCCTGGGCCTACCCTTGGGGACAGACTGTCAGGGAGGCTCTCTGCCTGCTATAGACCTCCTGCTCAAGAAGAGGAGGCAGGTGAAACCTTCTTCGGGAAGTTGGGGAAAGCTTCACAGTCACAGGCCCTGGTACCCGTGGGTGACTTTTATCAGACACCCTCAGTGTCTGCTGCAGGAGCAAAATGGCTGGGCGCAAGCAAACCAGGACATGTCTGGAGTCTATGGAAGACAATTTTTGATGCAGGCAATCCATGAACAGACTACAGGAGAGGCTCTGTTGGATCTGCTACTCACAAATGAGGAAGAACTGTTGGATGATGTAGAGTTCAAGGGCAGTGTTCCCTGCAGTGACCAGGAGACTGTGGAGCTTAAGATCCTTAGAGGACTGACCAAGACAAACAGAACTACTTCTGCCCCGACTTCACAAGAGCGCATCTTAATCTCAGCAGGGGCCTGCTTGGCAGGATGCCATGGGAAACTGCCCTGGAGTGCAGAGGGTCCCAGGAGAGCAGGCTAACCTTCAAGGACAGCCTCCTCAGAGCACAAAGATGGTCCTCTGCAATGTGGAGAAAAAAGGACAGCTTAACCCCTTCTGCATTAGGACCTTCTTGCCCTCCATGCCAGATCATTCCTTGGTCACAAATTACCACTGCTGAACAGTTACAGTTTGAATTTCCCCTTCAATGCACACACAAATTCACACACACAGGCACAACCGTACATGTGAGCTTACATGCACCCAAAGAGCAACTCATACGGGTGCACTTATAAAGAGGTGTGTGCGCACACGTTACCAAAGGATCCCATGTGCATACCAACATGCACAGCCACCCCTATACCAACATGTACGCACAGATATTCAAACACACATGCTTACACATATGCATGCTCCTGCACACATGCATTTGCATAGAGATATACATGCGTGCTCCTCTACACAGATATACACACACAAAGGCACACAGCTACACGCACCTATGCCCACACAATTACATCTGTGCAGACCAGTCAAACACATTCATGAAGGCACGTGCATGTGCTAAAACACATACACACTCATGGACACAATTGCCCAAAAACACCCACGCATGCACACACAGAGAGGACATTTATGCACACCCACGTTTGCATGTGTATTGCCACAGGCACACACATGTACACGTGAATGCACACATGAGCACAGCCAGAAGAACATGTACGTGAGCGCGATCGCGCACACACACCACTGAGAACCAGGACTCCTGACACCAGCTCTCAGCCCCTCTAGATGACTCTAGGCAAGCACTTCAGACCCTACAGTTAAGGCAACGAATCAGTCACTGGCCAGCCCCATCAGCTTTCATGAGCTCAAGGGTTTAACAGTGGTTCAAACAGCTATTTTTCCACTGTAAGACAGAGAGAAACCACAGCAGAGGCAAAGCTGTCACGGCCTTTCCAGACATTGAGCCTCTCCATGTCTCATGGAATCATAGAATGCTTTGGATTGGAAGGGACCTTTACAGGTCATCTAGTCCAACCCCCCTGCAAGAGCAGGGACATCTTTAACTAGATCAGGTTGCTCAGAGCCCCGTCCAACCTGACCTGGAATGTCTCCAGGGATGGGGCCTCCACTGCCTCTCTGGGCAACTTGTTCCAGTGCCTCACCACCCTCATTGTAAAACATTTCTTTCTTAAATCCAGTCTAAATCTGCCCTCCCTTAGTTTAAAACCATTACTCCTTGTCCTCACAACAGGCCTTGCTAAAAAGTCTGTCCCTGTCTTTCCTATAGGCCCCCTTTAAGTACTGGAAGGCTGCTATAAGGTCTCCCCGCAGCCTTCTCTTCTCCAGGCTGAACAACCCCAACTCTCTCAGCCTGTCCTCGTAGGAGAGGTGCTCCAGCCCTTGGATCATTTTTGTGGCCCTCCTCTGGACTCGCTCCAACAGCTCCATGTCCTTCTTGTGCTGAGGGCTCCAGAGCTGGACGCAGTACTCCAGCTGAGGTCTCACCAGAGCAGAGTACAGTGGCAGAATCCCCTCCCTCGACCTGCTGGCCACTCTTCTTTTGATGCAGCCCAGGATACGGTTGGCCTTCTGGGCTGCGAGCGCACATTGTCGGCTCATGTCCAGCTTTTCATCCATCAGTACCCCCAAGTCCTTCTCCACAGGGCTGCCCTCGATCACATCATCCCCCAGCCTGTATTGAAACTGAGGAAACCGACCCAGGTGTAGGACCCTGCACTTGGCCTTGTTGAACCTCATGAAGTTCACACAGGCCCACTTCTCCAGCTTGTCCAGGTCCCTCTGGATGACATCCCGTCCTTCTGGCGTGTCAGCTGCACCACTCAGCTTGGTGTCATCTGCAAACTTGCTGAGCGTGCACTCCATCTCTCTGTCAATGCCATTGATGAAAATATTGGACAGCACTGGTCCCAGCACGGACCCCTGAGGGACACCGCTCGTCACTGATCTCCATCTGGACATTGAGCCATTGACTGCTACCCTCTGCATGCGACCATCCAACCAATTCCTTATCCACTGAACAGTCCACCCATCAAATCCATAGCTCTCCAATTTAGAGAGAAGGATGTTGTGGGGGACCGTGTCAAAGGCCTTACAGAAGTCCAGATAGATGACATCCATAGCTCTTCCCTTGCCCACTGATGCGGTAACTCCCTCGTAGAAAGCCACTAGGTTGGTCAGGCAGGACTTGCCCTTGGTGCAGCCATGCTGGCTGTCTCAAATCACCTCCCTGTCCTCCATGTGCTCTAGCATAGCTTCTAGGAGGATCCGTTCCATGATCTTCCAGGCACAGAGGTGAGGCTGACAGGTCGGTAGTTCCCTGGGTCCTCCTTTCTACCCTTTTTAAAGATGGGCACAATGTTTCCCTTCTTCCAGTCACCAGGGACTTCACCGGACTGCCATGACTTTTCAAATATCACAGAGAGTGGCGTGGCAACTCCATCAGCCAATTCCCTCAGGACTCTGCGATGCATCTCGTCAGGTCCCATAGACTTATGTATGTTCAGGTTCCTCAGGTGGTCACGAACCTGATCTTCCTTTACAGTGGGAGGGGCTTTACCCCCCTGGTCCCCAACATGTTGTCCATTGACTCGCGAGGGGTGAGGAGAGCAGTTGCCAGAGAAGACTGAAGCAAAAAGTTGTTGACTACCTCAGCCTTCTCCTCGTCTGGTCACCATTCTTGTTCATCCGTGGAGGTACGCTTTCTTTAACTTTCCCTTTCTGGTTGATATACCTGTAGAAGCCCTTCTTGTTATTCTTTGCATCCCTTGCCAAGTTCAGCTCCAGCTGCGCCTTGGCCTTCCTGACCCCATCCCTACACAAGCAGGCAGCGTCCCAATACTCTTCCCAGGATACCCCTCCCTGCTTCCACTGCCTGTGCAGTTCCCTCTTGCTCTTTAGTCTCAAGCCTGTGTGTGGAGGATAACATAAAAACTAGAGAACATCCCCATTGCTGCAGCCAACCAAAGAATTCCCAAATTGCAAGTAAAAGACAAAAAATCCTGCAGCTCCCCCCTGACCTTAGTGATCTCATCAAGGACCATGTGGGACCAGCCCCTGCCCTTGCAAAGGGAGCGGTGCCACAGTGACACACTCATGTGGCAGAAGAAGGTGTGTGTCTGGGACAAGCCAGGCTCCCCTCAGGCTACAGACACTGAGGCTGGGACATGAGAAGTGAAGTAGCAGTGAATCTGTCTCTAGACTCACTTTAAGGTAAATACCCTCTCTTCAGAAGCCAGAGAAATGCAGAAGCAACGTTAATTTACAGAGCAGCTGAAAAAATGGTTTGGCTGCCCTGTGAATGTTCGTGCATTCTTTTTATTTTTTCCCCAGTTTTAATGGGGAATTTTCCCCCTTTTTTCTCCTTGTGTTTTGCATGCAGGTGCAGGTGGTGTAAATGCCTGTAGCGGAAGGGAGCTGCCTGCAGCCTCCTCTGTCACCTTGAGCTGGCTGAGTTTATCTTGCAGCCAAGGTTCCTATATGCAAAACAGTGTCTGCACATAATAATACAAGAGTAACAACAGTGCATTTGGTTTACCCGGCAAGGTTTTGGTAGTGAAGGGGCTGCAGGGATGGCTTCTGTGAGAAGACGCCAGAAGCTGCCCCCATGTCAGACAGAGCCAGTTCCAGCTGGCTCCAAGATGGACCTGCCGCTGGCCAAAGCTGAGCCAAGCAGCAACATTGGTAGCACCTCTGTGATAACAGACTTAAGGAAGGGTAAAAAACGGTGTGCAGGAGCTGCAAGAGAGGAGTGAGAAAATGTGAGAGAAACAACTATGCAGACACCAAGGTCAGTGAAGGAAGGAGGAGGAGGACGTGCTCCAGGAGCCAGAGCAGAGATTCCCCTGCAGCCGTGGAGAAGACGATGGTGATGCAGCTTGTCCCCTTGCAGCCCACGGAGGACCACAATGCAGCAGATATCCACCCTGCAGCCCATGGAGGACCTCATGCCACAGCAGGTGGAGATCCCCTGAAGGAAGTTGCAGCCCGTGGAGAAGCCAAGCTGGAGCAGGCTCCTGACAGAAACTGTGGCCCTTGGAGAGGAGCCCACACAGCAGCAGGTTTTCTAGCAGGACCTGCGGCCCCACAGGGGACCCACACTAGAGCAGTCCATTCCTGAAGGACTGCAGCCTGTGGAAAGGACCCATGCTGGAGCAGTTCAAGAAGAACTGCAGCCCACAGGAAGGACCCACACTGGAGAAGTCTGTGAATGAGCAGGGGAAGAGCATGAGGAGGAAGGAGTGGCAGAGATGAAGCGTTATGAACTGACTGCAACCCCCATTCCACGGCCCCCTGCGCTGTTTTTGGGGAGGAAGTAAAAGATTTAGGCATGAAGTTGAGCTTGGGAAGAAGGGAGGGGTGGGGTGAAGTGTTTTTAGTTTTGTTTTATTTTTCACTATCCTACTCTCTTGCAGTTAGTTGGCAATAAATTAAATTAATTTCCCCAGGTTGGGCCTGTTTTTCCCATGACAGTAACTGGGAAGTAATCTCCCTGTCCTTACCTTGACCCACGAGCTTTTCATCATATTTCTCTTCCCCTGTCCTCTTGATGGAGAGGGAGTGGTAGAGCGGCTTGGTGAACACCTGGCAGCCAGTCAAGGTCAATACATCACAGACAAATAAAGCAAAGAGAGCAAGCGTAGAATAGCAGTGGTATTACGGCTGGAAGTACCAGAGATGTCCTGTCCCCCTTGTCCCATGCCCTATAAAACAATGGTGGTGCAGAGACCACGCAACAGTCCAGTTCCCTGTGTGTTGTAGAAGACAAGGAGGAGCTTTGGTGTGGCTGGATGGCAGGGGCTTCCAGCAGTTCATGCTTGTTGCTGCATGGCATGCTGTGAGGGGAAGCAGTCATGTGAGGCTCCACATAATGGTTCTGCATGAGATAAAACAAAGGATTGAATTTCATGGACAACCTGGAAGTGGGGGTGTCTCTTCTAGTACCCTGAATGCAGCCATTAGCTCTGCATGCTGACTGCTGTCCCCACCCATTTTGCTGAGCTGGAGGAAAGGTTGCAGCCTTCCACCACCTCCCTCCCTTAACATATCTGGCTGATCGAGGTCTGTGAACTAGGCACAGCGTGGCTGCTCAGGGCTGGGGTGTTTGTGTGGTGGGGCTTTCTGAGCGCAGGCAGTGCTTAAGAGCTCCAGGTGAGGGTTGGTCATGTCTGTCAATCCTGTTGGGTCTGTTTTCTCCTGCACTGATTTGGTGGGGACATGGCTTTGCCTGCATGGAAGTATGCCATTCCCATTTTGCAGTGCTGGATTGTTGTGCTTTTTACGGACTCATTTCTCAGCTGTGCTCTCTCGTAGTGTCCACGAGATTTCCCTTGTGCCTCCTCAACATCTTGCTGGGTAGGTGCAGTCAGCAGGTTGTCACCAGCTTAAGGGGACAGCTCACACCTTGGGGACAGGCTGCACTCCTCCTAGTGCTGGGTCACAGGCCTCCTGGGAAGGCAGGGGGCTGTGCCCGTGCCCCTGAGGCAGCACAGCAAACACACATCAGCAGCCTCTGGCTGCTCTGGCAGGTTGACACTATGGGGAGCAACCACAGTCCCATGGGGATGGCTGTGCCCAAAAGCCAGTAACCTACGGTCCTGTGCCAGGACCCAGCTGCTTGCTTTACAGGCCAGACGGGGTTCTTGACAGGCAGTGTGTCTGCTGGACAACCCCAGCTTCTAACAATGTTTTACTAGTTGGAGGGGTGTCAGCATGCCCCGGGGCAGCCGGTCCTGCTCTGAGGCTACAGTCCTGGAGGGAAGGGCCTGCACAATGTGGGGGGCACAATCCTCCCCACTGTGAGCTGAGCAGATATGGAAGGAATATTTTCCCCCACTGGATATTAAAAGTCTTTCCTGCTAACAGATCGTGGCCTGTGATGTATTGGGGCACTCTTGGAGCCCACCCCAAGCTGTAAGCGGTGAGTACTCTCCTGGGTGCAAGATTAGAAAGTCTTTTTGGGACAACTCTTCTGCCCCTCCCTCACCCTGGTTTTGTTAGCATTCATCACTTTATTCTGGGGGTAACGGGGCAGATTTCCATGAATTAGGGTTACCTCTGCCCTGGTATCTAGCAGAGCCATAACCCATTGCTTATGATGCTGGCTCCACAGTCTTACAAGCAGAACACAAGGGCTATGTTCATTCCTGCCCATGCCCGTCCCTGTCCCCATCCCTGTCCTCATGCTGAAGATGGGACATCCCTTCCCTGGGCTTGTTTGCAGGGAAGGGGGGATGCCACCCTGTGTGCCCCCTGCTCCATGCCCCTACCCTGCCATTTGCTGCCCAGATCCCTTTGAGCTGCTGCACCTGCATCTCACGTGAGCCCAGTGCTTCAGCTCCAAACATCCCCACGTCCACTTCAAGAAAGTTAGTAGCAACCACGAGTTCAGCACAAGTTTTCCTTGCCTTTTCCCTGCTCTACCCTGTGCTTCTTGAAACAAGTTAATACTTCAGGTGGGCTGGGACAGTCAGCTAATTCCTCCTCACTTTCCCAATTCACCAGGAAAACCACCTGGGCCATGTGTCTTGTGACAGCCCCCTCACAGCTGTGCGCAGGGCCAGCCAGGCATTCAGTCCATCTCTTCTTCACTGTCCTTTCTCTACAAAGGCCTTTCGCACTGGGACCTGCCGACTACACCAAATGTCTTGCACCGGGAGCTGCTGGTTTGTTTTGATTCCCGTAAGAAAGGCACCCAGACTCTGTAAAGTATCGTTTAAAATGCCATTTCTTCGCCTAAGACTATGAAGAAAGAGAAGGCAATATAGATGATCCTGTGTCCTTCAGATGGTAGGAGTCCTAAGGTATATCCTGTCAAATAGGCGGCTCCAGTCAGGGCACAGCATGCCACGCAGCTCCTGCCCAAGAAAGGGTTACCCCGTTTTGGTCAGTCAAGCTTTTAGAGGATTTTCATAAAATAAAACAGCTCTAGTCATCATTTCTGCTGTGAAACAGAAAGATGTTCACGTGAGAACCTCTTGCTGCACTTTTAGATACAGGCAAGGACACCCAGGTACTGTAATCGCTGACACCGAGCAGGAGCTGAGGTACCTTCTGCTTATTTCGAGGTTTAGTGTGGTAGGGTTAGGAAGTCCAACTGCGCTGCTGTTGATGATGGTTATTAATGGTATGATGAGGGAAAAAGGATTTCAGACATGCAAGTGAAATGCCCTTATAAAGCTTTTGGCCTTCAGGCATTCTGAGATATGCTTTATGAGCCATAATTCCCTGTGGGTGGAGGACATTGGTGTGGGGATTTCCATTCTTCCACTTGTACACTTCTGTCAAGACATCTAGATTTTCATGCACAAAATAAGGTATGAGACTATAGTAGTTACCAAGAGACATTTTCACCCATCAGAAGGGATGAGTTTTCCATGTCAAAGAATCCTCTCCCCCCACAATGGCAGCCAATTCCTGAGCGCAAACTCTCTGGGGGGACCAATGAAGCAGTCAAGAGCTCTGCGCCTGCCTGCAGCTCTCTTGGGAAGTGCACCCAGTTCCCTCGTCCTTACTGATCTTCACATTCACCTGCACGCTCTGTATCAGAGCAATTTGCTCTCCCTCAGAAATACACTGTTTCACTGTCCCCATTTCTGTGCTGACTGCTCTCAGCTCCCACATGCTTAGCTCCAATTCCCAGCCTCAAAGCATTCTGCACCACGAGTGACGTTTCCCTGCTACTCCTGCAAATGCATGCTGGCCATGACCCCTAGATTGGGTGGTGGAGGGGAGAGGAAGGTGGAGTAGCAGCTGTGGGCCATCCCAAAAGCTGTTCCCTGCTTTACCCCTCCTGCCATTCTGCAAAGCAAATCATCTTCTGCATCCCCACATCTACCTCCTGCCACCTCAGCGAAGCTCTGGCCATAGCAAGAGGAACACCCTTCCTCAAGAGCTCATGGGGCTGCTGACCCCTCAGGGCCTCCTCCCTCTCTGGACATTTGTGGGCAGAGACACAGCAAGGCAAGGGCTGATGGTCACTTGCAGCAGAGCAGCCAGGGATGTCTTCCTCAGCTCTAAGGGATGGTGCCCAAAAGAGGAGCCTCTGCAGGCTGTCCCAACCTCCCGTTCCTCTGTGAATGGAGAAGGGTCTCCTTCTGCCCTCACCCCTTTCCACCCCAGAGCAACACCCTTCTCCTTTCACAGGTTGGGAAGTGTCCACAGACGGAAGGACCACATGGACTGAAAAGCCAGGCTTGAATGCAGCAGAACATTAATGAATACAAAGAGGGAAACAAAGTCACTCCAAGTGGAGGACAGCAGTGCAGGGAGCCCCAGAGGCAGCTGAGAGTCTGCAGTCCTTGGCTGTGGAGAAGTTTCTACGTGATGTATGTGTGCCTGCCCCATAGAGGGAGAAGAGACAGATGGTCCCTACCAGGCTGGCCTTGGTGGGACCTTGTTGCCAATGGGAACGGAAGCAAACAAAGAAAAGGAAGAGAAAGGCAAAGCCATTCATCTATACTGAAAACCATCCAAAATCTCGATCCTCTGCCCAGCACCATGTTCTGAGTTCCTCAAGGTGTCTCCCTGGGGCTTTCCCAGCATCTTTAGCAGGGGAGACACCTTCTGCCATAGTAGCGGCTGGAAATGCCAGGGAGGTCACAGCACCCAGAGGTGATGGGCACTCCATCACAGCTGAGGATGCTGCCAACAGCAGCAGAGGTGGACGATCCCACAACGGTGTTCTGTGGGAAGGAGCTGAGGATGGGGCCGGGCAGGTCACACCACCATGGGAGAGGGCTGCATGATGACGGTGGAGTTCTGGCACTGCCTGACACAGGGCTCATTGCAGCTGTTGGCCAGAGGGGTCGGGCCACAGGGTCGGCATGGCAGGCACTGGTCGTAGCACGACATGTCTCTGCACTGGAGATGCACCTGGGAGAGAGGGCAGGGAGGAAGCAAAGCACAAAGATGGGTGAGGAGCAGCCTGGTTACACAATCACAAAGGAGCCAAGGCCACTACTGAGCAGGGAGCTGGAAGCTGTGCCAGGAGCCACATGGTCTTCGTCGCCCTATAAACAGCAGCCTTCCCAAGGAGGCTTCCTCCTATTTCATAAACCAGAAGCGCACTCAGCCACATCCCAGACTCTCTCTAAGCAGACCTTCTCCCCACTTCCCTCTATCAAGACAAGATGCTCCAAACCCCAACACAAGACAGAGCCAGTATCAGCTGAGAGGTCCACTGAGGAGAGATCTCACTTTGGAAGAGGAGGAGAAGAGGCTTCAGACTCAGCTGGTTCCAAAGGAGAAGGAGGCAAGAGAAGTGGATGAGAGAGCAAGGACTTGGGCTGGCTTTTATACCTGCCCTTCATTGCCGCAGGCCCAGAGCCACCCTTTGCAGATATAACAGTTTTCTGACAAGCTCATCTTGAATGCAAACCATCACTGCTAATGACGTGGGCTGTGCTTTGATTTTCTGTACTGCTGCCTTTTAATTTCCAGGTTTGTGCCATGCCCGTTCCCCAAAGAAGGCTTCTTCTGAGTGCTGGGATGAAAGGCCCCAGCATTTGTAGGACAGGAATGCAGCAGTGCAGGCAGAAGACTCAGCTCAAGTGCTGGACAGGTCCAGAGCAGGCAAGTGACATTAGCCTGGGTCACTCTGGTGGGGCTGTTTGAAGTGTTGTTCTCAGGGAGAAGCTCCAGCATTCCTCAGCTGGACACCATGGGCTCCCGTGCATTAGGACGTGCCATGTCCTTGTCTTTCCCTCCCTCCTCAGCTCACCATGATGGTCACTTCTTGTTGCCTCCCCAGGTGTGTGCATTGTGCTCCTAGGTTTTGACCCCATCCTGCCTAGCACTGCCCAGTCCCCAGGGGTCTTCAGCAGAGTCCATGGTTCATGGTGTTCCCATGTGTGTTCTTGTCTTGTGTGTACTTGTAAGCAGTCAGGTTTGTGTGGATGCATGTTGGAGCACAAATTTGTGTATAATTCCAAGCCGGTGTGCATGAGCCTCTGTGTGTGTTTGTCCTTGTGTGCCCCTTATCACGAGGGAATGTGCTGTTCATGGCAGAGGCACTCTCCACTGCTCTGTCCATGAGCACCACAGAGCAGCAGATTCCCAGGGTCAGGAGGAGGCTGAGTGCAGCTGAGCACCAGCCTGCTAGAGATCTGTCCAGGGAAGAGGCCGGGAAATGCAGTCCCTGCCTCCTGAGCCCTCCTTTTCCTGCCCTTCCAAAGCTCATGCTCTGCTGCTGCCGATTTCAGGCCCCAACAAGGATGGTTTCACTCTAGTTTGGATCCTGAGTTTAATTCAGTGTAACAATCTTGGGAGTACCTCAGCATGGCTGGCAGTCTCCCCTCCCTGCCTCTCCAGGCCAGGACACAGCTGCTCTCTCCAGTGACAGAGAGTTCAAAAGAATGGGAATTGCTTTATGGACAAGGAAAAAGACTGAGGAACCCTGCCAACCATGTGTGACGGTGTGCTTCCCCCGCCCCGACCTTTATCTCCTGTAACCCTGCTTAGGTGATAACCACCAGTGGTGATTGTAATGGATGCATCTGGTCACGATGGCTGCATCAGCTCAAAGTGAATTCAGGAGACAGATAACAACACAATAGCCTAGGGCTATTGTGCAATGTACCCACCGAAGAAACTAAAACCTGTGGTCGGCATGCAAATATGACTATGGGTCAATCATCTTATCCCCATAAATAGTGAGCAGCCCAAGAGCCCTTTGAGCTCTCCTGCACGGCAGCGGGCTGCACGCCAGGATCTCCCCTTGAGCAGGGACGCCTCTCAAGGTTACTCCTCGAGGTTGAGAGATTCCTTGCCGCAACAGATCCTCGGTAAGTGACTAATAGCATGCTAAACTTTGAAATCTTAGCTAAGTGATATAAAGGATTGATTGCGCACACATATAATCCTTTAGATATAAACCGTTGACCAAGTCTGGGACTAGGACTGGATCTAGCCGCACCTAGACTCCTCTCTGAGAAGGAGTTTAGAAAGCAAGGGGATCCTTCCGAACCTCATGACTCAACGGGAGGGTCTCCCTGACAGTTTTGTCTGACCCTGTCCTCTATGCAGTAAATAACCAAGTGTACCTCACCATCGAATCTTGTTAAAACACTGTCGCATTGAACTTTGTTAACTCCCTATTCTGTATCAATAAACTATATTTTTTACTTCTCTCTAACGAGTGAAGTGCACGCTCACTCCATCTGTGACATCATGTGCTGGCCATTCCTGAGTGGATCTGCTTCCAATGCAGTGTTGGTGGTGTCTGGGGTGGGGCACAGCCCTCTCTCACATCCATGTCAATGCCAAATGTACTTGTGCAGTTCATTGACCTGGTACTGTATCAGGCAAGGGCTGAGAGCTTGGATCAAGCAGGTACTGAATTAAATGAACATGAAGCCTAGTATTGCTGTGCTGTGAGTGGAAGGACAGTCCCTGTGGCTTGCACAGGAAAGCCAAAGAAATGGTGACTGCCTTGGACTACAGATGACAAGGCCCTTCATGTCCCGCACTGGAATCTAAGTCTGAGTGCTCAGCAACTGCCCCTGGGAGGGAAGGGACATTGGATTTGAGACTGCAAAGCCAGCTGCTGTCCCGCAGGGCTGTCCTGTATAGACCCTCTTTCTGACAAGGGCTCTGCACAGTGGGTAAAATTTTCTAAGCCAGTCTCCCTGCCTGAATGTCTGTCTGCCTGGACTCAGGTCCAGCTTGGAGGCAGTGCAGTTGAGGGCTTTCTCCCTTCCCTTTAGTGTCCTCAGTGAGATCAGTGCCAGGGAGCTCTTCCGGGAGAGCTCAGCCAGGGCTGATTTCCCTCTTCGTGGGTCTGCTTTTGAGCTGAGGCTCCAGTGTATCTCAGCACCAAAGTCATTGCTTTCTCATGAGGTAATGGGTACTGTGGAAAACGGGAAGGGCAGGGGAGGCAAGTACCTAGAATTTAGCAAGACCTTTGACAGCCTCTCCCGTTCTTCCTTTATGAGCAAATTGGAGATGAACGGCTTCAGTTAGAGGATGACAAGGTGGGTGGAAAAATGGCTGGACTACTAGGCTCAGAGAGTTGTGACCATGGTGCAAAACCCAGCTGACCAGCACTTATTAGTGTGACCTAGTAGTAGGGATCAATAGTAGGACCAATACGGTTTAATGTTTTCATGAATGCCACGACTAGTGGGCAGTGGGGAACTCCCAGCAAGCTTGTGGATAACACCCATCGAGGGCAAGGGGCCATAACTGTCAGACACGGCTCCTATTCAGAGGACCTGGACACGCTGGAGAAATGGGCTGACTGGAACCTCATGAAGGCCAAAAAGAGCAAGGGTAAGGTTTTGCATCTGGAGGAAGAACCAGCCCATGCAGGCATGCAGGCTGTCGACTGGCTGCCTAGAAAGCAGGCCCACAGAAAAGGATGTTGGGTTTTGGGAGACACCCAGCTGAACATGAGACAGCAGCGTGCCTTTGCAGCAAACAGGACCAACCACTGCCACCCTGAGCTGTGTTAGTCCAAGTGTTGCCAGCAGGTCCAGGAAAATGACCCGGCCCCTCTGGCCCTTGTGAGACCACATGTGGAGTACTACATCCAGGTTGGGGGTCCCTAGACCAGCAAGGATATTGACATACTGAAGCGAGACCAACAAAGGCCACCAAGTCAGTTAGGGGGCTGACAAACATGACATGCGAGGAGAGGCTGAGAGAAGTGGGCCTGCCCATCTTGGAGAAGAGATGTCTCAGGGGAGACCTTTTGCTTTCTACAACTACTTTTTCAGAGGAGACAGAGAAGATGGACCTAATCTCTGGAAGTGCCCAGAAGGTAGAACATGGGGAGTTCTGATTAAGCAATAGGTTTGTCGTGGTTTAAGCCCAGCCGGCAACTAAGCACCACACAGCCGCTCGCTCACTCCCCCTCGGTGGGATGGGGGAGAGAATCAGAAGAGTAAAAGTGAGAAAACTCGTGGGTTGAGATAAAGACAGTTTAACAAGTAAAGCAAAAGCCACGCACGCAAGCAAAGCAAAACAAGGAATTCATTCACTACTTCCCATCGGCAGGCAGGTGTTCAGCCGTCTCCAGGAAAGTAGGGCTCCATCACACGTAATGGTTACTTGGGAAGACAAACGCCATCACTCCGAACGTCCCCCCCTTCCTTCTTCTTCCCCAGCTTTATATACTGAGCACGATGTCATATGGTATGGAATAGCCCTTTGGTCAGCTTGGATCAACTATCCTGGCTGTGTCCTCTCCCAACTTCTTCTGCACCTGGCAGAGCATGGGAAGCTGAAAAGTCCCTGACTAGTGCACCAACAATGAAAACATCTCTGTATTATCAACACTGTTTTCAGTACAAATCCAAAACATAGCCCCATACCAGCCACTATAAAGAAAATTAACTCTATCTCAGCTGAAACCAGAACAATGTTAAAAGAAACAATTAGAAAATGAACATGTTTCCCAGGGAGGTTCTGCAATCTCCATCCTGGGAGGTGTTCAAGAATGGACTGAATGTGACCTTGAGCAACCTGATTTAATGGGATCTGTTCTGAGCAGAGAGGTGATCGAGATGACCTCTGCCAGTCCCTTCTCACCTGCATTCTGACTCTGTGATTCCTATTCTGCCCCTGCCCTCCCTGAGCCCTGCACACCCATGATGGGCACATGTGCCCTCACACCCCTTTGCCACAACACAACTTTTAGGCGTTGTACTGGGACTGCAGAGAGGCAGCGGAAGGGAGGCTCTCAGCCTCCTCACTCCCAACCACAGGAAATCAGTGGCTGCTGTTTGCAGCCCCTGACCTCAGAGGCAGCTCTGGGAAGTTGGTCCATCTCTTGGGTCAGGGCCCTGCAGCTTTCCCAGGCTGCACCTGGCACAGTGCATGCTTGTTCTTGCTGAGGTGTCCTTGCTGTAGCACGGGGAGACAGTGATCTGCCCATGCAGAGCCACTGAGCACTCTTAGCCCAGGTGAGACTCTGAGCAGCAGTGGCAGAGCAGTGGGATGTGACAGTGCCAGGGTGCAGGGCTTGGCAGGGTTGGCTGTGGTGCTCCTGGGTACATGGGGCTGGCTCTGGGCTTCATTGGTGGTCAAAGGGAGACCTATTTAATCTGGGGAGGGAGTCTGGGTTGCTTGGTACAACTAAGCCCACTGCAATGGCAGGTACCTCTTGTCACAGAGATCTGAGTTACCACCTGCCCATGCACAACCTTGAACACTCCTGCAGCTCTTGTGGAGTGCAAGGGGCAATCCAAGCAAGGGACGTGACGCCTCTCCCACTGGCTGGGGCACAGGGCTAGTCAAGCTATGGCCTTGGTGTTCACGAAGGTGCACCAGGTAACCTGGAAATCTCTGCTCTGGGGAACTCTGGGCACTTCCCCACCCTGGCCGTGGTCCCAGACCTGAGATGCTAAACACTGAATGGCAGCCCCATCCCTCCTTCCACAGATTCCTCGTGTGGATCCCTACTCCTTTCCCCATGCCTATCTGAATGGATAGAGTGAACATTAGCTTTGGCTCCATCCACCTCCTGTGACATCCAAACTGTGCTAAGGCCACTTGGTGGGGCCACCAACCTCAACTCATTGCTGACCACCACTCAAGGATGGTGAACTTCTGTGACGTGGCGTTCATGACTATGACCCATTTCACCCCCATCCTCACCTCCTAGTGTGCATCATCTCATCTGTCCTGAGGGTCCACTCTGCCTTAGGCAAGTGTCATACCTTCCCCATCTGCACAGCCTACCTCAATGTAGAGGCCAGCTATTACATGCCTGAGGTCTCATGTACCTGAGAACAGGATCCCAGAACCCTGTGCACAGCATGGCTGCTGACTTCTGCACCACAAAGATGCCCCTGTTGAATCCCCTCCTGCTCATCCTGAAGAATCAGGAGATGAAAGCTGACCTCACCAGGTTGTCTGGTGGGAGGGGGCTGGGCCAGTCAGTGGGTATTTTTTCTCTACATGAGACACCTGTGCACAGAGGAAGAGGAGGGAGGATCTTGTGAGTCATGATGCCAGCTGGGGAGAGAAGCTGCCTGAGAAAGTGCTGGAAAGGAGGGCTGTGTTTGTTCTTGTGTTTGAGAGGGAGGAAGGATCCATCTGACTCCAGAAAGGTGCTGTTTCTCTCCCAGCAGCACAGATTTCTCCTCTTATACATTCAACTTCTCCCCCTCTACTTGTTCCATCTCCCCTGCTCCCACAGCCTCCTGCCCTACTCACCCTCCTTGCCCCAAGAGCTGCCCTTCAGCACTTGGTTCTTCCTGCATGGTTGCCTGAGAGTCGACACCTGCATGGCATCCCCTGGAGACTTCACCCGATAGCTTACTTTCCCTTTTATATTGATGGATGAGAGCATCCAGCAGAACCCCGTGCCCTTTCCTTCCAGATCTAGTTTCAATGTTCCAATGAGACATTTTGAGAAAATAAGAGTACTGTCAAAATAGCAAGCACTTAACTTCCAAAGCTTCCTGCCATGCGCTATTGCTGTGCCGATCCCCCTCCCCTTTGGCTCCTTCAGGGCAGCAGCGTCCCCGTGGCGAGGTGCCCATGCCGGGGACAGCCTCTGCCCGCACTCCCGCGCACCCAGTGTCGCTGCGGGCAGCTCCGCTCCGGCCGCTCTCTGCCGCGGCGCCGCCTTCCTGCTGGCCCCGCGCTCCCAGCCGCTGTTCTCGGGCCGCTGCCGGCCTTTCACGGGCCACTCGGCCGGCGATACCGGCTGCAAGGGCAGCACCAGCCTGAGGGGCTCGGGAAGGGGTCGGTGTGCTTTTGGGGTGCCTTGTCCCACGATTTCATGAGCTACGGCAGCGCCGAGTGTCCAAGCGACGGCGGCTCGTCCCGCCCCAGTCTGCGCCGGGCAGTGCGGGGGGACCAGGGCTCGGCAGCGCCGCGCTCCCCGGCCCGCTCTGCTCCCGCTCGCCCGCCCCGGCCCCGCCGCCAGCGCAGGGCGCAGGGCTCAGCCCCGGGGCGGAGCTGGCAGCACCGGAGAGGAGAGGAGGAGGCGGAGGGAGGCGCCGCGGCCGGCGCAGAGAGCGGGGCTGGCGGGGGGCAGCGAGGCGCGGGCGGCGGCGCGGCGAGATGCGGCGGTGCCGGGGCGCAGGGCTGGCGGGGCTGGCCGCGGTGCTGCTGGGTGCGTGGGGCTGGCGGCGGTGAAGGCGGGCCGGGGCTGATCCTGGGGTGGCCCCCGCTGATCCCTCGAGGCTTCAGACCCCTATGGTTTCTTCACGAACCTCTGCTCCCGAACCATTCCCCCGTCATCCCTCCCTCCGCTACCATCCCACATTCCCTCAGAAAACTCATCGCTCTATTCTTTGTCCAAACCTCCCTGTTTCCTTCCTTTCCTCTGTGTTTTTCCGTATAACTCATGCAGTCATTCCTTCCCTCTTGCTGCTTTCTTTCTTGCCTTTGCCCCCCTTTTTTTCTTCAGTGACTCCACCCTTCCTGCTACCATTCATGCATTCATGTCTCTACCAATTATAATGGACACTTCCATTAGTGCACATGCTGACATCCTCTGGAACCTCTTCTCCTCATCATCTCTGACTGCTGTTCCTGACAACTGTTCCTGACGGCTTCTGCGGGATTTGTTCTGGGAAACCGTAGGCAGTGCTGGGCAGAAGGTAGTTTTTGACGATTAATCCTTTTTTTCCTTGGCAGTGGCTGCGGGCAGAGCCCAGGTGCAGCAGGACATGTCGGCAGAGACCACCGAGGGCACCAGCATCAGCATCAATTGCTCACACCCCAACATAAAGACCAACGACTTCATCCACTGGTACCGTCAGCTGCCGGGCCGAAGCCCCACGTTCCTCGTGAGCAGTCACAAAGGCTCCAAAGAGCTGCAGGAGCCGCCGGGGCGGCTGTCGGTGGCGGCAGACCGTCGGTCCAGCTCCCTGTGGCTCGCCCGGCCCCGGCGCGG
Organism: Ciconia boyciana; assembly: GCF_034638445.1. Classification (NCBI taxonomy): domain Eukaryota; kingdom Metazoa; phylum Chordata; class Aves; order Ciconiiformes; family Ciconiidae; genus Ciconia; species Ciconia boyciana. The sequence continues at coordinate 7,717,465 of NC_132955.1, forward strand.
GGACGCGGCGGTGTATTACTGCGCCGTGGGAGGCACGGCGAGAGGAGCCGGGGCTGCGGCCGGGTACGAACCGGCGCGGGGGGGGCCGGGCGTGTGTGTCGGGGGCGGGGGGACAGCGCTGGCCGGGCCCGCCAGGGGGCGCTGCCGCTCCGCCCGCCTCGCCCCGCCCGGCCCCGGTACCGGCACTGGCATCGGGCCCGTCGAGGCCTCGCAGCCACCGTGCCCCGGGAGCCCACCGAGCAGAAACCTTCTCCCGCCCCTCACCTGCTCTCGTTCCCCGCACTCCCACCGGGACGCAGACAGAAATTCCCCGCCACAGTGGAGGAGGCCGGTAATTAATTGGGACCGAAGCGGTTGTGGTGCCCGGAGATGCCCGGGAAGGAGCGATTGCAGTCCAGGGACGGTTCATCCGATCGCCCGGTACCGGCAGCAGCTTCAGGCCCGTCTGGCCTCGCAGCCACCGTGCCCCGGGAGCCCGCGACCAGAAACCTTCTCCCGCCTCTCACCCCCCGCTCACACCCGCACTCCTACCGGGATACAGACAGAAATCCCCCGCAACACTGGCGGCGGCGGGGGAGGACTCGGGACGGGAGAGGTCGTCCGGAGATGCCCGGACGTGCCCCGGAAGGAGCGATTGCAGCCGCCGGCCCCACTGGCTCCCGGCGAGGAGCAGCGCCTTTCTGCTCTGCACAGGGAGGCGGGCAACAGAGATCCTCCTGCCCACAGGCAGCCGGGCAGCCCTCGGTCCTGCCGCAGGGAGTGGCCACTGCTGGCATGGAACGTACAGGGCCTCTTCTCGGGCTTCTGCCTTACCCCACTAGGACAGCCAAGGGAACCCTGAGCAGGTGCTTTCCTCTGCTCTGGAGACACAGGGACTCCAGTGCTGAATTGCTAATGCAAAACTTTCCTTAGAAAAGAAAAACCAGGAGGGGGTTTGCTTTTCTTTACTTTTTTAGAGCTCAGGTATGCAATTAAAAACTGCATCCTCCAGCTACAGGCTTTCACAGAGATTTCAAAACGTTCCTGCTAGCATTACAAAGTCATCCCATGGAGTCAGGAGTTCAAGCTCCACACCAGCAGGAGAAGGGGATCTCGAGGTCACAGACACCTTCAAGTGCTCCCCACAGCGGTTCACTGTTGAGACCATGAGCGTGTTTGACAGGATTCAGAACCTTTGGAGTAGAGGCCCAGGAGACAGCATAAAAGCTTGGACTGGACACCCTGACCACAGCCTCAAGGGATGCCAGGTTTCCTGCTTGATGAGTGAGTCAGAAAGAGATTTGCTAAGTTGCCCTAAGGGGCTGGAGGTCTGAGGTGAGTGAGAGCTGGAAGGAGGCCTCTGGGAAGACACTGCAGGCTCCAGCCAGTCCCCAGGGAACTCTGTGTGGCTCCAGTAGCTGACACAGCTGTCCAGAGCCCATGGTCAGAGGCTTCAGAGGCACAGAGTGAGGACCAGCCCTGCTCCCTGTCCCAGCTGGACTTCATAACTGTGTTTGCAGGGAACTACTGGCAGGTGGACAAACAAGGCAGAGCAACAGGCATGGCCAGGCGAGCACACAGATCAGCCCCATGTTCACATGGAATTGGCCCCTCTCATTCCTACTGCCATCTGCCTTCCCATCCTTGCTCCAGACTAAACTGCCTTGATCCATCTCTTTCCCTGTCTCTGCTCCCTCTCCTAAGCATCCCATGTGTTGTACAATCCGTAAATACTTTTCCCCTGTATCCCGTAAGGAGTCCAATCCCCTTGTAGGCAGAAACACCCCTGAGTTTATAAGGTGATCCTCTCTTCTCACCCTTCTGGGTGGTGTCATCCCCAGACAAGAGGGCCAATCCTGATACCCGAAGGGATGGGGAGTAGATGTCTGTGAAGAAGAGGTTTATGCTGGATGACCTTCTGCCAGAGGGAGGTGGTGTGTCTGACTCTGTGTGGGATGTTCACAGCAGGTGCTGTTCCCGGAGACATTTGAGAAGCGAGAGAAACCCCGTGTGGGGGCAGAGAGTCTCCTTTCAGACACTACCGAGGGAGAAGGAGCTCATCAGGGGCTGCAGAGGGGCCTGTCTCCAACCCTGAGAGAGGTGGGTGCAGGCCCCTGTCTCTTGCTGGGGGCTGGTTGTGATCTCCAGGAGGAACAAAAAGCAGGAAAACAGCCTTCAGCCTCCTGTTGCCTGACAGCAGACTGCTTGATCTCTGCCTTCAGGCTCCTACAGGAATTTTCAGGTGCCCCAGGTCCCTTTGGCAATGGGATCTGGAGCTGAGAGCCAGCGCTTCTACAGCAGGGTATGTCTGCCTGAGACATACCCATGCTACCAAGCACCTCCTGACTTGGAGGGCTAGGAAAAGCCCAGCTGTGGCCTGACTGCGCAAAGACAATCCTGCCAGTGCTGAACAACCTCTTCTTGGCTCTTGCAAACCTGGAACACAGTAAGGGTCATAACTGGGTGTCTTTCCTTGGGCTGAGCACTTCAGCAACTTTAATTAGTCTCCCTACAGAGCCTCCTCATGCCAGAGGTGTGGAGTCCCAAGCCCACCTGTCTGCAGCAGCAGGGAGAGGGTTTTGCTCCGCCCTCTGCCCTGAGGTTTGGCAGGTGCTTTGGGCTGGCAGAGGGAGGAGAAGTGGTGAACTTGAAAGCTTCAGCTGCCTCTTTCTGTGAGTTCCCTGGGCATGCCATGCATGGGAGAGTGTGGCATGGTCCTGATTTTCCTGGCAGCCCTGGTGGGACTGGCATATTTTGGTGAGACACAACATTCAGGCTGGGGTGGAGCAGGGCAAGAAGTTGTCCTGCCAGTGGTGGAAGGGGAAATTCGAGTTTGATTCTGCAGGAAACTGGGAGTGATTTTGTAGGGAGAGCAGGGACTGCAGGTGGGAATGGAAAATCATCTGGGAGATGTCAGCTGTAATGGGAATGGAAGGAGGAATAAGACTCTGCACATCCCTTTTCGAGTTCACAAATGCCTTTCTATGGGTTATTTTGCATAGGTGTTTAGAGAAAGAGAGAGCTGCTAGGGTAGAGTCCAACACTAGAAATGGAAACTTCTCTCCCAGGCATATGCTTGACAAAATGCTGTCAGCCTGTGTAGGAATGGCCAAAGTCGTTAGGGGAAGGCTGGGTCAGTGCAAGGAGCGTTGAAATTCCTTTCTGGCTTTACAGGTCACGCGCAGAAGGACTCTGTGCTCCAATTCCCTCCAGCAAGGACCATCCAGGCAGGACACAACACAATGCTGTACTGTAATTTCTCCACCAGCCATTCCAGTCCCTACATCGACTGGTACCAGCAGCTCCCAAACCAGTCCCCTCAGATGCTGCCGTGGGTGAGCAAGTACAAAGGTCACGTGGATTCAGGGAAGTTCTCCTCCATGTTGTCTGCAGAGGACTCCCACATGCTTCTGCATTTCCAGGATCCTGAGCTCCCGGACAACAGTATGTCTGCATGCTGAGCCCACGTTCCTGCTCTCAGTGTGTAGCACTGCGCAAGAAGGGGAGGGTGTATCCTGGGGAGCGACTCCATCCCCACCACTCCTTGCCTGTAGCTCTAAGCTCATCCTGCCCAGGAACTGCACACTGGTGCTGTGCTGAGGCTGGGTGTCTGCCTCTCCAGCCTGTGCAGGAGGGAGAAAATATGAACATATTTCAATGAATGACAGAATTGATTATTTTGGAAGGCACCTTTTGAGATCATGCAGTCCTTGTTCAAGGCGGGTCAGGTAGAGCAGGCTGTGCAGAATCATGTTTGTTCAGGTTTCTAAACTGGTGCCCACTGCCTCTTCTCCTGTCAGTGGACACTACTGAGAAGAGTCTGTTCTTCATTCCCTCCCATCAGCTATTTACACGCATTGTCAGGATCCGCCATAAACCTTCTCTTCCCCAGACTCAACACTGCCAGCCCTCTCAGACAATCCTCACAGGAAAGATGCTCCAGTCCCTGCACCGTTTTGCTGGGCTCGCTCTACTATCTTCCTTGTACTGGGGAGCCCAGAACTGCACCCAGCACTCCAGATGTGGCCTCGGCAGCGCTGAGTAGAGAGGAAGGATCAGGTTCTATATCCTGCTGGCAAGGTTCTTCCTACTGCAGCCCAGGATGCTGTTGGCCTTCCTTGCCTCGAGGGTGCATTGCCTCAGCAGACTCAGGAACACCCTTGAGCCGCTGAAACTGAGTGGAACAGACCAGAGAGTATTCAGGAGAAGTATACCAGATGCTTGTCCAGCTCTTACTCTACCCTCAGCGTCCACCAGTGACTACTGTTGGAGACTTGGTAGGAGGCATGACTGCTCCTGTGGCTTTACCTCCTAGCTATAGAAGCCTGTGCTGGTTTTGGCTGGGATAGAGTTAATTTTCTTCATAGTAGCTAGTACAGAGCTGTGTTTTGGATTTGTGCTGAAAACAGTGTTGATAATACAGAGCTATTTTCATTACTGCTTACACAGAGTCAAGGCCTTTTCTGCTTCTCACACCACCCCACCAGCAAGTAGGCTGGAGGTGCACAAGAAGTTGGGAGGGGACACAACCAGAACAGCTGACCCCAACTGACCAAAGGGATATTCCATACCATATGATATCATGCTCAGCATATAAAGCTGGGGGAAGAAAAAGGAAGGGGGGGACATTCGGAGAGATGGTGTTTGTCTTCCCAAGTAACCATTATGCATGATGGAGCCCTGCTTTCCTGGAGATGGCTGAACACCTGCCTGCCGATGGGAAGCAGTGAATGAATTCCTTGTTTTGCTTTGCTTGTGTGCACCGCTTTTGCTTTACCTATTAAACTGTCTTCATCTCAACCCATGAGTTTTTCTCATTTTTACTCTTCAGATTCTCTCCCCACTGGTGGGGGGAGTGAGCAAGCGGCTGTGTGGTGCTTAGTTGCTGGCTGGGGTTAAACCACAACAAAGGCCAAGGAAGGAAAATGTCTTCCTAGCTCTGCATCTGGGGATCAGTGAAAGCCTCAAAAACTGAGCAAGACCCATCAGCCAGGCACTGGGCAAGATTTTCTGTTCAACCCCTTGAGCTGTTGTGCTGCTTTTCACGTCTCTCCTCCAGCTCTGGGGACTCACTACTGCTTGGCCTGGGGGAAGTCCCTGTGTCTCTGAGTCCCTGTGGGTTCTCTACCCAACACAAAACTGCTAGTAGCTGCATTTCTGGGACGTGCATTTCTGGGATCTAGTTTGTCCCTCTGTGCACACGTCTCTTGTTATGCTAAGTCTGTTTTGGAAAGCAAAGCTCTGGCCCTGGAGAACATCCTTGGTGGAAGCTGAAAAAGCAGCCATGGTGGCAGGCCAACATAGTCTAATTAATGGAGTGATGTCAGCTCAGTAGGCCATGGCATCAGATGTTTGCAGTGAGGTCTTCTGAGGTGACAAAGAAAGCTCAGTCTCTGTCCCTGGAGAAAAATATGTCTGTGAGGTACTGGAAGGTGGATGTGAAGCCCCATTCCCACCTGGATGTGTAAGAAAGCTATGGTTTGGATCCCACCTGGAGGTGGAATTCAGGTCTGTCCACATGCTGGGCTGTACACAACAAGCTGTGAGGGTGGATTCAGGATCTTGCAGGAAATGCAGGACATCTCGGAGGGTAAACAATAAATAAGTTGGAATATGGGGGCGCAAACTAACTCATTCCAGAATGACATTTTATGTGACCGCAGTGCTTTTTCACACCCACCTTACATCTGAAACTGGTTGGTCTTATAGCCAATTTTTCCCTATTTCCTTCATATTTGTTACTTCTCCAGCATCCTGAAAAGTGAGTGCCATGGCTTAGCATTGCTGCAGGTGTTGCAGGGAGACACTTCAAGGACTGAGCTCAACATGGGGTTTCCCCCCAGAGCCTAGACTCAAGAGACCCAGTTTTCTCTGGGGACAGGAGCCTTTCAGTGTCTTCAGGAACTCAGACACATGAGCAAGTTCAGCAGAGGCCACTGTCAGGGCATGTGGAAGGTGAGAGGTGCTGGTTCACTAAGGCTGTCAGATCAAGTCCCTTTGCCTTTCAAAGGGAAGAAGAAGTAAAAGGGAGAGTGATAAAGAAAGCACACACTGACACCAATCTCTAAGGAAGTGATAAGGGAGACAAGGAGGGAGATCAGAGCTCTTCATCTCCTAACTGATGGGCAATTAGGAAACTGCAGGTGTAACTTTGAAGTGGGTCAGGCTGAGCTGTGTAGGTGACAAGAGGAACATGAAGATTATGGATTTGAGGGGGGGGGTCCTGCAGGACTAGGCAACACTTATTAAGGCATGCTTGGGGACGGGTCAAAGGTGGGGGGAAAGAGAGGATTGGGAAGGAGCAAACGGAGGCCATAGAGAGGAGGAAGGATAAAAAGAGCCATCTGCATATGGCCAGGGGCTGGTGTGACAGTATGCTTCCCGCCCCCCCGTCCCCGTCCCCGTCCCTCCCTGTCCCTGTCTCCTGCAACCCTGCAATGTTGTCTCCTGCAGCCCTGCTCAGGTGATAACCACCAGTGGTGACAGTAATGGATGCATCTGGTCACGATGACTGCATCGGCTCAAAGTGGATTCAGGAGACAGATAACAACACAGTAGCCTAGGGCTATTGTGCAATGCGCCCACCAAAGAAACTCAGATCTGTGGTCGGCATGCAAATATGACTATGGGTCAATCATCTTATCCCCATAAATAGTGAGCAGCCCAAGAGCCCTTTAAGCTCTCCTGCACAGCACCGGGCTGCACGGCAGGACCTCCCCTTGAGCAGGGACGCTTCTCAAGGTTACTCCTCGAGGTTGAGAGATTCCTTGCCTCAACAGATCCTCGATAAATAATTAATAGCATGCTAAACTTTGAAATGTTAGCTAAGTGATATAAGGGATTGATTGCGCACACATATAATCCTTTAGACAGAGAAGGGGAAGCAAGATTAATGTTTTTGCCATAGCTCCCTGGACCCCTCAACCTGCTGGAGGGAAGCTGGTCCCAGCACACAAAGGTCAGGCATGACAGGCACTTCCCTGTTTCTCTGGGCAGGTGGAGAACAGGGAGGAGAAGCAGGGACAAAGCACAGCTCTCCTCAGGGTCCATGCTGGCCTGAGAGCTCCAAGCTCCTGCCCCAAACTGATCTCCACCTGGCTGTCCCCAGGCCTCAGGATTCTCCTGCAGGGCAAGGGACAGGGAGTCTTCTCTGCCTGGGTTTTGCATCCACTCCTGGTTTGCTTTCTGCAGCCTGTCCCAGAGCAGAGCTGCTGATCTTCACTTTCTTCCAGGCAGCATGGGGCAGACCACTGTCACCCAGCAAGAAAGACAAATCACGGGAGAGCAGAGAGACACCTTCCAAACAACCTGCACATACCAGACCTCATACTTTCAGGGCTTGCTCTGATACCAGTGTAGTCTAACAGCATAGTCTAACAGGAGCTGGTGGAAGGCCAAGGCTTACGGAAACCTGGTAAGGGGCATTCAGGCTGGAAAGCGGAACGTCTAAACAAGAATTACTGTCCTTGGGAGTAAAGCACATCCTGGAGAAATATGTAAGCTAATTAAGATGTTTTGGGAACAATCTGAAACTACTAGTAGGAGTGTGAGAAGAAGCACCCTCACGCAAACTATCCCCATTATAATACTAAAAGTCACCCCCCTTGAGCTGGAGACCCCGGCCCAAGCAGAGACCCCTCACCTTTGAGCATGCGCAGAATATTAAAGTAGCACTGTAGCTTTAAGCTGAAATAAGAGAAATGTAGACCGATAGAAAACTGCTTTGTGTAATGACTTATGCATATGCATAACTAGACTGTATAAATACTGTACCTGTATGACCAAAACTTTGTGCTAGCTTTGTGGAGCTACAACCTAGCACCCATCTCTGCGCAGACGTGAAATAAAATACCTTTGCCCTGTGTGTATATTGGCATCTCGCACACCGGGTAAACAACCTCACACTTGTGGGAGAACACCAGCAGAGGAAAGGACAAGCTCCCCAGCCTGGCTCATATGAGGCAGCAGCTGGCTCCAAGCACAGCGGCCATCTCACCATGTTGCTGAACACCACAGGGCAGTACAGCCTCCTACGGGTGGAGGAAGTCGAGGTCTCTGACAGTGCCTTGTACCTCTGTGCTGTGCAAGACACTGCACAGGGAGCAGGGAGCTCCTTGGCTGTGCAACAAGCCAGGGGAAGGAGGGCACGTGTCTGTGCACGGCTGAGCTTGGGGCAAGGAGCCCTCAGCTCTCCCCTAGCAGTGCTGCTTCCCCTCTGCACCCAGGGATCTGTAGGGTAAGATCATCTTTCTGGAAAGGTCCAGTGTCAGTGACTGTGGAGATGGCTGACCCTGACTGTAGGGCAGAGCCTCCTGGGAACCAGGATGTCAGGGGCTTGATTACAGCCCCTCAGACTCAGTGTTAGTAAATGCCTGCAAGCCCATGACTAATTAGGTAAATCAACGACTGGCCGACCCCACCCAGAGGCCCCTAGAGGGCATTTTGACAGGATTTGTGAGCTTTTTCCTCTCTTTAATCAGTAAGGAATTAAATTGGATTTGAGCCAAGCTACCAGGTTATCTCCAGATGTTCAGCCAGTCCCAGTGCAAAGTCTGTGCCTGAGGGACAAAGCAAACCACACAGAGCAGCCCCAATTGCCAAAGGCCCTGGAACTCTCCATGTTTGTAACCCATAAGCAAAGAAACCAACATACAAATGAAGCCTTACAACCCCCTGGGCTCCTTGCAGTCTCCTCAAGGGACTTAGGGGGATCTATGATCATCCGCAGCTCCTACACAGGGAGTGGTGTCGTAGTGATGAGCTCCCACAGTAGCAGGGGACTGTGTGTCTGGGACAAGCCAGACTTGCAGCAGGCTGCTGTAGGGGAATTTTTATGTTACCCCTTGAGATGAATTAAACACATGTTTGTGATTAAACAGTTTAAAGAAATAATTAATGAACAACGCCTTGGGCAGAGTCCTACGGCCATAAGTGGTTCTACAAGGGGCCTGCAAAGATGCATCAGGAGCCAATTAGTTATATACTCTTGCACCAACACCAATCCTCCGAGTGGCTGCATGGGGCACCTTAGCCCAGCCATGGGTCCATCCCTCAATGCAGCTCTGCTGCCCAAAGGTGTCTCCTGAGCGTTCCCACTCCAGGATCATTACAAGACAATAGTGAGACTGTTTCTTATCTGAGAGAGAAAGAAGGGAAACTTCACTCCCCTACAGGGATTCATTCTGTCTCTGGCATCCCTGCTTCCAGCCAGTTTAACCCCTTCTGAACTTGGGCCTTCTTGCCTTCCATGACAGACCATTCCTTGGTCCCAAATTACCATTGCTGAGCAGTTACAATTTGAATTTCCCCTTCACTGCAAATGCTGAGGCTGGGCATGTGAAACGAGGCTGTGCTCATGAAGCTTCCTTCCCCATCACAAACTGTATTCGATGTGGTATTGTCACCGAAATCGGAAATCAAAGTCCTTAACACCAATGTAGTATTAAGAAGCAGGCATTCATTATTACCGCGCCAGATGCATGGGGGATTCTTTCACCTAGTGTGCATACCACAGGTTACAACAACCAAAACTTATATTGTCCGATTACATACATATACATCAGATTTCCCAAAATGATCAGGCATATTCATTCTGTTTCCCAGAACTAATTATCATTTTTGCATGGTCATTACGCATGCGTCCTTGAACTCCGAGGGGCTTCCGTGGGGGTCTCTGGTGGTCCTTGGTGGTCATACAGGTGTGTCCTTTAGTTGACCCCTTCTTCTGGACACGCACAATATCACCTTGCTTGTGTAACTTGCTTCCCTTCTTCATGGTGCATGGTCCCTAACAATGATTTGGCACCCTTAACACAAACCAATTATTCTAACCACCCTCGACTCTTTCTCAAGATGGGCTGGGGCTGTACTGGGAACATAGCAACATGTCCATACTACTTCTTGTCCAATTGTCTTTGGGCATAGTAGCATATCCATAGCCATAGATGTACAAACACAACATGAAAGTATTGTCTGCCCCGCTCCTATCTCTATGTTGCTTAGTTACAAAAGGACAAACTAATCATTTTGGTTACATCTGGTTACAGTATTTTGATATCCTCAGGCTTGAGGAAGCTCTGCTATCTGTGCTGTAATGTTTCCTGTCCATTCCAGACATCACTTTATGCAGACAGGGTCTTAAATGTTCCCATAGCACACTACATGAAGGTGCAGTTGTCTTACTGTCAGTGATGTAAACACGCACGGAAAGCTCTGCTGTCTGGTTAAGTCCAAGCTGCACATACATAAGCCATTGCATTTACATATTAGCAATTTGTTCATCTTGACCACTATTAAGAACAGGAGACACATCCACCCTCCCTGAGAGCAACTGGGTTTCTCTCGCCTCGAGACAGAGACATCTTAAAACTGGTTCCATTATGTTATTTTTCTGTTGAACTTCAGCCATGGCAGCTGATGTAAAGAGCTGCTGTACCTTCTCCTTCTCCTATCTGCATGACTAACGATAAAACAAAACAAATGCAAACAAAGAAAAGCTCTACTAGGGCAGCTCCCAGCATGGGGCATCCATGGGCCCTCATTCCCCTGTGTTCTCTGGGGAGACAGCCCCAGCCTCAGCCCCAGCCTCAGCAGGTTTCTCATCTACCCCACTCATAGAAACAAAGAATGCATGACCATCTCCCTGGTAGTCTTTGTGATCTCCTTCAGGGAGACCTGGGCATCTGGAACCAGCCCTCCCAGCTCCTATGCAAGAAGCAATGCTGCAGCAGAGGATTGTATGTCTGCCACCAGCCCAGCTTCCTGCAGGCTGCAAATGCTGAGATCTGCACGCAGAAATGAGGTTGACCTAATGATTTGCTCCCAAATATATTTGCAAGTAAATGCATTCTCCTCAAATGCCACTCCCCGCTCCCCCCCCCCCCCCCCCCCGTGCTAATAGCAGCTGAGAGGAAAAGGAGATTTTGTATCAGTGTATCAGCATTTCAGTTGTTGCATTAGTTACCTCCCCTCTCAGTAGCTTTTCCTCCCTCCCCTCTTGGGCTTTGCTTGTGAGGAGTTTGAAGATGTGCAGGGTCAGAGAGTGGGTCAAGTCTGTGTTGCCAAACCAGCCCCTGAGCAAGGCTTGGGGCAGAGGCTTTTCAGCAAGTCTAGCACTTTCCTGCAGTAGTTCAGCAGGTCCCCTTCCACAGGGGGAAGACGTTCTCCAGCCCCTCTGTGGGTAAAAGCAGTAATTTGGAAAGCTTCTGGCCACCCTTGGCACACTTAGGCAGCAGCCCCAGCCTGTCTTCCTGCTGTGCCTCTCTCCTGCTTCCCTCTCCCCTCTGCACAGGAAATTGTGCTAGCCTTCAAGGTCATCTTCTGCCTGGCTGCCTCCCAGCAAAACTCCAGGCAGACTAGGAGGAAGATCTGTCCCCAAGAGCTATGGGTCTGATGGGGTTGCCAGCCTCCCACTGGACTACTGCTGTGGTGTAGGCTGCTCGCTTGAGGACACCACTGATCAGGCTCCCCACCCGCAGGACATGCTCAAGAGGGCACTTCCAAGCAGAGACAAAACAAGGCAGGCCACTCTGGTGGGGTGGTCTGTGTCCCTGTTTGCAGGGAGGGGCTCAGCTGCTTCCAGCCCTGTAGTCCTCAGCACCACACCCCCAGGCTCCTATCCATGAGGACCTCACACCCTGGTCTCTCCATCCCTCTCTTCCTCCCTAGTTCTTCCCTCCCTGGCCCCCACACACCCACAGGTCCATTGGTCCCCACAGCCTCTTCACCTTGCAAAAGTGTCAGGCATTGGCTTTGGGCTGCAGATATGCACCCAGAGGGAGGCTCTCATCCTGTTCTTTCCTGTTCCCAGGAAGTCAGTGGACACTCTCTCCAGCTCCTGAGCTCTGGGACTGGGATGGCTGCCACTGCCAGATGCCATTGCCGCTCAGCTGTCCCAGGCTAGGGATGTAGCTGTGCAGACTTAGTCTTGCTGGGATTCTGCAGGCAGGCTTCCACTTTCTCTTCCTCTGCTGACAGAGTGGTTTTAGCCTTTTCCCACCTCTCCTTCTTTTGCTCCTGTCTCCTGGGCTGGGCTGGAAGAAGGGGAGGGTCAAATTGTGAAGCGTCAGCACTCCTGCTTCCTAGCAAACACAACTGCAAGCACAGGAGCTGTTTCCCAGATAGCATCCAGCAGGGACGGTGCAGCAGTCCTGGGCAAACCTGGACAGTCACCATAACTTGCCCCTGTGAGATGTCTGAGCCAGCCCAGAGTTTCACTGCAGGTTTCAGTTGGACTCTTGTTCTCACCCGTTGATATCACAAGCGAATGGAAGGAATTGCACAGCCATGTACAGGCAGATGCACAAGAAAAAATGCTCACGTCCACACACACAGGGTGCACACATATGTCCATCCCTAGGGTCACACAGCTGTGTGCGGTCACAAGCATACATGCACACAAATGCACATGGGCCCTTGTACACATAGAGCAGTGGAAGCGCACACATGTGCCTGCACAAACACAAATATGTGATCACATGTGAGCATACCTGAAAACACATGTGCATGCACACCCAGTTACAGAGGAACCCTTGTGCATGTACCGATTCACACCCCCACACATGTCATCACATAAATATTCACACGTGCATATACGCACTTGCACACTCACAGTTGCATGTAGATATATATGCAAGCTCATGTACAAACACAGAGATATATGTGCTCATCTGCACACACATATGCCCACACACATACACACGCATGCACACCGACACCACACACACTTACTCACCTGCAAAAACATGCGTGTACACAAACACATGCACAGGCACACACAGAAATGCACTTGTTCACACACACACTGGCAGACGCTCACTCTCACCTGTGCATTTGCAAATGAACACACAAATGCAAGCACACAGGCACAAATACACCCTCAGGCACAAACATTTGCATGTGCACATGAGGAAGCACAGCTTCTCCCCACACACATCAAGAACCAGGACTCCACCAGCCAGCTCTCTGCCCCTGACAACTTTAGGCAAGCCCTTGAAAGGTCAGTGCTAAGAAGGTAAATCAGGCACCAGCCATCCCTGGTGGATTTAATGACAGTAGAGGGCTTTGGGGCTTCTGTGGGTTGAACAGAAGTAGTTCAGTTGATTGTGTTCTCATTACAGGGAAGAGAGAAGGTGCAAGCTGCAGGGTCTTTTTTGGACATTCAGCCTGTTTCCATGTGAAGTCTGTGCATGAGAGACAAAAGCAAAGCTAGAGACCATCCCTATTGCTGCAGCTCCAGGGGTTCCCCACCTAACAAGCCAAAGTAATCCCAAAGTCTGACAAGATCCGGCCCATCCCTGGTGACTGCCACAGGGTGGTTGTGGAGGTCTGGGACCAGTTCTAGCTTCAGAGCAGGGAAAGGTGCCACCCTGACAGCTGCAAATGCTGAGGCTGGGACACCAGAGAGGAAACTGCCCCAATGAAGTTGCCTTAAGATAAATACCCTCTCTTCAAAAGCCCAACAAATATTAATTAGCAGGTGGCATCAGGAGGAGATTTCAAACTGCCTGAGCCAAGCACTGACATCTGTCAGTTAACCTGGCTCATTAGAGCTCATGGAGCTCCACTGACAGAGAAGTCTGTCTCCACATCTGCTTTTAGCACTGCGGCAGTCTCCAGAGCCACAGGAGTGGTGGCAGGAGGCTGTGCGCAGCGCTGCACAGGCACCAGGAGGACAAGCCTTGTTCCTTGAGAGCCTCCCAGAAGGACTGGCATTTTCCAAAGGTCCTCACGTGGCCTGGAAGGCTCCTATTCAGGTACCCCCAGCTGTGACCTTGTGGGATAATGGCTGAGGTGAGTTAAAAATTAGAACTTATATTCACACTTTTAGGTAAGGCACAGCATTGAAGAAGCTCCCCAGGTGGAATGTGGCTGACATGTAAGGAATCCATTCCATGGGAGTTCCCTAGGCCGGCAACCTTCGATGTTGGTAATACCAGGGGAACTTGGTGTGCTGACTCTAAGAGGCACTGCCCGGAGGGTGGAGCAGTGTGGAGATGCCGCGGCCAGGCTCTGCAGTAATAGGGGAACTTAAAGGTGTCATGGAACTGATAAGCTGCATATTTAGTACCCTGGGCCAACAGCCTGCCACGTTTTTTACAAAATGCTGTCCTTTTGGTGAACTTTGCTCATTATAACATCATTATAATACCAAAACACACCTCCATCCCAAAAGCTACCCGCCTCCAAGGTGCAACCACCCCTCACTGAGCTTGCGCACTGAATTTTTCTAGCTTATACCTTTAAAAGCGAAACGAGAAAACTTTACACCAATCCTAAACAAAGGTATGTATGATTAGAGTCACTCAAGCTCCACCTGAAAGGTGAAAGATAGTATAAAATAGCTTAAGAGAGAGAGAATGTTAGGGAAGACACCACTGTGTACCACTCTGACGTTTGGGATCAGTCGACGGGCTGAGCCTCTCTTCCCCCCCATCGGGACGCCTTTGGGTAAGAGTCAAACACTTGGTTATATCAAGTGCCTCCGCAGAAAACTTAGAAATGTCTCTGTATATAGAGTCACTTTATTATCTTTAACGCATTTGTGTCCGGCCGTGTTACTCATATTCTTGATATACGCGTTGAGTCTGGCCGAGTTATATACATGTTTGTGTCCGGCTGTGTTATTCATATTCATATTCTTGGTATTTGCATGTGCTTTGCAGACAGTGAATTTATCACCGGTAATCCAAAGAATCTGTGTATCTGTTGCTCTAATAAACTGCACTCTTCACTGCTCTGGCTGTGATAGTTCCTTCAACACGACCAGACTGGGGGGTGTAAAAATTAATGCTGTCGCCTTAGCGAAAGCCCTGAACTAATGAGTGGCTATACACACAGTCCTTAGAAAATAAACCGTTGACCAAGTCTGAGACTAAGACTAGACCTAGGCGCACCTAGGCTCCTCTCTGAGAAGGAGTTTAGAAAGCAGGGGGGTCCTGTCTGAACCTTGTGACTCAAAGGGAGGGTTTCCTCCCCCCCAGCCACTCCTCAGACTCCTATTTGTATGGGACAGTAACTCTTAACGCAACAGACCTGCCTCCCTTGGAAGGAGTCCAGCTCCTAGCTATGCTCTGCAAGGGCAGCATCAGGAAGCAAGGTGCCAGCCAGACGGGTTTGTTAGAAATCTTCTCAGAAAGCAGCTGCAGCATTGCTCAGGCTCAATCAGCTGCTGCCATTGTTAGCCACCAGGCAGCCATAATAGATGTGTACCATGTATGTAAAAGGCATGCCTGTGTCAGGATTTTCTATCGTTGGCTGGTGAGCTTGGCAGGTGCCACTGTGGTGGACCATTACTCCTTGTCCTGTCTCTACAGACCCTGGTAAAAAGTCTTTCTCCATCATTCTTGTAAGCCCCCTTTCTATAGTAAAAGACCACAATGAAGTCTCCCCAGAGCTTCCTCTTCTTCTGGCTGAACAAGCCCAACCCTCTCAGCCTTTCTTCATAGGAGAGGTGTTCCAGCCTTCGGATCTTGTCGTGGACATCCCCTGGAAGGCCCACCTTAACCAGTCCATGTCTTTCTTTATTGGGAAGCCCAGAACTGGGTGCAGCACTCCAGGTGGGGTCTCAGCAGGGCAGAGCTAAGAGGGAGAATCACCTCCCCTGACCTGCTGGCCACACTTCTTTTGATGTAGCTCAGGTTTTCTGGGCAGCAGGCACACATTGCCTGCTCATGTCCCATTTTTTTGCCCACCAGTATCCCCAAGTCCATCTCCACAGGGCTGCTCTCAATCAATTCATCCCCCAATCTGTATTGATACTGGGGATTGCCCCAAGCCAGGTGCAGGACCTTGCACTTGGTCTTCTTGAACTTCATGAGGTTCACATGGGCCCACTCCTCAAGCCTGTCAAGGTCCCTCTGGATGGCATCCCTTCCCTCAGGAGTACCAATTGCACCTCTCAGCTTGCTGTCATCTGCAAACTTGCTGAGAGGGCACTCAGTCCCGCTGTCTATGATATTAGTGAAGATACCAGAGACTATTGGTCCCAGTATGGACAGGACAATGGGTGATGGTTTATAAACTGACAGAGGGTAGATTTAGATTGGACATAAAGAAGAAATTTTTTACAATGAGGGTGGTAAGACACTGGAAGAGGTTGCCCAGAGACATTGTGGATGCCCCATCATTGGAAGTGTTCAAGGTCAGGTTGGATGGGGCTTCGAGCAAGCTCATCTAGTGAGAGACGTCCCTGACCATGGCAGGGGTGTTGGACTAGATGGTCTTTCAAGGTCCCTTCCAACCCAAAGCATTCGATGAGGCTGTAATTCTACGACAGCTCCGGCCAGGCCCGCCAGGGGGCGCTGCTGCTCTGCTCGCCGGGGCCACCTTGCCCCACGCAGCCCCACCCGGCCACGGGCCCCGGGGCAGTTCCCCTGCCACCAGGCATTGTCATCAACATCAGCACTGGCACTGGCATCAAGCATCGGCATTGGAATTGGCTTTGGGCTTCTTCTGAGCTTCTCCATTGTTTCCCCCCAAGGGGATCTCTTCCTGTACTCGGCGAGGAAGCCATCCCGCAGAGTCAGGCGTTTGAGCTCAACACAGGCATGAGACAATGATGTAGAGGTGACCAAAACCTTCAGGTTTTTCTCCATAGCTTCCAGACCTATGCTAGTAAGCTGTTGTAGAGGATTTCCCTCCACACCAAGTGCAGAGCCTTTTGGTGTGCAGGTGAAGTCATGGAGATGGGATGAAAGCTTGGGCATGTCTTGTAAAGACACATTTGCCAAGATCATGTGTCAGAGGCAATCAGAAAGAGTATTGCTGGGTTGCCTAAGGGGCTGAAGGTCTGAGGTTTGCTGAAGCTGAAAGCTGTCCCCTGACGGGAGAGTTGTCTGTCTAGCTGGTCCCCAGGGAAGATATATGGCTCTAGTAGCTCATTCAACTGTTTGAAGTCCATGTGCTTGGGCTTCAGAAGCAGAGAGGGAAACCTGGTTTCTGCAAAGGCAGAGGCTCCTATTTTCAACTGGCAAAGGATCCTTTGTCCAGGCATTCCTTGGATGAGCTTCAAACAGGCCAGACAGCATGCTTGCCTCAGTGGTGGTGTCTTGGAGTCCAGGGCAGCGCAAGCAGCCAAGTATTCTCCATGTGGGTACTTGAAGGGATGGATGGAGCCTGTCTGTAAAGTGAAGGGCAACTTCATGCTGCAAGTTGTAGTGAGGCTAGGTCCATGCCTCCCCACCCTGTGTGCCAGTGAGGAAATCTGTTGAGACACGTACGGGTGTGACAATTTCAGCCAAGTCCGGGCCCGGGGACTTGGGACACCGGAGTGGATACTCAGCAGAAGTATCCTGCCTGCTTGTCTTGCTCTTATGCTTCCCTCAGCATCCACTGATGGCCGTTGTTGGAGAGAATGGCTTTTGGTAGGAGTCCTGGGTGCTCCTGATTGCTCCTGGTTTTTATTTCCTGGCCAAATTAGCCCAAGGAAGGAAAAATCCCTTTCCTGCCTCAAATCTAGAAATTGTTTGAACCTTGAGCATGCAATATCAGACTGTTCAAATACATGGATCAGGCTTTGGGAGCTTAGATGAAGTACCTTTCTGGCTTTACAGATGATGTGCAGGAGGAATGTGTGCTTCAGTTCCCAACAGAAGCAACCACCCAGGTAAGACACAACAAAACAGGATGTTTCTCCAACGGCCTGAGTCAAGAGCGACCAGTCCCTCTGGGGACAGGCACCTTTCAGCTTCTTGATGGAACTTGGACCGTGCTGTAGACGGAGGTTACAGGTCAAACACCTGGGAACGCAGGGGATGCCTGGTGGCCAATGGCTGAAGGTGAGTCAGCAGTGTACCCTGTGGCAAGGCAGACCATCTGCACTCTGAGATAGATGGCTTAGCAAAAGTGTAGCCAGCACACCCAGGGAAGTGATCCTTCTCCTCTATTTGGCACTCATGAGACCATGCCTGGGGTCCTGTGTTCAGTTTGGTGCTCCTGGGTATGTAGGAAAGATACTGACATGTGCGAGTGAGTCCGGCAGAAGCCCTCAAGGCACTCAGGGGGCTTGAGGACATGAAGCAATAAGAGAGCCTGAGGGAAAAGTGCCTTAGGAAAGGAAGGCTCAAGGGAGACCTTATGGGTGTCTACAAGTATTTGCTCCGAGGATGTGGAAAAGATGAAGCCAGGCTCCTCTCACATGTGCACAGTGGTAGGACAAGAGACAAGAGACACAATTTGGAATCTGGGAAATTCTATTTAAATATTAGAAAGTCCATTTATGTTTCTTTTTTTTTTTACCCTGAAAATTCTCAAGTACTGGAAGGTACTGTCTACAGATGATGTGCAGGCTCTGGCCTTGGAAATCTTCAAGACTTGACAGACACAGCCCTGACCAGCCTGATCTAATGAGACCTGCTCTGAGCAGGGACTTGGAATGGGTGATCTGCAGAGGTCCTTTCCAACCTGAATTATGCCATGGAAAGAGTAAAAACAGTTTGGCATGTTTGTTTGTTAAAGGCTAGAAGTAAGGAGAGGACAAATGCAGATCCTACTTGTTTTGAGGAAACGGAGAAAGGAAGGGTTATGGTCTAGTGAAAGGACTGTTTATTTGGGTTTGAGTGGGGTTTTTTCCCAAAAAAAGCTTTTCAGAAGCTGATGTATGAGACGGGATGGGCAGGGTGGCAGGAAGCTTCATTTATTGGTTCCTGAGCTAACTTGCTTTGGCTAGAGGGAGAAAGTCCACAGTGCCTGGGGGGCCTGAGTGGGACAGTTGGTGTCTGCAGGGCTTGGGTGTGTTGACCATTGCGTTTGTGAGAGCTGCAGCCTTGGGGTGTGCTGACAGGAGCCTGGGGCTAGACACTGTGCAGGAGGCAAGAGAGGCCAAGTCAGCCATGGTCTTGAGGTTGGTGTGAGAGGAGGCACAAGGCATCAAGGAAGGAGAGACTCCCAAGATGTTGCACCAGAGGATGTGTTAGAGAGGTTGGTCACCAGGAGCAGGTCTATCCCCCTTTTACCCTTCACCTTGGAATGGCTGAAGATGTTGCCTGCAGGAGCAACATGTGTAACTGCTGGAGGAGAGAAAACATGCACAGGCATTTCAGGTGTGCTAAGCACAAGCATTTTCTCCTCCCCATTTCACTCTTTGTTCCCCTTGCAGA
The DNA here is from genome assembly GCF_034638445.1 of Ciconia boyciana. Taxonomy (NCBI): domain Eukaryota; kingdom Metazoa; phylum Chordata; class Aves; order Ciconiiformes; family Ciconiidae; genus Ciconia; species Ciconia boyciana. Next base: position 7,736,541 of record NC_132955.1, read on the forward strand.
GTCATTTCCGGCACCTCTGCTCTCTCGCAGCTCTTGGTGGGGACTTGTGGGTTTTTTGTGTCTCTCTCACACATGCAGGAGGATCAGTCTCAGCATGCACCTCGGCTATCTCGTCCTCGCTGCCTTTCTGAGGCAACCACTGGGTAAGCATTGGCTTTGACAGGAGGCACTATTCCTCTTCTCCCCAGGAGACCCTCACCCCCTCAACAGTTCTCTGCAGGGAGCTGCTCTTCAATTATGGGCAAATGTTGGGAAACATCAGATTGCAAGTGTAGTTTTGCACCTGCTTCCTCAAGGTGCCGTTACTGATAGAAAAGACGAGACGAGACCGAGAAGAAACAGCTCCTTTCCTGATCATCTTAGACCCCTTGCCTTCCTGTTCTCTTGCCAACCGTCCACCTCTCTCTGCCTCTCTCTTCTGATCCGTCTAGGCCCAGTGTTTCACAGACATATCATTGCAGAAGCTCTCTTCTATCTCTGCACTACACCTTTTCTGACGCACAGGACTTTTGAAAGCTGATGCAGGGACAGGAAAGCTCTCTCATCGCACTCACATTGTTAGGGTGTCCCAGTGTCTCTCCTGGCTAGCACATGCCATGCAGCACGCCCTGGCTATCCATTCCTCTGCATGTCAGCAATTCCAGGGCTTCCTTTTCCCTCCCCTCCCTTGACCTTGGAGCCTTCTGAGAGCACTGGGAATGGGGAGCAGGGTGAAACTTCTCACAGGAGGTCCCATCGTACCTCACCTGGCTGCAGGTGTCCTGGACCCAACACAGGAGGGCTAGGAACTGCAATCTCTTCCCTAGAGACTCTGGGCAGCAGGAGAGTCAGGATGGAAGACCTGGGTCATCTTCCATAGCTCTTGCACAACTTTCACACAGCTCTCTCTGGGGGTATCCCTGTGGGAGGCAACTGTCATTATTGTGCTGTGGGATCCACGCTGAGCTGAGGTCTCAGAGCTCCTGCCCAAAGACACTCACCACCTTGCTGTTCCCATCTATGGGGCTTTGGCTGCAGTACAAGGCACAGGGAGCCTTCTCTCTGACACTTTGCATCCCCTCTTGTTTTCATCTCAGAGCCTTTCCTTGCACAGTCTCTGACCCTTGCTTTCTTCCAGGCACCATGGGGCAGATCACCATCACCCAGCAAGAAGGACAAGTCACAGTAAAGGAGAGAGACACCTTCCAGACCACCTGCGCCTACCAGGTCCGTAACTTTTATGGCTTGTTCTGGTACCAGCAGAAGAAAGACCAAGCTCCCCAGCTGGTCTCATATCATGCAACAGCTGGCTCCAAGCGCAGCGGCCGTCTCACCACGTTGCTGAACACCACAGAGAAATACAGCCTTCTGCGGCTGGAGGAAGTCGAGGTCTCTGACAGTGCCTTGTACCTCTGTGCTGTGCAAGACACCGTGGTGCAGGGAGCTTCCTTGGCAGTGCAACAAGCCAGGGGAGGGAGGGCATGTGTCTGTGCAAGGCCGAGCTTGGGGGAAGGTGCCCTCAGCTCTCGCCTGGCATTGCTGTTTCCCCTGTACATCCAGAGCTCTGCAGGACAAGATCCTCTTCCAGGAGAGGACAGTGTCAGTGGCTTGAAAGGAAGGAGAAGGTGGTGAAAGAGTCTCAGGTTCCCTTACTTTCACCATGGGTTATGTTGTCAGTCATCTGCCCAATAACTCTGGTGAGGTGATGGGCAATGCAGGAGGTTGGGACTGCTTGTGCAATGATTCCTTGCTGCTGCTCTTGCTTCATGGTTTTCTCTACCGCACATTGCATCTTCAGGGTTTCCTGGCCCGTCTCTTAGAGTACCTGCTCTGGGATGTGTCCCTCAGAGGTCAGAGTTCAAAGTAAGATGAAAAACATAAATAACATGACATCTGGCAATGCTCCTTCCTGGAATTACCTATGATTACAACAAATTTGGAAAATACTCAGAACTACCCTGTGGACCCTCCAGTTGCCACATGGCAGTGTGCTGAGATCTGGAGGACCTGCTCTTCCCACTGTCCTCTGCCCATCCTTGGAGCCCTCCTCATTCCCTACCTCATGGGCTTCCCCCAGCCCTGCCTCATTTCTTCTGCAGTGGGACCAGGCTGTACAGCTCTATCCAAGATTTCAGTGGCGGAAGACACCACCAGGCAGAAGTGGGCAACAGGCCCTGCCAAGAGAAGAGCTGGCCTTGGGAGCTGCTTCATGCTGCTTCATGCCTGGGGGAAGGCCAAGCACCAGAGAGCAGCCATGGGGAGCTGGGCACTGGCTGCTGTCCTTGGGGTGCCCTGTCTGGTGGGAGCTGAGAGTGTGCGAGAGGCATGAGGGCCCTGGTGTGTTCCCTGGCCAGGCTGATTTCAACATCAACCTGTGAGTTGCCTTAGCCCTGCACATCTGTGTAACTGCTGGGCTGTGCAGGGAACTGTTTAAGGGTAGAGGGTATATAGGTGACCTGTCCTTGCTACCCTTGCCCTTGGGTGCAGGCCATGCTCTCTCATTCTGGAGACAGGTAGGAGGATGAGGAGGAAAAGGTGGGGCTGTTTTAAGGGTTTTTTCTCTACCCCGTCCCCACTCCTGCATCCTTTGGGGCCATCTTCTGACGGTGCTTCTTTTCACAGCACAGGGCTATCCATAGCAAGAGGAAGAACTCTCTTCTTCACAAGCTTGTGGTCTGCTGGCTTCTCAGAGCCTCCAGCAGCACTAGGCTCCTCTCTAGGGGATAGCAGTAGTCAACAACCCCATCTGCAGGGCATGCTCTGAGGCCAAGGGACCGTATCTGAGCAGAGGTGCCAGAATGCAGGGCCTGATCACCACTGGCTGTGGAGGAGCTGAGTATGTCTTCCTCAGCTCGAAGAGACAGCGACTGGCAGGGACCGATTGCCCTGTGTCCCATCCTCCCCTTCCTCTGGCAATGATGAAAGACCTGCTTGTGCCCCCACCTTACCCCCTGCCACCCAAGGCAATGCCTTTCTTCCTTGACAACTGGAGACAATGTCCACCAAGAAGAGGATTATGTGGAGGCAGAGGCTGGGATGTGGAAAACCCTAATGACTCTGAGGTGGGAAACTAGTTCTCCTGTAGAGGAGGAGGCCAGAGCAGGGAGAGCACCACCAGCTGCAGAAAGTCTGCACCCATTGCCCACAGTGGAGATCCTGCAGGGCATCCATCTGCCTGCCCCGCAGAGGGAGAGGGGCCAGCAGATGCCCCAGATTGGCTCTGGGGGTCTTACGGCACAGAAGAACAGAAGGCAAGAAAGAGATGGGAGAGAGAGTAAGGCAGGGGATTTAGACTTTGGCCAAGTTTTCAGAGAGTCCCAGCCACCCTCCTTTGGAAGGGCAGCACTGGATGCTCAGCTTCTCTGAAATTGACGGCCAGGAGCTTTGTCCTCAGGCCAGCATGAGCGTCTGGATTCCAGGCAGTCCTTGTCCAGGCTGTCACCAGTGGCTTTAGTGGCGGGGGGCAGGCAACTTCTGCCACAGTAGCGCCTGGAAATGCCAGAGAGGTCACAGCACCCAGAGGTGATAGACACTCCATCACAGCTGAGGATGCTGCCAACAGCAACAGAGGTGGAAGAGCCCACAACGGTGTTCTGCGGGAAGGAGCTGAGGATGGGGCCAGGCAGGGTCACCACCACGGGAGAGGGCTGCATGATGATGGTGGAGTTCTGGCACTGCCTGACACAGAGCTCATTGCAGCTGTTGGCCAGCGGGGTCAGGCCACAGGGGCAGCATGGCAGGCACTGATCATAGCAGGACATGTCTCTGCGCTGGAGATGCACCTGGAAGAGAGTGTCAGGAGGAATCAGAGTACAGGGACACGTGAGGAGCAGCTTGCCATGAGTCTGTCACCCTGCCGTGAGTGTTTCAAAGGCACCTGCTGAGCCAGGAGGTAGAAACTGAGCAGTAAGGCAAAAGGGTTTCTTGGCCTCATCCTGACACAGGACTGCAAAGTGTTGCCAGGCTCAACGAGGCTGCTGAATACCTCTTGAAAGAAGAGCCCCCTGAGGCATGTTCCAGACACTGTCTTATTCCTTCACCCTTCTTTCTCCTCACACAACAAGCAGCACCAAGACTCAGCACAGGATGGGGGAGTATGCATCTGCATGGGGAAAGGGCTTCAGACCCACCTGGTTCCCAAGGAGAAGGGGGTGAGAGAAGTGGACGAGAGAGCAAGGAGTTGGGCTGGCTTTTATGGTGGCCTTGACCTGCCCCAGGACCAGAGGTCGCTTCTACGAAAGTGGCAATTTTCTAAGGTGCTCATGATGACCAGAAAACATCCCAGATAATGACATGGGCTAGGTGGTTGTTTTCCCTGATGGTGCCTTTTCATTTCCTGGCTTACACTGTACACGTTCCCTCACAGAGGTTTCTTCTGAGTGCTGGGATTGAGAGGTCCCAGGAGTTTCAGGACAGGAATGTGTCAGTGTTGGCAGGAGACTCAGCTCAGGTGCCAGATGGGTGTGGTGCAGGCCAAACTGGAGATGAACGGGTTCAGTTAGAGGATGACAAGGTGGGTGGAAAAATGGCTGGACTACTAGGCTCAGAGAGTTGTGGCCATGGTGCAAAACCCAGCTGACCAGCACTTATTAGTGTGACCTAGTAGTAGGGATCAGTAGTAGGACCAATACGGTTTAATGTTTTCATGAATGCCACGACTAGTGGGCAGTGGGGAACTCCCAGCAAGCTTGTGGATAACACCCATCGAGGGCAAGGGGCCATAACTGTCAAACACGGCTCCTATTCAGAGGACCTGGACACGCTGGAGAAATGGGCTGACTGGAACCTCATGAAGGCCAAAAAGAGCAAGGATAAGGTTTTGCATCTGGAGGAAGAACCAGCCCATGAAGTCATGTATGCTGGGGACTGGCTGCCTAGGAAGCAGGCCCACAGAAAAAGATGTTGGGTTTTGGGAGACACCCAGCTGAACATGAGACAGCAGCATGCCTTTGCAGCAAACAGGACCAACCACTGCCACCCTGAGCTGTGTTAGTCCAAGTGTTGCCAGCAGGTCCAGGAAAATGACCCGGCCCCTCTGGCCCTTGTGAGACCACATGTGGAGTACTACATCCAGGTTGGGGGTCCCTAGACCAGCAAGGATATTGACATACTGAAGCGAGACCAACAAAGGCCACCAAGTCAGTTAGGGGGATGACAAACATGACATGCGAGGAGAGGCTGAGAGAAGTGGGCCTGCCCATCTTGGAGAAGAGATGTCTCAGGGGAGACCTTTTGCTTTCTACAACTACTTTTTCAGAGGAGACAGAGAAGATGGACCTAGTCGCTGGAAATGCCCAGAAGGTAGAACATGGGGAGTTCTGATTAAGCAATAGGTTAAAAGAAATAATGAGAACATGAACATGTTTCCCAGGGTGCTTGTGCAACCTCCATCCTGGGAGGTGTTCAAGGATGGACTGAATGTGACCTTGAGCAACCTGATTTAATGGGATCTGTTCTGAGCAGAGAGGTGATCAAGATGACCTCTGCCGGTCCCTTCTCACCTGCATTCTGACTCTGTGATTCCTATTCTGCCCCTGCCCTCCCTGAGCCCTGCACGCGCATAGGCACGTGTCCTCACACCCCCTTTGCCTCAAGACAACTTTAAGGCATTGTACTGGGACTGCAGAGAGGCAGCTGAAGGGAGGCTCTCAGCCTCCTCACTCCCAACCACAGGAAATCAGTGGCTGCTGTTTGCAGCCCCTGACCTCAGAGGCAGCTCTGGGAAGTTGGTCCATCTCTTGGGTCAGGGCCCTGCAGCTTTCCCAGACTGCACCTGGCACAGTGCATGCTTATTCTTGCTGAGGTGTCCTTGCTGTAGCACGGGGAGACAGTGATCTGCCCATGCAGAGCCACTGAGCACTCTTAGCCCAGGTGAGACTCTGAGCAGCAGTGGCAGAGCAGTGGGATGTGACAGTGCCAGGGTGCAGGGCTGGCAGGGTTGACCATGGTGCTCCTGGGTACATGGGGCTGGCTCTGGGCTTCATTGGTGGTCAAAGGGAGACCTATTTAATCTGGGGAGGGAGTCTGGGTTGCTTGGTACAGCTAAGCCCACTGCAATGGCAGGTACCTCTTGTCACAGAGAACTGAGTTACCACCTGCCCATGCACAACCTTGAACACTCCTGCAGCTCTTGTGGAGTGCAAGGGGCAATCCAAGCAAGGGACGTGACGCCTCTCCCACTGGCTGGGGCACAGGGCTAGTCAAGCTATGGCCTTGGTGTTCACGAAGGTGCACCAGGTAACCTGGAAATCTCTGCTCTGGGGAACTCTGGGCACTTCCCCACCCTGGCCGTGGTCCCAGACCTGAGATGCTAAACACTGAATGGCAGCCCCATCCCTCCTTCCACAGATTCCTCGTGTGGATCCCTACTCCTTTCCCCATGCCTATCTGAATGGATAGAGTGAACATTAGCTTTGGCTCCATCCACCTCCTGTGACATCCAAACTGTGCTAAGGCCACTTGGTGGGGCCACCAACCTCAACTCATTGCTGACCACCACTCAAGGATGGTGAACTTCTGTGACATGGCGTTCATCACTATGACCCATTTCACCCCCATCCTCACCTCCTATGTGTGCATCATCTCATCCGTCCTGAGGGTCCACTCTGCCTTAGGCAAGTGTCATACCTTCCCCATCTGCACAGCCTACCTCAATGTAGAGGCCAGCTATTACGTGCCTGAGGTCTCATGTACCTGAGGACAGGATCCCAGAACCCTGTGCACAGCATGGCTGCTGACTTCTGCACCACAAAGATGCCCCTGTTGAATCCTCCTGTTCATCCTGAAGAATCAGGAGATGAAAGCTGACCTCACCAGGTTGTCTGGTGGGAGGGGGCTGGGCCAGAGTCAGTGGGTATTTTCCCTCCACATGAGACACCTGTGCACAGAGGAAGAGGAGGGAGGATCTTGTGAGTCATGATGCCAGCTGGGGAGAGAAGCTACCTGAGAAAGTGCTGGAAAGGAGGGCTGTGTTTGTTCTTGTGTTTGAGAGGGAGGAAGGATCCATCTGACTCCAGAAAGGTGCTGTTTCTCTCCCAGCAGCACGGATTTCTCCTCTTATACATTCAACTTCTCCCCCTCTACTTGTTCCATCTCCCTGCTCCCACAGCCTCCTGCCCTACTCACCCTCCTTGCCCCGAGAGCTGCCCTTCAGCACTTGGTTCTTCCTGCATGGTTGCCTGAGAGTCGACACCTGCATGGCATCCCCTGGAGACTTCACCCGATAGCTTACTTTCCCTTTTATATTGATGGATGAGAGCATCCAGCAGAACCCCGTGCCCTTTCCTTCCAGATCTAGTTTCAATGTTCCAATGAGACATTTTGAGAAAATAAGAGTACTGTCAAAATAGCAAGCACTTAACTTCCAAAGCTTCCTGCCATGCGCTATTGCTGTGCCGATCCCCCTCCCCTTTGGCTCCTTCAGGGCAGCAGCGTCCCCGTGGCGAGGTGCCCATGCCGGGGACAGCCTCTGCCCGCACTCCCGCGCACCCAGTGTCGCTGCGGGCAGCTCCGCTCCGGCCGCTCTCTGCCGCGGCGCCGCCTTCCTGCTGGCCCCGCGCTCCCAGCCGCTGTTCTCGGGCCGCTGCCGGCCTTTCACGGGCCACTCGGCCGGCGATACCGGCTGCAAGGGCAGCACCAGCCTGAGGGGCTCGGGAAAGGGTCGGTGTGCTTTTGGGGTGCCTTGTCCCACGATTTCATGAGCTACGGCAGCGCCGAGTGTCCAAGCGACGGCGGCTCGTCCCGCCCCAGTCTGCGCCGGGCAGTGCGGGGGGACCAGGGCTCGGCAGCGCCGCGCTCCCCGGCCCGCTCTGCTCCCGCCCGCCCGCCCCGGCCCCGCCGCCAGCGCAGGGCGCAGGGCTCAGCCCCGGGGCGGAGCTGGCAGCACCGGAGAGGAGAGGAGGCGGCGGAGGGGAGGCGCCGCGGCCGGCGCAGAGAGCGGGGCTGGCGGGGGGCAGCGAGGCGCGGGCGGCGGCGCGGCGGGATGCGGCGGTGCCGGGGCGCAGGGCTGGCGGGGCTGGCCGCGGTGCTGCTGGGTGCGTGGGGCTGGCGGCGGTGAAGGGGGGCCGGGGCTGATCCTGGGGTGGCCCCCGCTGATCCCTCGAGGCTTCAGACCCCTCTGGCTTCTTCACGGACCTCTGCTCCCGAACCATCCCCCCGTCCATCCCTCCCTCCGCTACCATCCCACATTCCCTCGGAAAACTCATCGCTCTATTCTTTGTCCAAACCTCCGTTTCCTTCCTTTCCTCCGTGTCTTTCCTTACAACTCATGCAGTCATTCCTTCCCTCTTGCTGCTTTCTTTCTTGCCTTTGCCCCCCTTTTTTTCTTCAGTGACTCCACCCTTCCAGCTACCATTCATGCATTCATCTCTCCACCAATTATTAACGGACACTTCCATTAGTGCACATGTTGACATCCTCTGGAACCTCTTCTCCTCATCATCTCTGACTGCTGTTCCTGACAGCTGTTCCTGATGGCTTCTGCGGGATTTGTTCTGGGAAAGAGCAGGCAGTGCTGGGCAGAAGGTAGTTTTTGACGATTAATTCTTTTTCTCCTTGGCAGTGGCTGCGGGCAGAGCCCAGGTGCAGCAGGACATGTCGGCAGAGACCACCGAAGGCACCAGCATCAGCATCAATTGCTCACACCCCGACATAAAGACCACCGACTTCATCCACTGGTACCGTCAGCTGCCGGGCCGAAGCCCCACGTTCCTCGTGAGCAGTCACAAAGGCTCCAAAGAGCTGCAGGAGCCGCGGGGGCGGCTGTCGGTGGCGGCAGACCGTCGGTCCAGCTCCCTGTGGCTCGCCCGGCCCCGGCGCGGGGACGCGGCGGTGTATTACTGCGCCGTGGCAGACACGGCGAGAGGAGCCGGGGCTGCGGCCGGGCACGAACCGCCGCGGGCGGGGCCGGGCGTGTGTGTCGGGGGCGGGGGGACAGCGCTGGCCGGGCCCGCCAGGGGGCGCTGCCGCTCCGCCCGCCCCGCCCCGCAGTCCAGGGACGGTTCATCCGATCGCCCGGTACCGGCAGCAGCTTCAGGCCCGTCTGGCCTCGCAGCCACCGTGCCCCGGGAGCCCGCGACCAGAAACCTTCTCCCGCCTCTCACCCCCCGCTCACACCCGCACTCCTATCAGGATACAGACAGAAATCCCCCGCGACACTGGCGGCGGCGGCGGGGGAGGAATCGGGACGGGAGAGGTCGCGGTGCCCGGCCGTGCCCCGGAAGGAGCGACTGCAGCCGCCGGCCCCGCTGGCTCCCAGCGAGGAGCAGCGCCTTTCTGCTCTGCACAGGGAGGCGGGCAACAGAGATCCTCCTGCCCACAGGCAGCCGGGCAGCCCTCGGTCCTGCCGCAGGGAGTGGCCACTGCTGGCATGGAACATACAGGGCCTCTTCTCGGGCTTCTGCCTTACCCCACTAGGACAGCCAAGGGAACCCTGAGCAGGTGCTTTCCTCTGCTCTGGAAACACAGGGACTCCAGTGCTGAGATGGTAATGCAAAGCTAGACAAAGAAAAGAAAAAACAGAGGGGTTTCACATTTCGTTAGTTTGTTAAAACTCAGATATGCATTTAGAAACTGCATCCTCCAGCTACAGACCTTCACAGAGATTTCAAAATGTTCCCACTTGTGTTACAAAGTCATCCCATGGAGTCAGGAGTTCAAGCTTCACACCAGCAGGAGAAGGGCATGTCGAGGTCACAGGCACCTTCAAGAGCTTTCCACAGGTGGCTTAGTGTTGAGACCACAAGCTTGTTTGACAGGATTCAGAACCTTTGGAGTAGAGGCCCAGGAGACAGCATAAAAGCTTGGACTGGACACCCTGACCACAGCCTCAAGGGATGCCAGGTTCCTGCTTGATGAGTGAGTCAGAAAGAGATTTGCTAAGTTGCCCTAAGGGGCTGGAGGTCTGAGGTGAGTGAGAGCTGGAAGGAGGCCTCTGGGAAGAGACTGCAGGCTCCAGCCAGTCCCCAGGGAACTCTGTGTGGCTCCAGTAGCTGACACAGCTGTCCAGAGCCCATGGTCAGAGGCTTCAGAGGCACAGAGTGAAGGATCAGCCCTGCTCCCTGTCCCAGCTGGACTTCATAACTGTGTTTGCAGGGAACTACTGGCAGGTGGACAAACAAGGCAGAGCAACAGGCATGTCCAGGCGAGCACACAGATCAGCCCCATGTTCACATGGAATTGGCCCCTCTCATCCCTTTCTCCATCTGCCTTCCCATGCTTGCTCCAGGCTAAACTGCCTTGATCTTTCCCTTTCCCTGTCTTTGCTTCTTGCCCTAAGCATCCGATGTCTTGCACCATCCAGAAAAAATTTTCCACTTCATCCCATAAGGGGTTTGATCCCCTTGTATGCAAAAACACCCTTGAGTTTATAAGATGATCCTATCTTCTCGCCATTCTGGAGGGTGTCTTCCCCAGACAAAGAGGCTGAGCAGCATACCTGAATGGATGGGGAGTAGATGTCTGTGATGAAGAGGATTGTGCTGGATGTCCTCCTGCCAGAGGGAGGTGGTGTGTCTGACTCTGTGTGGGATGTTAACAGCAGGTGCTGTTGGAGGAGAAGTTTCCTTTGAAGGGCCTCATCCGTGGCCAGGGAGAAGGGAGAGAAAACCGCTGTGGGGAGAAGGAGTCAGAAAGCTGTTTCCTGGTGCCTTTGGCTGTTCCTAGTTCTATCTCCTTTCACACACTACCAAGGGACAAGCAGCACATGAGCGGTTGCAAAAGGGCTTTTCTCTAACTCCATGAGAGCTGCGTGCAGGCGCCTGTCTCTGGCTGGGCACTGGATGGCAGGAGAGGTTCACCATGGACACTCCTCCCTTGCTGGGGGCTGGTTGTGATCTCCAGGAGGAGCAAAAAGCAGGAAAACAGCCTGCAGCCTCCTATTGCCTGACAGCAGGCTGCTTGATCTCTGCCTTCAGCCTCCTACCTGAATTTTCATTTGCCCAGGCCCCTTTGGCAATGTGAGCTGAAGCTGAGAGGCAGTGTTTCTACACCATGATTTCTCTGCCTGAGAAGATATGCAAGCACCTTCTGACCTGGAGGGTTGTGAGAAGCCCAGCTGTGACCTGACTGCCCAAAGAACCATGCAGTGCTGAAAAACCTCTTTTTAGCCCTTGCAAACCTGGACCACAGTAAGGGGCACAGTTGAGTATCTTTCTTTTTCTCACAGAGGTGTGGGGTCCCAAGCACATCTGACTCAGAAGACACTCTTCTTCAATCCCTCCCATCAGCTATATACACACATTGCCAAGAGCCCCAATGAGCCTTCTCTTCCCCAGACTCAACACTGCCAGCCCTCTCAGACGATCCTCACAGGAAAGATGCTCCAGTCCCTGCACCATTTTGCTGCGCTCGCTCTAACATCTTTCTCATACTGGGGAGCCCAGAACTGCACCCAGCGCTCCAGATGTGGCCTCGGCAGCGCTGAGTAGAGAGGAAGGATCAGGTTCTATATCCTGCTGGCAAGGTTCTTCCTACTGCAGCCCAGGATGCTGTTGGCCTTCCTTGCCACGAGGGTGCATTGTGTCAGCAGACTCAGGAACACCCCTGAGCCGTTGAAACGGAATGGGACACAACAGTGAGTATTCAGGAGAAGTATCCCAGCTGCTTGTCCAGCTCTAACTCTTCCTCAGCATCCACCAGTGACCACTGTTGGAGAAGGCGGCTCTTGGGAGTAGACATGACTGCTCCTGTGGCTTTACCTTCTAGTTAAAGAAGCTGAAGGAGGGAAAATGTCTTCCTGGCCCTGCATGTTGGGGATTGGTGAAAGCCTCAAAATATGAACAACGCCCATCAGCCAGACACTGGATAAGATTCTGTGTTCGACATCTTGAGCCATCCCCCTGCATTTCACATCTCTTCTCCACCTCTGTGGATTCACCAGTGCTTGGCCTGGGGGGGTCCCCATGTCCTTGAGTCCCTCTGGGTTCTCTGCCCAACAGAAAACCACTGGTGGCTGCATTCCTGAGATGTGCATTTCTGGGATCTAATTTGTCCCCCTGTACACATGTCTGTTGTTATGCTAAGTCTCTTTTAAAAAGCAAAGATCTGGCCCTGGAGAGGAGAAGCTGTGGGGAAAGCTGACAAAAGCAGCCATGGTGGCAGGCCAACATGTTCTAATTAATGCAGGGATGTCACCTCAGTAGGCCATGACAGCAGGTGTTTGCAGTGAGAATTTCTGAGGTGAAAAAGAAAGTTCAGGCTTTGTGGAAGAGAGTTGGTTGGGAATGTCCAGAGGAGAGGTGGACCAGAGGGAAAGGGAAGGAGGAAAGAGAGTGAAGCACCTGGAGAAAAGTGTCTCTATGACATACTGATATCTGTATGAGAAGCCTCATTTCCACCTGGATGGAAAATCTATGGTTTGGAATTCAGGTGTGTGCTTATGCTGGGCTGTACACAAAGACCTATGAGAGGATCTTGCAGGAAACACAGGACAGCTGGGGGGGCAAACAATAAATAAGTTGGAATATGGGGGCACAAACTATCTCTTTCCACACATTCCATGTGACCTGAGTTCTTTTTCACACCTACTTTACATCTGAAACTGATTGCTCATTTGGCCAATCTTTCCCTTTTCCTTCATGTTTGTAACTTCTCAGGTGTTCTGAAAAGTGACTGCCATGACAGCATTGCTGCAGGTGTTGCAGGGACACACTTCAAAGACTGAGCTCAACATGGGGTTTCCCCCCAGAGCCTAGACTCAAGAGACCCAGTTTTCTCTGGGGACAGGAGCCTTTCAGTGTCTTCAGGAACTCAGACACATGAGCAAGTTCAGCAGAGGCCACTGTCAGGGCATGTGGAAGGTGAGAGGTGCTGGTTCACTAAGGCTGTCAGATCAAGTCCCTCTGCCTTTCAAAGGGAAGAAGTAAAAGGGAGAGTGATAAAGAAAGCACACACTGACACCAATCTCTAAGGAAGTGATAAGGGAGACAAGGAGGGAGATCAGAGCTCTGCAGCTGCTAATTGATGGGCCATTAGGAAACTGCAGGTGTAGCTTTGAAGTGGGTCAGGCTGAGCTGTGTAAGTGACAAGAGGTGACAAGAGGAACATGAGGATTATGCATGTTGGGGGGGGGGGGAGCGGAGGGGGTCCTGCAGGACTAGGCAACACTTATTAAGGCATGCTTGGGGAAGGGTCAAAGGTGGGGGCAAGGTGAGGAGTGGGCAGGAGCAAGTGGAGGCCATAGAGAGGAGGAAGGATAAAAGGAGGCACCTGCACCTAAGCAGGGGCTGCTCAGTGCTCTTGTTTGGACGAGCCCTGTGCCTGATCACAACAGTCCCCCTGCCTTCTTATTAAATCCTTTCTTAACCATCCTGCTGTGTATCTTCACTCCCTTTCCCATGTGTGAGTGCTGCATGGTCTGAGTGTCAGTAAATGGAGTGACTGATGTGAAAGAGATGTGGGTGCCAGTAACTGGGCAAACAACCAATGGCTGCAGGACTTTTAGGCCTGGATGCCAGCCACTGGATGGACCAGGGGGTTTGTGTGGCAAGGTTGAAGTGCCAGCAACTGGAGAAGAGGCCTCTGGTCACAGGGCCTGTTGGTCTCTGTGCCAGCAGCTGGAGGGACTGCGGTGTAAGCAAAGGTCTGGGTGCCAGCAACTGGAGAAGGAAGAACCTGTCACAGGGCCCATACCTCTTGCTGTCAGCAACCGGAGGGACCACACTGCACATGTATGCGTGAGAGGCCAAAGGACCAGTGACTGCAGGGACCTCAGTGTGTTTCTCATTTTTCTTTGTGAATTGAACCAGATGTGCGTGTGTGCTTATGTGGAATTTGGTAGCATATTTCAAGCTGGCCTAGCCAGTGAGTGGGAAGAAAATCAGGATCTGAAGTCTGAGCCAGAGGTGGGTAACGGAGCCCAGGGCCCATACACGGGTATGAAGCAGGCTGATATTACCAGCCCATGGTAATGTCTGAGGAACCCAAGAGTGTGGGGGTAATTGTGAGATGAGTGGATGCTTGCATGCATGTGCTTGCTAATGAACATCAGGCTGGCCTAGCCAGAGAAAACCAGGTGCTGGGTAAGAGGGCCCAGACTCCAGGCAGGGCTATTAGATGGGCTGAGGGCCTGTCATGATATTTGAGAGATGCACAAATGTGGGTGTGCTTGTGACTGCAGAGGGTGAGGGGGGGTATGTTTTCACTAGGGAACTGCATGTCACAGGCATACTGGAGACAGTCAAGTGAGTGGCCATTTAGATGATGAATACACTGGAGCATCTCTCATTTGGAGAAAGGCTGGGAGAGCTGGGACTCTTCAGCACAGAGAAGAGAAGTCTCAGGGGAGGAGTCTCATCAATGTGTACTAATATCTGAAGGAAGGCTGTGAAGAACGCAGAGCCAGACTCTTCTCCACGGTGTCCAGTGACAGGACAAGAGACATTTGGCACAAACTGAAACAAGGCAGGCTTTGTCTGAACACCAGGAACCCTTTTTCACAGTGAGGATGAGGCAGCACTGGCACAGGATGCCCAGAGAGGTTGTGGAGTCTCCATCCTTGGGGGTATTCAAAATCCCTCTGGACGTGGTCCTATGCAACTAGCTCTAGGTCACCCTTCCTGAGGTGGGGTTTGGACGTGATGACCTCCAAATGTCCCTTCCAAATTTACCAGTTCTGTGTTGCTGTAATACAAGACATGAGGAGATACTGAGCAATCAGACTTTCTTCAGCCTTCAAAAGAGAAGGTTCAGAGAGAGCTTTTTGATGCTTCTAACACTTGACTGGAGGACGAAAGGCCAGATGCAGCCAAACTGTTCTTCAGCAAGGTGATAGACCGAAAGGCAATGGACACAATCTGGAGCAGGGGAAATTCCTACTAGAAATTTGGAATTGCGGGTTTTTTAATGATGAGGGTGGAACATGGCTGTAGATAGATGCGAGTAAGAATGTGACTCTGGCAACACAGAATGTTGATTAAAATACCATTAAATGCAGATAACACAAGAAGGTGAAGGGGATAGCACAGGTGACATTATGCTCCTTCAGATGCTGGGAACCCTGAGTTACAGAGTACAAGGTGGAACTTGAGTTGGGGCTTAGCACATAGTGCAAATCCTGCCCATGCTGAGACTCACTGGCATTGTCATCTTTTAAGTTTCCATGGGATTTTCTTAGAAATAAACCGCTCCTAATTTCTACTGTTGAGCAAAAGGACATTTCTATGAAAGCACGATGCTTCACTCCTAGATCAACACAAGGATGTGTTTGTGGCAACGTTGCCAAGTTTGCCAAGTGATATATACAGCTCAGCAAAGCCAGGTCTGTGCTTACTCAGGTCAGGTTAGCTTAATGATAATGACTAGTTTGTTATCTCTGCCATGACTGGTGCATGGGATCACTTTGGAGATAATCTGGAAAGGGCATGGGCAGTACCCCCACCCCTTCACATGCCCTTTCAGCTCTGGGGTGCAGGGCTATCCTATCCCCACCCCTTGCAGTGCAGCACTCCAATGGGTGCTCCATGTGGTCCCTGGGAGTGGGGGTGACCCCCTGATCCCCCATCCTGTTCCCTGCTGACCCCTCACACCTTCCACTAGAGTAGGAGAAGGTTGTCCTTGTCATCTCTGCATTTGTGGCATCTAACAGCAGTGTCAGAACCAGCTTCCTCTCTCACACTGTGGGTTATCCCACCAGAACAAGGCACAGCCATAGCCCCTGGGCTGCTGCACAGCAGGGTTTACATCCCCTTTAGGGGGAACTGGGGAAGAGGCATTGTTCCCAGGCTGCTGAGGAAAGAAAGGGGAGAAGTCAGCGAAACAGAAGAGGCTTCTGTTGCCAGAAGAAATAGCAGTGTCCCCAGGGAGCTGAGGACCCCAGGGGAAGATATGATGCCTCAGTGGGGAAGAAAGCCCTGACCTCCCAAATGGCCAGCACTGGGTGTGCAGAAGAGCAGGCGATTCTAGCTGGGGAGATGAGGACTCCGCTGTGAGATGAGTGGGAACAGCCCCTTCCCATGACTGGGGCCCCCAGTGGGAAGAGCACCCTCATTGTGGAAATGTTCAGAATGCCATTGACTGAGGGAGCCACAGGTGTTGCTGCTGGAGGAGGGAGAAAGCCAGAAGGAGCATTTCAGGCACAGGAAGAACAGAATTGTTTCTCTTCCCCGCTTCATCCTTTGCTCCCCCAACAGAGTCGTTTCCGGCAGCTCTGTTATCTCCGCGCTGGGAGGTGGTTTTCTGACTCTCTCTCACTCAACAAACAGGTGGCTCGGACCTGGCATGCACCTCGGATATCTCGTCCTCACTGCCTTCCTGGGACAATTGCTGGGTAAGTCCTGGTTTGTCATCAACACATACTTCTTCTCCCAAGGAAACCCTTGCCAGCCTTATCAGGATCATGCAGACAGCTACTTTTGAATTACAGGAAAATGCTGGGAAATGTCACCTCACATTTGTGGGTTTGCACGGGTTCTCTCAAGATGCTCTTACTGTTTAAAAGGAAAGAGGAGAGAGACCTCAGACTCCTTCTCCTGCTTTTTTCTCCCCTTTAATCCATCTCCCTCTGACTCTCTCTTCTGAACCACCTGCTGTCACCATAAGAGATCTCAGCTGTCTCTGCTGTCCCACATTTCTCTATTTCCAATGCAAATTAGCAGATCCTGTCAAAGCTGCAACAGGAATGTTAAATGTGTCCCCTGGCTGTGCCTCCTTGCTGGCTGCCATGGCCTCCAGTTTCCTCCTGGTTGTCAACACAGCCAGGGCTCCCTCTTTCCAACATTCAGCTCAGCACTGCATGGACTCAGAGAGCTAGGAGCCCTCTAAGATGGCAGGGATGGGGAAGCAGGATGAATCTTTTTGCTGTAGCTCCCTGGGCTCCTCAACCTGCTGGAGGGGTGCTGGTCCCAGCACACAAAGGTCAGGGATGACAGGCTGTTTCCTGGTCCTCTGAACAGTAGGAGCAGGAGCAGGGAGGAGGAGCAGGGACACAGCACAGCTCTCCTCAGTGTCCACACTGTGCTGAGAGCTCCTGCGCAAAACTGCTCTCCACCTGGCTGTCCCCAGGATTTTCCTGCAGGGCAAGGGACAGGGAGCCTTCTCCGCCTGGGTTTTACATCCAGTCCTGGTTTGCTTCCCAGAGCCTTTCCCTGCAGAGCTGCTGACCTTCCCTTTCTTCCAGGCACCATGGGGCAGATCATCGTCACCCAGCAAGAAGGACAAGTCACGGTGAAGCAGAGAGACACCTTCCAAACAGCCTGCACATACCAGACCTCAGACTTTCAGAGCTTGCTCTGGTACCAGCAAAGGAAAGGACAAGCTCCCCAGCTAGTCTCATTTCAGGCAGCATCTGGGTCCAAGCACAGTGGCCGTCTCACCACGTTGCTGAACACCACAGAGAAATACAGCCTCCTGCGGCTGGAGGAAGTCGAGCTCTCTGACAGTGCCTTGTACGTCTGTGCTGTGCAAGACACCGTGGTGCAGGGAGCTTCCTTGGCTGTGCAACAAGCCAGGGGAGGGAGGGCATGTGTCTATGTAAGGTGAAGCTCAAGGGAAACGCCCTCAGCACTCTTTCCTCAATGCACCCAGAGATTTGCAGGCTAAAATCCTCTTTGAGGAGGGGACAGTGCAATGACTTGAGAGGATGGAGAAAGTGATGAAGGATTCTCAGGTTCCCTTGTTTTCGCCATGGGTTATGTGGTTATTCTGCCCAATGGCTCCAGTGAGGGGGCAGGCAATGCAGGAGATGAGGGCTGCTTGTGCAATGGTTCCTTGCTGCTGCTCTGCTTTCTGTTTTTCCCTGCTGCACATTGCACCTTCAGGGTTTCCTGATGGCCTGTCTCTTAGAGTACCTGCTCCGGGATGTGTCCCTCAGAGGTCAGAGTTCAAAGTAACATGAAAAACATAAATAACATGACATCTGGCAATGCTCCTTCCTGGAATTACCTATGATTACAACAATTTTGGAAAATACTCAGAAATACCCTGTGGACCCTCCAGTTGCTACATGGCCATGTGCTGGGATCTGGAGGACCTGCTGTCCTCCAGTGCCCTCTGCCTGTCCTTGGAGCCCTCCTCATTCCCTACCTCATGGGCTTCCCCCAGCCCTGCCTCATTTCTTCTGCAGTGGGACCAGGCTGTACAGCTCTATCCAAGATCTCAAAGCGGGAGCAGATCACCAGGCAGAGGTGGGCAACAGGCTCTGCCAGGAAAAGAGCTGGCCTTGGGAAAGCTGCTTCATGCCTGGGGGAAGGCCAGGCACAACACAGCAGACATGTGGGCTTGGGCACTGGCTGCTGTCCTTGGGGTGCCCTGTCTGGTGGGAGGTGAGGGTGTGAGAGAAGCATGAGGGCCCTGGTATGTGGCCTGGCCAGCCTGATTTCAAGATCAACCTGTGAGTTGCCTTAGCCCTGCACATCTGTGTAACTGCTGGGCTGTGCAGGGAACTGTTTGCGGAGTGCAGGGTTTATAGGGTGTATAGGTAGAATTCCCTTCTGCACAGGCTTGTCAGCTGTTGACCTCTCAGAGCCTCCAGTAGCACCAGGCTCCTCACTGGGGGATAGCAGAGGTTGGGCTCCCCATCTGCAGGACATGCTCTGAGGCCAAGGGGCCATATCTGAGCAGAGGTGCCAGAATGCAGGGCCCAATCTCCACCAGCTGTGGAGGAGCTGAGTATGTCTTCCTCAGCTCCAAGAGACAGTGACTGGAAGGGACCCATTGTCCTGTGCCCCTCCCTCCCCTTCCTCTGGGAATGATGAAAAGTCTGCTTCTGTCCTCACCTTCTCCCCCTGCCACCACCAAAAGCAATGCCTTTCATCCTTGGCAACCCGAGACAATGTCCACCAAGAAAGGATTATGTGGAGGCAGAGGCAACAATGTGGAGAACTTTAATGACTCTGAAGAGGGAAATAGTTCAATTCTAGAGGAGACTGCCAGTGCAGGGAGACGAACAGCAGCTGCCAAAAGTCTGTGCCTATTGCCCATAGTGGAGACCCCTCAGGGCATCCATCTGCCTGCCTCGCAGAGGGAGAGGGGTCAGCAGATGCCCTAAGTTGGCTCTGGGGTTCTTACAGCACAGAAGACCAGAAGGCAAGACAGAGATGGGAGAGAGTGGAAGGCAAGGAAGTTAGACTGTGGCCATGTTTTCGGAGAGCCCCAGCTGCTGTCCTTTGCCAGGGCAGCACTCGATGCTCAGCCTCTCTGAAATCGATGGCCAGGAGCTTTGTCCTCCGTTCAGCATGAGCTTCTGGGCTCCAGGCAGTCCTTGTCCAGGCTGTCACCAGTGGCTTTAGCAAGGGAGGGCACCTTCTGCCATAGTAGCGGCTGGAAATGCCAGAGATGTCACAGCACCCAGAGGTGATGGACACTCCATCACAGCTGAGGATGCTGCCAACAGCAGCGGAGGTGGAGGAGCCCACAACGGTGTTCTGCGGGAAAGAGCTGAGGATGGGGCCAGGCAGGGCCACCACCATGGGAGGGGGCTCAATGGCAGCGGTGGAGTTCTGGCACTTCCTCCCATAGGGCTCATTGCAGCTGTTGGCCAGCGGGGTTGGGCCACAGGGCCAGCATGGCAGGCACTGATCGTAGCAGGACATGTCTCAGGTCCAGAAGTGCACCTGGGAGAGAGGGCAGAGAGGAATCAAAGCACAGGGACATGTGAGGAGCAGTTTGCCACAAGTCCATCACCAAAGTCAAAGGCACCTGCCGAGCCGGGAGGTAGAAACTGGGCAGTAAGGCAAAAGGGTTTCTTGGCCTTATCCAGACATGGTACTGCAAAGTGTCGCCAGGCCCAACAAGGCTGCTGACCATCTCTTAAAAGAAGAGCCTCCCTCCAGAGGCATGTCCCAGACACTGTCTTAGTCAGACCTTCACCCTTCTTCCCCCTCCCACAACAAGCAGCACCGAGACCCAGCACAGGATGGAGGAGCATGCATCTGCATGAGGAAAGGGCTTCAGACTCACCTGGTTCCCAAGGAGAAGGAGGTGAGAGAAGTGGATGAGACAGTGTGGACCTGGGCTGGCTTTTATGGTGGCCCTGACCTGCCCCAGGACCAGAGGTCGCTTCTACAGAAGTGGCAATTTTCTAAGGTGCTCATGATGATCAGAAAATATCCCAGCTAATGACATGGGCTGGGTGGTTGTTTTCCCTGATGGAGCCTTTTCATTTCCTGGCTTATGCCGTACTCATTCCTTCGCAGAGGCTTCTTCTGAGTGCTGGGATTGAGAGACCCCAGGATTTCTGGTGCAGGAACGTGTCAGTGCCGGCAGAAGACTCAGCTCAGGTGCCAGATGGGTGCGGTGCAGGCAAGTGATGTTGGCCTGGGGCACGCTGGTGGGCTTACCTGTGGCTGCATTGACAGGAATGGGCTCAGCTGCTCCCAGCTCTGCAAGCCTTGGCTGATCACCCAGGGCTTCCCTGTGTGAGGACGTGCCATGTCTTTCTCTTTCCCTCCCTCCCTCCCTCCCAACTTGCTCCAATGTTCTCTTGTGGTCAGCTTCCCAGGCAGGTGGGCTGCACTGCTGTGTTGCAATTCTCTTCCTCCTAAACCTGCCCTCTGGAGAAATGTGTTGACCTCTTTTGGCATCTTACTGGCAGGGGATCATGGGGATCACAAGGGCCCTTAATGCCAATTATTTTTCTGAATGTGGTGGGCCCATGAGCATGTCTCCCATGAGGGTAGAAGAGGACCTCCTTGGAAGGCACTTCCCGGTTACTGCAGTCCCTCACAGTGCAAGAGGCGGTTGAACACAGTGAGGTTGTCTCCCTGCAGAGGCTGCCTGCTACACTCCCAAGTCCCGAGGAAGCATTTCAGAGTCCATTTTGGTCCCCACCCTCAAATGCAGCAGGAGTTGAAGGAGGCAGAAGTCTGCCCCATGGCTTCCATGGAGCATGCGAAGCACTGGGACTGGCTAGTCCAGAGGTTTGGAGCCAGACAGTATCTAGAAGTATACAGATTTATTAATTTACATCAGACATCATCCACTACATGAAGCTTATGACAAATTTCTTAGGGGTGTAGAGCAAATTTTTCATCGTTTGCACCAGCTGTTTGAGCCTGGTGATTATACTCAGCTCCATCTTGAAGCTATCAGCATGCATGACTTCATATTCTCCTGCTGGTAACTGAAACAATGTGAACACTGTGACATTTTTAGACTGGGTCAGAACTCCCCAACAAAGTAAAAGAGCGCTGTGTTCTGATCAGACTTTCCACCTGGCTGTCATTATTGTGAAAGCCTTTGTGCGTGGGGTACGCAGAACCTGCAGTCTATCCCCCATTCCAAAAGTAGAGACAAAAAGTGGTGCTATTTCATTGATCTAAATAGCAGTGACAATTATCTCTGTTTTGCAGGGAGTAACACGGCACTTACAGCTGCAAGGGACCTGACAGGTGCAGAATTGTTACACAGAACAAGAGAGCTACAAGACAAACTGGGGGGGGTCTGTGCACAGGAAGGTCATGCTGAGTGACATCCCCTTGTCTGAGGACATGTTAAGGTATGCACCATCCTCCTGTGGGAGGGGAAAAAGGATTGGGGGAGTTTTAAACCAAGCGACAGCCTCAGATATTGCAAGACCTGTTTCCTCCTTTTACACCTTTATTATGGTGATAAGGATGTCAGGAAGGTGTTTGGAGCGAGAAACTCTTGTGGGCTTTGTCAGTGTGAGAGACTGAAAGAGTTAATGTCTCAAACATTGTGGCGACTTGAGGCGCTATTTGCATGGCGACGGCAGGTCGGCGAGCACGGGGTGGGGGAGAGCGAGAGCAGGACGTGGAGAGCGCGTCGGAGGACGCGCGGTTCCGGGTTCTGCCGGACCTTACCACGTATGGCCAGAGGTCACACAGAGCTGATCTGAGGAAGGGGCTTGCAGCCGCCCGAGAGACCCCTCGCAACCACCCCCCTCCCCCAGCGCCTGCGCAGAAGATTGAGAACTTTCTAGAACAAGAACCATGTAAGTCCTGAAGGGGCGTACCTGGAGGCGGGGATTAGCTTATAAAAGACATACACCCCCCCCCCCACCCCCCCCGGGAAGAGCGCACACGCCTACCACTAGAGGATTGCCATGTCTGTCATCGTCATCGCGGGATCCAAGGGTGGTGATACTTTTTCTTTCTCTTTCCTCCTCTCTTCTCCTTTCCTTTTCTCGCTTCTCTTTTCTTCTGCTCTTCCAATATATATGCAAGTTTGGGAAAAATTGTGACGGGTTGCCCGGGAAATAGCTCCATTGCCAAATTGCCTTTGTTCGTTCGTTAAGCTCATCAGTTCGTTAAGTTTGTCCGTTTGTGGAATTTGCCAGTTAATAAAGTTGCTGGCCAGACTGTTCCTCTGGGTCATTGTCATAATTCTACCGACCACGTGGCTCTGCCGAGCAGAGATTGGCTTTTGTCAGTACACAAACAGTTGGGGAATCTAAAAGATTCACCCCTCTCGCAACCCACCGAGTGGGATGAGGCAGTCAGACGTTCTATAACCATGGCCGGAGCTGTACATTTTGTTGACGGCTCTGCTTGTCTCATGACGGTGCATTTAACCTGGGGAGAAGGAAAAGGTGCTCCAGTTGCCAGCTGTTGTGCAGGTCTGGGGAATGCTTACAGAGGCGCAAGGCCACGCCTGTTAAAAAAGAAGTTGATGGTTTGGCTATGATTTTCTGTGAGAACTTGAAGGCCGAGGCAGAAAAACAGCACAAATGTAAAGCTGGAAGTGCGGGATGTGCGATAAACAGATCTGTAATGTAAACCAGCACCAGTGTTTCAGACCTGTGAACCAAAATCCAGAAAAAGGGCAGGGCTATATTATCTATGACAGGGAGTGTATGCAGGAGACTGGGACACATGACCCAAACTCCATTTTTCCTATGGTGTCAGCACCAGATGGACTTATGTATGTGCAGTTTGCTTACAGTATTCCCTGACCTGATCCTCTTCCACCAAGGGTACGTCTCCCTTGTTCCAGACAAGGGAGACCCTCTGGTCTCAGGGATGTAGGACTCTGAAGGCTGATCTTGCTAGTAAAAATTGAGGCACAGAAGGCATTCAGCCTCTAAGCCTCTTCAATGCTACCTGTCCTTATAGAAGCCTTGTTGCCATTGACATCCCTCACCAGATTCAGTTCCACTTGGGCTTTGACTTTCCTAATCCCATCCCTGCATGCTTCGACAGTGTCTCTGTATTCCTCGCAGGTTACCCATCCTTGTTTCCATCTCTTTTATGCTTCCTTCTTGTGTTTTGGTTTTGCCAGGAGCTCCTTGTTCATCCACACAGGCCTCCTGGCATATTTGCCTGTCTTTCTGCTTGTTGAGATGGACTGCTTTTGAGCTTGGAGGAGGTGATCCTTGGCTATTAACCAGCTTTCTTGTGCCCCTCTGGCCTCCATGGCCTTATCCCATGGCACTCTTCCAAGCAGATCTTTAAAGAGACGAAGTCTGCTGTCCTGAAGTCCTGGGTTCTGAGCTTGCTATTTACCTTCCTCCCTCCCCTCAGGATCCTGAACTCCACCATCTCCTTGCCACTGCAGCCCAGGTTGCCTTTGATCTTCACATCCCCAACAAGCCCTTCCTTCTTGGTGCATATGAGGTCCAGCAGAGCACCTGTCCTCGTTGGCTCCTCTGTCACTTGGGTGATGAAGCTGTCATCCATGCGCTCCAGGAACCTCCTGGCTCGCTTATGTCCTGCTGGGTTTTCCCTCCAACAGATACCGCAGTGGTTGAAGTTCCCCATGAGGACAGGGCCTGTGAATGTGAGGCTGATCCTATCTGCCTGTAGAGGGTCTCATCCGCTGGTTGTTCCTGGTCAGGCAGCCTGTATCAGACACTCACTACAATGCCACTTTTACTTGTCTTCTCTTTAATGCTTACCCATAAGCTCTCAGTTGGCACATCATCCACCCCCAGGCAGAGCTCCATGCACTCCAGCTGCTCTCTCACAGAAAGGAAAAGTCCCCATCCTCCTCTTCTCTGCCTGTCCTTCTGAAACAGCCTCTATCCCTCCATTGCAACATGCCAGTCATGGGTGCCATCCCACGCCGTCTCTGTGATCCCAACGTGATCATAGCCCTGCAACTGCACCCAGATCTCTAACTCCTCGTGTTTATTCCCCATACTGCGTGCATTAGTGTACAGGCACTTGACAGGGGCACCCCAGCATGTTGACTTCTTAGAAAGAGTTTTGGCCACAATTTCTCCACAATGATGCCTTGCAGGCACTTCCTTGCTTCCATGCAACTGCTAGGGGTGACCCCACTTCAGCCCTGTTTTCTTGATCTTGTCCTCCCTTCCTGGCACATCACCCCAGGCCCTTTGCTCATCAGCTGTGTCCATCAGTCCCTCACAGGGCTGCTGGTTACTCTCTCCCTCCCCCATCATTCCTAGTTTAAAACCCTCCTTATCAGGTCAGCCATCCTACTGGCAAAAATAACTTTGTCCTGCTTGGTCAGGTGGATCCCACACCTCCTGAGCAGACACTGCTCTGCAAAAAGGGTCCCTTTGGTTGTAGGACCCAAAGCCCTGTCACCAACTCCAGTTCCACAGCCAGTTATTGACCTGCATTATCAGTGCCTTCCTCCTCACACCCCTTCCCTTCTCCAGCGGGACTGAGGACAGCACTACCTGGGCCCACATGCCCTTGACTACTGCCTGCAGAGCTCTGTCATCACTTTTGATTCTGTCCAGGTTTCCCCTAGCCGTATCATTTGTGCCCATAAAGAATAACAGCAGGGGGTAGCAGTCAGAGGGCGGAATGAGCTTCATCAGTCTCTCCCCTATATCCGGGATCTGGGCCCCTGGCAGGCATCAAAGCTCTCTAGGTGACAGGCCAGGTGGGCAGATTGGTACCTCTGTCCCCTGTAGCAGAGTCACCCATAACTGTCACTTGCTGCTTCTTCCTGGTGGCCTTGCATGGTTTAGGGTCAGGGGGACCAGATCCTTTGCTTCAAGGCACATCTGGCTCCTCTTTAACTTTGAGGACGGTGAACCTGTTTTGTAGTTGTAAGCCCTTAGGTGGGGCAGGAGCCTTCCGCTTGGTGCCACAAGTCACCAGCTTCCATCCTTCAACTTCTCCAGAGATTGTACTTACCTTGTCTATCTAGGGGTAGACACTGCCTGCTTCTCCACTGCATTTGGGGTCGGGGGCTCTTCAAGATGTTGCATCTCAGAGAAAATTCTGCCTACCTCCCTTTCAGCTTCTCTAATGCTGCACAGTTGGCTCACTTGCAACCACTGGACAGCTGACGAATGCCAACCCCTTGCTGTCTGTTATGCCTGAGAAAATTCTGTGATGTTCACAGTTGCTGGCAACTGCTGTATCAGGAAGTGCTCTGGAAATATCCTTTCATCACATTTGTGGAGGACTTAAGTTTTGCTCTTCTGCTCATTGCAGGGCTTTTGGTAAAGCAATGATGGGCTGTGTGAAAAAATGGATCTGGTGCCTGCAAATCAGCTGGAGCAGCTATGGCTGCTGCCATTACCCAGGGATGACGTGAGGGCTGATACAGACCACTCTTTGGATGCTGAAATGAGGGACATGTTCCAGAAACACGGAGTGCTTCTAACTGAGCACTTCCTGGTCCAAAGGAGGCGCAAAGCCAATCACAAGGCTGCCGCAGAACTTGTTTGTTTGATGGTGTCAAGAAGGAGCTGTCAGCCAATCACAGTGCAGTATGAAAACACATGGGAAATGCCACATCCAGAGTGGCAGCCTCCCTGGATGTCATGGTAAGGGGCTGCCTTTTCTGACATGCTTCCGGGTAAAATGGGAGGGGTGCCTAGTCCTGCTAGCCAGTCACAGGGCTGCCTGAGAACACGTAGCTATGACAGTGTCAAGAAATGGCCACCAGTCAGTCACAGAGCAGTGTGATGGTTACAAAATGGGAGATCCCTGCTGTAAAATGGCAACGCCTGCTCCTAAAGTGGTGGTCCAAAAAAAAAGGCTTCCCCTGTGTCTCT
Source organism: Ciconia boyciana (assembly GCF_034638445.1). Classification (NCBI taxonomy): domain Eukaryota; kingdom Metazoa; phylum Chordata; class Aves; order Ciconiiformes; family Ciconiidae; genus Ciconia; species Ciconia boyciana. Next base: position 7,762,393 of record NC_132955.1, read on the forward strand.
AGGGAAAGGGCCTTATGGGTCTGAGGTATTTCCAGGTAAATCTGAAGGCATAGAGGGTCCTGTCAGCCAATCGTAACAGAGCGCATGACCAGAAGAGGGGAGGGACTTTCAGGGTCTGCGGAGGCTGCTGGGAAGGGGGTGGATTTCCTCTGGAAGCTGGCGGGCAGGGCACCTGTCACATCTCATCTTGGGTATCAGTGGTACCTGCACTACTCATGTCAGTCACTTAAGGACACGGCAAATGGGTGCCATGTAGTCACGAATGGACTGATGGTAATTGTTCCAGAGGGATACTCCGTTTTTAGGTGTCTCATCATAGCTCAGCTCCCTTGAGCAAACACATCAACAGTTCTCACCCAGCTTTCCCTCATCTTTCCCACCACACATACCAAGATCTCTGTCGAATTTTTATCCTACAGCCCGTAAGCACCTTGGATATTCACCTTATGCAAATAAGAATGAAGCAATTAAGTACTGATGAACCCAGGAATTATCAGACATATAAAGAGTTGCAATGGGAGTCAGGCTGTGCATGGCAGTGGTTCGTTCCAGCAAACCAGAAGAGTATTTCAGAGCTCTGCCAGGTCCTCTTTACTCTGATCTAACATGTGCTCCTCAGCCCTGGCAGGGTCAGTCCTGCATCTGTGGCAAGCTGGTTACGTTCATTCACTGTATTTCCCTCCTCTACCGCAAAGACGGAGGCGGTGGCCCACCATAGCTTGAGCTCCCGCCTCATGCCTGGGTAGTTGATTCCTTCTGGACATGACAAAGCTATTCCAAACAGGACAACGTGTTGCCCCTATAGTAACACAAACATAATCAAGCAAGGAGATGGTGAGGGAGAGGACCTAGAAGATGGCTGGGGCTGACAAGGCTCCCTCTAAGTTCTTTCCAGAGAATCAAAAAGCTGGAATTAATGTTGGAAAGAAGAAATCATGCAAGGAAGACTGGCACAGCTCAGAGTGAAGAAGGAACACATTGAAAACTGTTGTTACATCATCTTCTTCCGGCATTCAGTGACACAGGTCAGAAATAGATGAAGAGAAAAAGAGAAGGGAAGAGAAGGGAAGGCAAGGAAAGGCAAGGCAAGGCAAGACAAGGCAAGCGAAAGCAGGCAACACAAGGGAAGGCAAGGCAAGGAAAGGCAATGGAGGGCAAGGCTTGGCAAGGCAGGGCAGGGCGGGGCAGGGTAAGATCAGGCAAGCAAAGGCAGGGCAACGCAAAGCAAGGCAGGGCAACGCAAAGGCAAGGTAAGGCAGGGCAGGGCAGGACAAGGCAGGGCATGGCAGGGCAGGGTAAGATCAGGCAATGCAAAGGCAGGGCAATGCAAAGCAAGGCAGTGCAAGGGAAGGCTATACAGGGCACGGCAGGGCAAGGCAGTGCAGGGCAGAGCAGGGCAGGGAAAGACAAGACAAAGCAAGGCAAGGCAGGGCAGGGCAGGGCAGTTCAAGGCAAAGCAAGACAGAGCAGGGCAGGGCATGTCAAAGCAAGGCAACGCAGGGAAGGGCATGGCAGGGCAAGGCAAGGCAAGGAGGGGCAGGGCAGGGAACGGCATGGTTGGCAATGCAGGGCAGGGCAAGGCAAGGCAGGGCAGGTCAAGGCAAGGCAAGGAAAGGCAAGACAGTGCAACGCAGGCAGGGCAAGACAAGGAAAGGCCAGACAGGGCAGGGCAGGGCAGCGCAGGAAACGGCAAGGCAAGGCAAGGCAGAGCAGGGAAGGGCATGGCAGGGCAAGGCAAGGCAAGGCAAGGCAAGGAGGGGCAGGGCAGGGCAGGGCAGGGCAAGGCAGGGCAGGGCAAGGCAAAGTAAGGCGGGGCAAGGCTGAGCAAGGCAAGCAAGGCAGGGGAAGGCAAGGCAATGCAAGGCAATGCAAGGCAGGGGACGGCAAGGCAAGGCAAGGCAAAGAGAGAAGAGAGAAGAAGAGAAGAGAAGAGAAGAGAAGAGAAGAGAAGAGAAGAGAAGAGAAGAGAAGAGAAGAGAAGAGAAGAGAAGAGAAGAGAAGAGAAGAGAAGAGAAGAGAAGAGAAGAGAAGAGAAGAGAAGAGAAGAGAAGAGAAGAGAAGAGAAGAGAAGAGAAGAGAAGAGAGAAGAGAAGAGAAAAGAGAAGGGAAGGGAAGGGAGGGGAGGGGAGAGGAGAGAAAAGAGAAGAGAAGAACAGAAGAGAAGAGAAGAGAAGAGAAGAGAAGAGAAGAGAAGAGAAGAGAAGAGAAGAGAAGAGAAGAGAAGAGAAGAGAAGAGAAGAGAAGAGAAGAGAAGAGGAGAGAAGAGGAGAGAAGAGGAGAAAAGGAAAGGAAAGGAAAGAAAAAGAGAATGCCCTGTACACTTCCCCTGTGCATTCTATTTTCTGCCCGGATTTTTTATTATTTGGGGCCTTCCTTTTAGGCAGAAAAGTATTGTACATAATACAGTACAGTGGGACACAGAGGCAGACTTTCCCTTGAAAAATTGATAGGCAAAAGAACCCAAAAATTCCCTTTGAAAACATAGTAATTAATTTTCTATCAAATACTCTGAATTTGTCTGGTCCAGACAAATTCAGACCAGACCATAACCTACTTGGTTATCAGAAACTGACCCAAGAGAAAAAGACAAGAACAAGAAAAGGAAAAATCTGGATTTCATAGTCTAATTTGTAGCTCCCTTGCAGGGAGGGTCATAGAGTAGAGTAGATGGATGAATGGCTGGAGAAGGATGCACAGATGTTTGTATGCCTGTCTGTATGGAAGAAGAGAGAGAGAGGAGGCGGAGGGAGAATGAGACTGGTACTGATAACCGGAGGCCGTGGGAAGAGCCACCGAGCCCAGGGAAAGACTTCTTGTTGAAAGGTTACTGCTGCTCTTGCTGCAATGTGAAACCTCACTCTGACATAATCTCCATCTGTAATCTTGGAGCCATGGCAAAGAAGAACAGGATATTTGGGACTGAAGTCGTTCTCCTGGGCTTCCCAGACCATCGCAGGTGGCACGTGGTCCTGTTTGTCCTTGTCTTGTCCACGTATCTTGTAACTGTGGTGGGAACGGCGTCATCATTTTTGCTGCGGGGAGGGATCGGTCCCTGAGGATCCTGATGTACTTCTTCCTCGGCAAGCTCTCCTTCTTGGAGATCCAGAACACCACCACCATTGTCCCCGAAGTGCTGGAGACTTTCCTTGTCACCAGGACAACCGTTTGTGTTTCCTGCTGCCTGGCACAGTCATTTTCCCACTTCTTCCTGGGTGTCACTGAGTTTCTAATCTTCTCAGTGATGTCCTTTGAGATTGCCGTTGCCATACACAACATTGCCATACACAAACGGCTGCGTTACATCACTATCATGACAAAGATACTCTGCTTCTTTCTATGCCTAGGAGCATGGCTACTGAGTTTTGTGGTCATCATCTCCCAGATGTCTCTGCTGCTGGTGCAGTGTCTTCTCTGCTCCAAGAACAACAGTGACCATTTCTACTGTGATGCTGGGCTGGGCCTCTCCTGAGCCTGGCCTGTGGTGATACAACGCTCATTGAGACCCTTGGCTTCCTGGTGCCCATCCCCATCATCCAAAGCACTCTGCTTTTCAAGGTGGTTTTCTTCATCTGTATCATATTTGCTTGTAGCTCCCATCTCCCTGTGGTCCCCGTCCTCTATGGAGCTGTCATCTTCATGTACCTGAAACTCATGGCTCGCTCATCCTTTAGTCTCAACAGAGTGGAGTCCACCCTCAACACTCTCCTGACTCTTTTGCTGAATCCTTTCAGCTATACCATCAGAAACAAGGAGTTGAAGGCAGCTCTGAGGAGAACGGCAAAGCAGTGAAAGGCTACTTCAGCCTAGCAAAGGTCCCTGACAGGTCAGAAAACAGAGCCCAACCCCTGTGTTTGTGGAACTGCAATACAGCTGCACTTTTAGGTTAAATAAGGAGCATGGGTTTTAGTCTTCTCTCAAGACCTTCTGATGAAGAGCCTTTCTCTTCAGTTACACCCATTTTGCCATAAGGAGGAGAAAAGAAAGTGAGCAAAACTTGCAATTTATGTCCTTTTCCAAACAGTGTATTGTGATCAGGCTTAGCACGGTTTTTCAGAGGAAACGAGATACTTATGTGGACAATGTCCTTTTTAAATGTTGGTCTTGTTCTCCTTAACCGACATACACTGCAGGCAGGGAATAGCAAAGATGGCATCAACATGTGAATTTTTTGTCTAGAAGGATTTTGTCATGATCAAGAGAAATGAGCACCCCCAAAGTATGAGACAGCTGGTCCATCTCAGACAGCAGATAATTCTACCCCACAAGCATCTACTGATTATTGCCGTAATCTAGGCAGATTATGCGCAGAAGTTCTCAGCCCCAGGGTCAGAGCTGGGGCTGGAGCCCAGGCCAAGGCCAGACTCAAGAGAGGCCCAGGTGAAGGCTCCAGCCAGTGACTGTCCTGGACCACCTAGGAGGCCAGGAGGGCAACAGTAGCCCAGGCCAGGCACAGATATGGCAGAGCTGGGGCAGGCCTGCGCTAGGCCTGAGCTCCCATAGAGACCCTGGGCCAGGGGCCAAGCCAGAGCTGGGACCCCTGGTTGCACTGGGCCTAGGTGGGCTTGGTCCTGATGCTTGTCGCTCCTGTGTGAACACTTGACCCAGCACTGTCTCCCACACAATCCAGCCTAGGGAGACATGCCCGCCATCCTTACCCGGCACAGACGAATGACCCTGCCCTCCATCCTGGTCCTATGGTGCTGGTGGTGTGTGGGGTCTGTGCAAAGGCAGAGCCCCCACACCACAGGGCCCCAGGGTCTGCAGATGTGCGAAGACCTTGGCCTGCGTGTGCAGACCAGCAGTGCTGCCCAGAGCACAAGGGCCACTTCAGCACCAGGGCTCTTGGAATGCTGAAGGAGCTTGGTGCCTGGGGGGAGGCACTCCAACGTGTGCTCTATGGCTGGGCTGGTGCATGCCCTGTACCATTCAGGGGCAGCTCATGAATCTTGCTGAGTGCAGGATCAAATTCCACTGTCACTGCCATGTCTGCACAGAGCTTGGGGTATTTCCTGTCACACAGCACCTTTCCAGACCAGAGCTGGGTTGTGGCCCTTGTGGGGCTGTAGAGTTCCTGGGCCTCAGGAAAGCTGTGCTTGAGGAAGACAAGGCAGCACAGAGAAATGTTGCATGTTTGGGCACCAGTCACTGTCCTGGGCCTGCCTTCATGCAAGGGGGTGTTGAGTTCACAGGGACGTGGGACTTCAGTGTGTGGCCTGCTGTAGCTGACACCTACTAACTTGTGAACACCTCAGCCCTACACATGTTGGCAACGGGTGCATCATGCCACGTGCTGTGCTGAAGGGTGATAGGGCTGCATGAGGAAGCTGTTCCTGCTGTCCACGCCCAGGCATGCTGACCACGGCCTCTAGATCAGGTGATGGAAGAGATGGGCAGGTGGAGCAGGGACTGTGGGCCATCCCCAAGGCTCTTTACCCATTCCCGATTCCTGCCATCCTTTGGGAACATTGTCTGCTGAGCCTCCTTCCCCAGCACAGTTCCACCAAAAGCAAGAGGAGCATTCTTCCCCAAGAGCTTGTGGGAGTGCTGACCTCCCTCGGGCCTCCCACATGCCCACAGTTCCTCTCTTGAGGACTGCAGCTGTCAGGATTCCTGTTCACATGATGTGCTCCAGGGCCAAGGGAGTATTTCTGAGCAGAGTCACAGCAAGGCAAGGCCATTGGCTGTGGAGCAACTAGGGTTGTCTTCCTCAGCTTCAAGAGGTATTGCCTGAAAGAGGACTTGCTGTAGTATGTCCCACCCTCCAGTCCCTCTAGGAGTGATGAAGGGTTCCCCTGTGGCCCCACCTAATTCCTTCCGCAAAGCAATGGCTTTCTTCATCAGCAGTCAGTATGCAGATGGAAAGATCACCTAAGGGACACAGGCAGGGTTGCAGCAAATGTTAATGAGTCTAAAGAGGGAAAAGAGGTCACGGCAAGTGGAGGCCCCCAGTGCAGGGAGGAGCAGGAGCAGCCAAGAATCTGTTCCCCTTTTCCTGTGGCAGAGTTCCCACAGGACATCTGGTCAGGCTAGCAGGTCACTCCAGGCTGGTTTGTGGGGTGCTCACAGCAGGTTTGAAGGGAGCACAAGACAACAAAGAAAAGAGAGAAAAAGGGTGAGTGGAAGACAGGAAAGGTAGACATTGGCCATGTTTTCAGAGAGCCCAGGCTGGTCCCTTCCAGTCTTGCCCTGGCAGGACATACCAGAGATGGTCAGCTGCTCCTAAACCAACACCAGAAAGTTTGACCCTCTGTCCAGCAGCATGTTCTGAGTTCCTGGGGGTCCTTATCCAAGGCTGTTGTGACCATGTTTAGCAGGGGGGGCACCTGCTGCCACAGTAGTGGCTTGAAATGCAGGAGAGGTCACAGCACCCAGAGGTGATGGGCACTCCATCACAGCTGAGGATGCTGCCAACAGCAGCGGAGGTGGAGGAGCCCACAACGGTGTTCTGTGGGAAGGAGCTGAGGATGGGACCAGGGAGAGTCACCACCACGGGAGAGGGCTGCATGATGACGGTGGAGTTCTGGCACTGCCTGACACAGGGCTCATTGCAGCTGTTGGCCAGCGGGGTTGGGCCACAGGGTCGGCATGGCAGGCACTGGTCATAACACGACATGTCTCTGCGCTGGAGGTGCACCTGGGAGAGAGGGCAGGGAGGAAGCAGAGCACAAGGATGGGTGAGGAGCAGCCTGGTTTCCTTGTCACAAAGGAGGCAGGGTACTACTGAGTGGGCAGCTGGAAGCTTTACCAGGAGCCACACAGTCTTCATCGCCCTATAAAGAGCAGCCTGACCCAAGGAGGCTCCCTCCTAATTCATCACCCAAAAGCCCTCTCAGCCACGTCCCAGCCTCTCTTTAAGCAGACCTTCTCCCTGCTTCCCTCTGTCATGACAAGATGCTCCAAACCCCAGCACAAGGACAGAGGCAGTATCAGCTGAGAGGTCCATCGAGGAGAGATCTCACTTTGGAAGAGGAGGAGAAGAGGCTTCAGACTCACCTGGTTGCCAAGGAGAAGGAGGCAAGAGAAGTGGATGAGAAAGCAAGGACTTGGCCTTGCTTTTATCCCTGCCCTTCATTGCTGCAGGCCCAGAGGCACCCTTTGCAGAGGTAACAATTTTCTGACAAGCTCCTCTTCAATGCAAACCATCACAGCTAATGATGTGGGATGTGCTTTGGTTTTCTGCACTGCTGCTTTTTCATTTCCGGGTTTGTGCCATGCCCATTCCCCAGTGAAGGCTTCTTCTGAGCACTGGGATGAAAGGCCCCAGCATTTGTAGGACAGGAATGCAGCAGTGCAGGCAAAAGTCTCAGCTCAAATGCTACATGGGTCCAGAGCAGGCAAGTGACGTCAGCCTGGGACACTCTAGGGGGATGTTTGAAATGCTGTTCTTAGGAAGAAGCTCCAGGCTTTTTCAGCTGGAAGCCCAAGGGTTATCGTGTATGACAACGTGCCATGTCCATCTCTTTCCTTCCCTGCTCAGCTCACCCCAATGGTCACTTCTTGTTGCCTCCCCAGGTATGTCTGTTGTGCTGCTAGGTTTTGACCTCATCCCGCCTAACACTGCCCTCAGGAAAAAATTCTGGCCTGTTTTGAGTCGTTCCCTCTTTGTGCAGTCTGTGAGTACACAAATAATGGCATGGGCATGCCTGGGGCCTTGTCCTTCCCCAGAATGCTCTAGCCCTGCTGCAGTTGTCCCCAGCTATCCTTAGCAGAGTCCACAGTTGGTTGTGTTCCTATGTGTGTTCTTGTCTTGTGAGCTTTTGTGTGCAGTTCTGATTGCATGGATGGACATGGGAGCACAAATTTGTGTATAATTCTGTGCCAGCATGCATGAGCCTGTGTGTGTGTGGCCTTGTGAGTCCCTCATCATGAAGGAATGTGCTGTTTATGGCAAGGATCCTGTCCACTGCTCTGCCCATGAGCACCACAGAGCAGTAGCTTCCCAGATTTGGAAGGAGGCTGAGTGCAGCTGAGTGGTGATGGCACCAGCCTGCTAGAGGTGGGTCCAGGGAAGAGGCCCTGAAATGCAGCCCCTGCCTCCTGAGCCTTCCTTTTCCTGCCCCTCCAAAGCTCACGCTCCGTTGCTGCCGATTTCAGGCCCCAACACCAGCAGGTTCAGTCCAGCTTGGATCCTTAGTTTAGTTCAATGTTAACAATATTGGGAGTGTCTCAGCATGGCTGGCAGTCCCCGCTTCCTGCATCTCCAGGCCAGGACATGGCTGCCTTCCCCAGGGCTAGAGCTTTCAAAAGGACGGGGTTTGTTTTATGGGCAAGGAGAAAGGCTGAGGAATTCTGCCCACCTCATGCTGGCCATCCCTGAGTGGATCTGCTTCCAATGCAGTGTCAGTGGTGTCTGTGTTGGGACACATCCCCCTCTCATGTCCATGTCAATGCTAAATGGACTTAAGCCCATCAACCTGGTGCTGTGTCAGGCAGAGGCTGAGACCTTGTCCCAGACAGGTACTGAGCAAAAGGAACACGGTGCCTGATGTTGCTGTGCTGTGAGTAGAAGGAGAGACCCTGTGGCTTGCACAGGGAAAGCCAAAGAACTGATGAGTGCTTTGGTCTTCAGCACCCAGGATCTTCATGTCCTGCAATTGGAATCTCAGTCTGAGTGCCCAGCAACTGACCCTCCCTGCTGCTGTCCCACAGGGGCTTCCAAAAGAGACCCTCTTTCTGACAAGGGCTGTGCACAGGGGGTAAATTTTCTAAGTCTGTCTCCCCTCCGGAGTGTTTGTCTGCCTGAGCTAAGGTCCAGCTTGGAGACAGTGCAGCCAAGGCTTTTCCCCGCTTCCCTTTAGTGACCTCAGTGACATAATTACCACAGAGCTCTTCTGGGAGAGCTCAGCCAGGGCTGATTTCCCTCTCCATGGAGCTGCTTCTGAGCTGAGACTCTAGTGTAGTTGAAGGCAAACCTCACTGCTTTCTCATGAGGTAACACATACTGTGGGCAAGGAAAGGGCAGCGGATGTGTGTACCTAGAGTTTAGCAAGACCTCTGACAGCTTCTCTCGTACTTCCTTGATGACCAAATTGGACATGAATGGGTTCATTAAGAGGATGATAAGGTGGGTGGAAAATTGGCTGGACTACCAGGCTCAGTTGTGACAAGTAGTGCAAAGCCCAGCTAGAAGACACTTACTGGTGGGATCTCTCAGGGATCAGCAGTAGGACCAATAGTCTTTAATGTTTTCATGAACACCGTGAGTAATGGGAAGGACAGCATTTCCTGCAAGTTTGGGGATGACACCCAACCAGAGGGAACAGGCAGTACACTGATCTCTGTTAGCCAAATTGTTCCCAGCAGGTCCAGGAACTCCTTGTTCAAAGGAAAGAGAGAAGGTGGGCTAGACTGGACATGCACTGTGACAGGAGTAGAAGCAATGAACAGCTGCTGGAACATGGGGAGTTCTAGTTAGGCAACAGGCTAAAAAAAAAAGAAAAAGAGAAAAGGAATGCATTTTCCAGCGAGGCTGTGCAATCTCCATCCTGAGAGATGTTCAAGGATGGACTGTATGTGACTTTGGGCAATCTGATCTACCGCGATCTGTTCCGAGCAGAGACATGATCTAGATGACTCTTCTCATCTACATTCCGACGCTGTGATCCCCCGCCTTTTCTGGCCCTCCCTGACATCTGCATGCCCATGGGCACATGTGTCCTCACACCCCCTTTGCCTCAAGACAACTTTTAGGCATTGTACTGGGACTGCAGAGAGGCAACTGAAGGGAGGCTCTCAGCCTCCTCCCTGCCATCCGCAGGAAATCAGGGGCTGCTGTTTCCAGCCCCTGAGCTCGGAGGCAGCTCTGGGAAGCTGGTCCATCTCCTGGATCAGGGCCATGCTGTTTTCCCAGGCTGCAGCTGGCACTGTGCAGGATTATTCTTGCTGGGGAGTCCTTGCTGGAGGAGGGGAAGAGTCCACTTCGCAGGAGACCAGCTTGCGCCCCTGCAGAGCCACTGAGCACTCTGAGCCCGGCCGAGCCCCCGAGCGGCGCCGGCGCAGGGCTCAGCCCCGGGGCGGAGCTGGCAGCACCGGAGAGGAGAGGAGGCGGTGGAGAGGAGGCGCCGCGGCCGGAGCAGAGAGCGGGGCTGGCGGGGCGCAGCGAGGCGCGGGCAGCGGAGCGGCGGGATGCGGCGGTGCCGGGGCGCAGGGCTGGCGGGGCTGGCCGCGGTGCTGCTGGGTGCGTGGGGCTGGCGGTGGTGGATGGGGGCCGGAGTGTTCCCCAAAGAGCCCAGCGCCAACTCTTCCTTCTCCTTCCTCAACGTGTCTTTCTCCCTCCCTGCCTCTCTGCCATTTCTCGTCCTCCTTTCCAAACCCTCCGAGTCCCCTATTCCTCTTCTCCCTAGTTCTCCACTCTCTCTGTCGGTACAAGCCTGCTTCCACGTAGGCCTGCTTATCCATGCACCCTCTCCTTCCCCTGTGCATTCGGCAGTTCTTATTGCCCTGAATCTACCCCTCTGCCCTTCACTGTAACAACCCCTCTCCCTCTCTACTCTTCCTCTCTTCATCCACCCACCCACCCATTTTTTGAGCCACCTCTCCATGCATTTACCATCCCTAAGCCCTCTTGCTACTCTGAGATCCCTCTCTCATCTCTCCCTCCACTTTCTTCATATCTGTAGGCACAAGTTTTGCTTTCCTGCACCGCGCCATTCATCCCCTCATCCCCCTGTGCATGCAGCATTTATGCTTCTTCTGAATTCAGCCCTCCATCCTTCACTGTAGCACACCCAACTCCTCTGTCCCCTCTCTCTCCTGCCATCCATCCATCCATGCACTTGAATTTCATTCTCTCTCTCCATGCATCAATTTCAAATCCCCTCCCAGCCTTCTCCCCTAGCTCCACACCCACACCAGGATCACTCTCCATCCCTGTTGATGACCACATTGTCCCCATCCATTCTGGTCTGGCTCTGTCTCACTGCCACTCTTCCTAATGATTTCTCTGGGAAAAGAGCCATAAGAGCTGGGTGATCTTTGATGATCTTTGGCCTTTCCTTCTGGTTTCTTGGCAGTGGCTGCGGGCAGAGCCCAGGTGCAGCAGGAGCCGTTGGCAGAGACCACCGAGGGCACCAGCATCAGCATCAACTGCTCACACCCCAACATACAGTCAAACGACTACATCCACTGGTACCGTCAGCTCCCGGACAGAGGCCCCGCATTCATCGCGTTTGTTCACAAAGGGTCCAAAGAGCTGCAGGAGCCGCCGGGGCGGCTGTCGGTGGCGGCAGACCGTCGGTCCAGCTCCCTGTGGCTCGCCCAGCCCCGGCGCGGGGACGCGGCGGTGTATTACTGCGCCGTGGCAGACACGGCGAGAGGAGCCGGGGCTGCGGCCGGGCACGAACCGCCGCGGGCGGGGCCGGGCGTGTGTGTCGGGGGCGGGGGGGACAGCGCTGGCCGGGCCCGCCAGGGGGCGCTGCCGGTCCGTCTGCCGGGGTCGGCTCGCCCCGCCCGGCCGCGAATCCCAGGACGGTTCCCCCGCCGGACCGGTACCAGCACTGGCATCGGGCCCGTCGATGCCCCCCCCAGCCACCGTGCCCCCGGAACTCTGGGATGTCCGTCCCAGACACGGTTCCAGAGCCGCCCACGGGGCAGAAACCTTCTCCCTCCCCTCACCTGCTCTCGTTCCCTGCACTCCCACCGGGACACAGACAGAAATCCCCCGCGACACTGGCAGAATCACGACCGGAGCGGTTGCGGTGTCCGGCCATGCCCGGGAAGGAGCGATTGCAGTTGCCGGCCCCGCTGTCTCCCGTCGAGGAGCAGCGCCTTTCTGCTCTGCACAGGGAGGCGGGCAACAGAGATCCTCCTGCCCACAGGCAGCCGGGCAGCCCTCGGTCCTGCCACAGGGACCGGCCACTGCTGGCATGGAACATACAGGGCCTCTTCTCGGGCTTCTGCCTTACCCCACTAGGACAGCCAAGGGAACCCTGAGCAGGTGCTTTCCTCTGCTCTGGAAACACAGGGACTCCAGTGATGAATTGCTAATGCAAAACTTTCCTTAGAAAAGAAAAACCAGGAGGTGTTTCGCATTTCGTTACTGTGTTAGAGCTCAGATATACTTCAAACTGCCTCCTCCAGCTACAGGCTTTCATAGAGATTTCAAAACGTTCCTGCTAGCATTACAAAGTCATCCCATGGAGTCAGGAGTTCAAGCTCCACACCAGCAGGAGAAGGGGATGTCGAGGTCACAGGCACCTTCAAGTGCTCCCCACAGCGGTTCACTGTTGAGACCATGAGCGTGTTTGACAGGATTCAGAACCTTTGGAGTAGAGGCCCAGGAGACAGCATAAAAGCTTGGACTGGACACCCTGACCACAGCCTCAAAGGATGCCAGGTTCCTGCTTGATGAGTGAGTCAGAAAGAGATTTGCTAAGTTGCCCTAAGGGGCTGGAGGTCTGAGGTGAGTGAGAGCTGGAAGGAGGCCTCTGGGAAGACACTGCAGGCTCCAGCCAGTCCCCAGGGAACTCTGTGTGGCTCCAGTAGCTGACACAGCTGTCCAGAGCCCATGGTCAGAGGCTTCAGAGGGACAGAGTGAGGACCAGCCCTGCTCCCTGTCCCAGCTGGACTTCATAACTGTGTTTGCAGGGAACTACTGGCAGGTGGACAAACAAGGCAGAGCAACAGGCATGGCCAGGCGAGCACACAGATCAGCCCCGTGTTCACATGGAATCGGCCCCTCTCATGCCTACCACCATCTGCCTTCCCATGCTTGCTCCAGGCTAAACTGCCTTGCTCCTTCCCTTTCCCTGTCTCTGCTGCTTCTCCTAAGCATCCCATGTCCTGCACTATCCAGAAAAAAAATTCCACTTCATCCCATAAGGGGTTTGATCCCCTTGTATGCAAAAACACCCCTTAGTTTATAAGATGATCCTATCTTCTTGCCGTTCTGGAGTGTGTCATCCCCAGACAAAGGGGCTGAGCAGCATACCTGAATGGATGGGGAGCAGATGTCTGTGATGAAGAGGATTGTGCTGGATGTCCTCCTGGCAGCGGACAGAGCAGCTCTATGTTCACATGGGATTGGCCCCTCTCATCCCTTTCTCCACCTGCCTTCCCATGCTTACTCCAGGCCAAACTGCCTTGATCTTTCCCTTTCTTTGTCTCTGCTCCTTCCCTAAAGCATCCCGTGTCTTGCACAATCCCCAAATACTTTTCCACTACCTCCCATAAGGAGTCCGATGCCCTTGTATGAAAAAACACCCCTGAGTTTCTCTTCTCACCCTTCTAGGATGTGTCATCTCCAGACAAGGAGTCAATTCTGTTGCCTGAAGGGGTGGGGATTAGATGTCTGTGTAGCGTAATGGTGTGTCTGGATGTGTGTGGGATGTTTACAGCAGGTGCTCTTTCCAGAGACATTGAAAAGGGAGAGAAACCCCCTGTGGGTAGAGGGAGTCAGACTCCTGATTCCAGGTGCCTTTGGCTGTTCCTTGTTCTACTTCCTTTCACACACTACCGAGGGACAAGGTACAGGGCCTGCAGAGAGGCCTGTCTCCAACCCCGAGAGAGGTGCGTGCAGGCCCCTGTCTCTGGCTGGGTACTGGATGGCAGGAGAAGTTCACCATGGACACTCGTCCCTTGCTGGGGGCTGGTTGGGCTCGTTGTGATCTCCAAGAGGAACAAAAAGCAGGAAAACAGCCTGCAGCCTCGTACTGCCTGACAGCAGACTGCTTGATTTCTTTCTTCGAGCTCCTACAGGAATTTTCAGGTGCCTGGGACCCTTTAGCAATGAGATCTGGAGCTGAGAGGCAGCGCTTCTACAGCAGGGTACGTCTGCCTGAGAGGATGCTCAAGCACCTTCTGACTTGGAGGGCTGTGGGAAGTCCAGCTGTGGCCTGACTGCCCAAACCTGATCCTCCCAATGCTGAAAAACCTCCCGTTAGACCTTGCAAACCTGGAACACAGTAAGGGTTGCAGTTTGGTGTCTTTCCTTGGGCTGAGCAGTTCAACAACTTCAATTAGTCTCCCTACAGAGGCTCGTCATGGCAGAGGTGTGGAGTCCCAAGCACACCTGAATCAGAAGACTCTCTTCTTCATTCCCTCTCGTCACCTATTTACACGCATTGCCAGGATCCGCCATTACCCTTCTCTTCCGCAGACTCAACACTGCCAGCCCTCTCAGACGATCCTCACAGGAAAGATGCTCCAGTTCCTGCACCATTTTGCTGCGCTCGCTCCGACATCTTTCTCGTACTGGGGAGCCCAGAACTGCACCCAGCACTCCAGATGTGGCCTCGCCAGTGCCGGGTAGAGAGGAAGGATCAGTTCCCTTGTCCTGCTGGCAAGGTTCTTCCTACTGCAGCTCAGGATGCTGTTGGCCTTCCCTGCCACGAGGGTGCATTGCCTCAGCAGACTCAGGAACATCCCTGAGCTGCTGAAACTGAGTGGGACACAACAGTGAGTACTCAGGAGAAGTATCCCAGCTGCTTATCCAGCTCTTACTCTTCCCTCAGCATCCACCAGTGACTACTGTTGGAGAAAGAGGTTCTTGGTAGGAGACATGACTGCTCCTGTGGCTTTACCTCCTAGCCAAAGAAGCCAAAGGAGGGTAAATATCTTCCTAGCCCTGCATCTGGGGATCAGTGAAAGTCTGTTCTGGAAAGCAAAGATCTGGCCCTGGAGAGGAGAAGCTGTGGGGAAAGCTGACAAAAGCAGCCATGGTGGCAGGCCAACATGTTCTAATTAATGCAGGGATGTCACCTCAGTAGGCCACGACAGCAGCTGTTGGCAGTAAGACCTTCAGAGGTGACAAAGAAAGTTCAGGCCTTGTGGAAGAGAGTTGGTTGGGAATATGTCCAGAGGAGAGATGGGCAGAGGGAAAGGGAAGGAGGAAAGAGAGTGAGGCACTTGGAGAAAAGTGTCTCTATGAGGTGGATGAGAAGCCCCATTTCCACCTGGATGGGGTAAGAAAGCTATAGTTTGGAATTCAGGTGTGTCCTTGTGCTGGGCTTTACACAAAGATCTGTGAGAGGGTCTTGCAGGAAACACAGGACAGCTGGGAGGGCAAACAATAAATAAGGTGGAATATGGGGGCACAAACTATCTCTTTCCACACAATTTAAGTGACCTGAGTTCTTTTTCACACCCACTTTGCATCTGAAACTGATTGCTCATTTGGCCAATCTTTCCCTTTTCCTTCATGTTTGTAACTTCTCAGGTGTTCTGAAAAGTGACTGCCATGACAGCATTGCTGCAGGTGTTGCAGGGACACACTTCAAAGACTGAGCTCAACATGGGGTTTCCCCCCAGAGCCTAGACTCAAGAGACCCAGTTTTCTCTGGGGACAGGAGCCTTTCAGTGTCTTCAGGAACTCAGACACATGAGCAAGTTCAGCAGAGGCCACTGTCAGGGCATGTGGAAGGTGAGAGGTGCTGGTTCACTAAGGCTGTCAGATCAAGTCCCTTTGCCTTTCAAAGGGAAGAAGAAGTAAAAGGACAAGTGATAAAGAAAGCACAAACTGACACCAATCTCTAAGGAAGTGATAAGGGAGACAAGGAGGGAGATCAGAGCTCTGCAGCCGCTAACTGATGGGCCATTAGGAAACTGCAGGTGTAGCTTTGAAGTGGGTCAGGCTGAGCTGTGTAAGTGACAAGAGGTGACAGGAAGAACATGAGGATTAGGGATGGTTGAGAGGGGGCCTGCAGGACTAGGCAACACTTATTAAGGCATGCTTGGGGAAGGGTCAAAGGTGGGGGAAAGAGGGGACTGGGGAGGAGCAAGAGGAGGCCATAGAGAGGAGGAAGGATAAAAGGAGGTACCTGCACCTAAGCAGGGGCCAGTCAGTGCACTTGCTGGGATGAGCCCTGTGCCTGACCACTACAGTCCCCCTGCCTTCTTATTAAATCCTTTCTTAACCATCCTGCTGTGTAACTTCCCACGTGTGAGTGCCAGTAACTGGAGCAACTTGTGTGAAAGAGAGATCTGGGTACCAGTAATGGGGCGAATAACCAATGGCCATGGGGATTGTAGGCCAGAGTGCCAGCCACTGGATGGCCCGGGGCGTGTGTGCAGCAAGATCTAAGTTCCAGTAGCTGGAGAAGAGGCCTCTGGTCACAGGGCCTGGCAGTTTCTGTGCCAGCAGCTGGAGGGACTGGGGTGTAAGCAAGGTCTGGGTGCCAGCAACGGGAGAGGGAAAAACCTGTCACAGGCTGATATTACCAACCCATGGCAATGTCTGAGGGATTCAAGAGTGTGGAGGTGATTGTGAGATGAGTGGATGTTTGCATGCATCCATTTCCTAGCGAACATCAGGCTGGCCTAGCCAGAGAGAAGCAGGAGACCCAGGTGCTGGGTAAGAGGGCCCAGACTCCAGGCAGGGCTATTAGATGGGCTGAGGGCCCATGTTGATACTTGAGGGATGCACAAATGTGGGTGTGCTTGTGACTGCAGAGGGTGAGGGGGGGGTGTTTTCACTAGGGAACTGTGTGTCACCAGGCATACTGGAGACAGTCAGGTGAAGGACCACTCTGGATGATGAGAGACTGGAGCATCTTTCTTATGAAGCAAGGCTCAGAGACCTGGGAATGTTCATCACAGAGAAGTCTCAGGGGAGATCTCGTCAATGTGTACAAATATCTGAAGGGAGGGTGTGAAGAAGGCTGAGCCAGGCTCTTCTGCATGGTGTCCAGTGACAGGACAAGAGGCAATGGGCACAGAGTGAATTGCAGAAGATTTTGTTTGAACATCAGAAAACCCTTTTTCACAGTGAGGGTGGGGAAGCACTGGCACAGGATGCCCAGAGAGGCTGTGGAGTCTCCATCCTTGGAGGCATTCAGAAGCGATCTGGACATCGTCCGGGACATGTTGTGAGCAGAGACAGAAGCATCAAGGCAGGAGAGACTCCCAGGGGTGTGGTCCTGGGGTCAGCAAGGATGGTTGCATGTTGAGGACTATGGCTGAATTTCTCCTCTTAGTAGAAATGCAGAAATCCTCATCTCTCTGTACATGTGTACAGAGTGCACAGGGCCCCCTGTTGTGGAAATGTTCAGAATGTCATTGGCTGCGGGAGCCATGGGTGTTGCTGCTGGAGGAGGGAGAAACCCAGAAGGAGCATTTCAGGCACAGGAAGAACAGATCATTTCTCTTCCCCACTTCTTCCTTTGCTCCCCCAACAGAGTCGTTTCCGGCAGCTCTGTTATCTTGGGGCTGGGAGACAGTTTTCTGACTCTCTCTCACTCGGCAGACAGGTGGGTCGGACTCGGCATGCACCTCAGATATCTCGTCCTCACGGCCTTCCTGGGGCAACTGCTGGGTAAGTCCTGGCTTCCTATAAGCTCATACTGCTTCTTCCCCTGTGGAAGCCCTCGCCAGCCTTATCAGGTCCATGCATGGAAATGCTCTTGAATAACAGGAAAATGCTGGGAAATGTCAGCTCACATTTGTGGTTTTGCACTGGTTCTCTCAAGATGCTCTGCCTGTTGGAAAGGAGAGAGGAGAGATACCTCAGACCCCTTCTCCGTCTTTTCTCTTGCCTTCAATCCATCTCCCTCTGCCTCTCTCTTGTGATCCACCAGCTGTCACCATAGGAGATCTCAGCTTTCCCTGCAGACTCAAATTTCTCCCATTCCAACACAAATTAGCAGATCCCGTCAAAGCTGTCACAGAGACATTAAATGTGCTGCATGGGTGTGCTCCCTTGCTGACTGCCGTGGCCTCCAGTTTCCTCCTGGTTGGCAATGCAGCCAGGGCTCCCTCATTCCAACATTCAGCTCAGCACTGCATGGACTCAGGGAGCTAGGAGCCCTCTGAGATGACAGGGAGGGGGAAGCAGGATGAATCTTTTTGCCATAGCTCCCTGGGCTCCTCAACCTGCTGGCGGGGTGCTGGTCCCAGCACGCAATGATCAGGCATTGGCAGGCAGTTCCCTGCTCCTCTGGGCAGTCAGAGACCAGGGGGGAGGAGCAGGGACATAGCACAGCTCTCCTCAGGATCCACGCTGAGCTGAGAGCTCCAAGCTCCTGCGCAAAACTACTCTCCACCTGGCTGTCCCCAGGCCTCAGGAATTTCCTGCAGGGCAAAGGACAGGGAGCCTTCTCTACCTGGGTTTTGATCCACTGCTGGTTTGCTTCCCAGAGCCTTTCCCTGCAGAGCTGCTGACCTTCACTTTCTTCCAGGCACCATGGGGCACACCTGCATCACCCAGCAATCACAGTGAAGCAGAGAGACACCTTCCGAACAACCCGCACATACCAGACCTCAAACTTTCAGAGCTTGCTCTGGTACCAGCAGAAGAAAGGCCAAGCTCCCCAGCTGGGCTCATATCACTCAGCAGCTGGCCCCAAACTGAGTGGCCGTCTCACCTTGTTGCTGAACATGACAGGGAAATACAGCCTTCTGTGGCTGGAGGAAGTCAAGGTCTCTGACAGTGCCTTGTACCTCTGTGCTGTGCAAGACACCGTGGTGCAGGGAGCTTCCTTGGCAGTGCAACAAGCCAGGGGAGGGAGGGCACGTGTCTGCGCAAGGCTGAGCTTGGGGCAAGGGGCCCTCAGCTCTCGCCTGGCAGTGCTGCTTCCCCTGTACACCCAGAGCTCTGCAGAACAAGGTCCTGTGATGTAATGTTTTCATTCCGTTCCAGACATCAATCTATGCAGCCAGGGTCTTAAATATTCCCATACCACACTAAATGAAGGCACTGTCTTATTGCCAATGCGTGGGAAGCTCCACTGTCTGGTAAAGTGCAAGCAGCACACACAGGAGCCATTGCATTTACATATTAGCAATTTGTTCTCCTTGACCACAGTCACATCTGTCCTCCCTGACAACAACTGGGTTTGTCTAGTCTCGAGATGGAGACACCTTAAAACTGGCTCCATTGTGTTTTTTCCCTTTTGAACTTCAGCCATGGCAGTTCAGAAGGAAAATGTCCTTTTTCCTTCTCCCATCTATTTTGTATGACAATAAACCAAAACAAACGCAGACAAAGGAAAGCTCGGCCCAAGCAGCTCCCGACATGGGGCCTCCATGGGCCCTCATTCCCTGTTCTCTCTGGGGAGACAGCCCCAGCCTCAGCCTTCTATCAGCAGGTGTCTCGTCTACCCCACTAGATCACCTTTCCAAGGAATCTCTGGGGACATTCAACATTCCAGTGGGAGCAGGTTGTTCTTTCCTGCCCATCTGGTAGGATGAACTGGCACGTTTGGTACCACGTGTCCTGTGTCTGCTCAGTCCCAAATGAACAAACTGTGCCTGGAGCACCCTCTGTTCCCCTCATGGGTTTTTCTGTCCTTTTTTCCCTGGGCACAGAAGTGGCTCCTCAAGGGAAACATCTGCATGAACAGCAACTGCTGCAGAAACTCCCCATGCAGGGACAGGCACTGTCCCTCACTCTGCTGGGTGGGGGACACACCCAGCACAGCCCTCTGCTTTACAGACAGCCCCTCTCCAACCTTCACGTAGTCACATGTGTCACCTCTCAATGCCTGTGATAGCCAGGGCCCCGGACCCTGTCCCCTGGGCCTACCCTTGGGGACAGACTGTCAGGGGAGGCTCTCTGCCTGCTATAGACCTCCTGCTCAAGAAGAGGAGGCAGGTGAAACCTTCTTCGGGAAGTTGGGGAAAGCTTCACAGTCACAGGCCCTGGTACCCGTGGGTGACTTTTATCAGACACCCTCAGTGTCTGCTGCAGGAGCAAAATGGCTGGGCGCAAGCAAACCAGGACATGTCTGGAGTCTATGGAAGACAATTTTTGATGCAGGCAATCCATGAACAGACTACAGGAGAGGCTCTGTTGGATCTGCTACTCACAAATGAGGAAGAACTGTTGGATGATGTAGAGTTCAAGGGCAGTGTTCCCTGCAGTGACCAGGAGACTGTGGAGCTTAAGATCCTTAGAGGACTGACCAAGACAAACAGAACTACTTCTGCCCCCGACTTCACAAGAGCGCATCTTAATCTCAGCAGGGGCCTGCTTGGCAGGATGCCATGGGAAACTGCCCTGGAGTGCAGAGGGTCCCAGGAGAGCAGGCTAACCTTCAAGGACAGCCTCCTCAGAGCACAAAGATGGTCCTCTGCAATGTGGAGAAAAAAGGACAGCTTAACCCCTTCTGCATTAGGACCTTCTTGCCCTCCATGCCAGATCATTCCTTGGTCACAAATTACCACTGCTGAACAGTTACAGTTTGAATTTCCCCTTCAATGCACACACAAATTCACACACACAGGCACAACCGTACATGTGAGCTTACATGCACCCAAAGAGCAACTCATACGGGTGCACTTATAAAGAGGTGTGTGCGCACACGTTACCAAAGGATCCCATGTGCATACCAACATGCACAGCCACCCCTATACCAACATGTACGCACAGATATTCAAACACACATGCTTACACATATGCATGCTCCTGCACACATGCATTTGCATAGAGATATACATGCGTGCTCCTCTACACAGATATACACACACAAAGGCACACAGCTACACGCACCTATGCCCACACAATTACATCTGTGCAGACCAGTCAAACACATTCATGAAGGCACGTGCATGTGCTAAAACACATACACACTCATGGACACAATTGCCCAAAAACACCCACGCATGCACACACAGAGAGGACATTTATGCACACCCACGTTTGCATGTGTATTGCCACAGGCACACACATGTACACGTGAATGCACACATGAGCACAGCCAGAAGAACATGTACGTGAGCGCGATCGCGCACACACACCACTGAGAACCAGGACTCCTGACACCAGCTCTCAGCCCCTCTAGATGACTCTAGGCAAGCACTTCAGACCCTACAGTTAAGGCAACGAATCAGTCACTGGCCAGCCCCATCAGCTTTCATGAGCTCAAGGGTTTAACAGTGGTTCAAACAGCTATTTTTCCACTGTAAGACAGAGAGAAACCACAGCAGAGGCAAAGCTGTCACGGCCTTTCCAGACATTGAGCCTCTCCATGTCTCATGGAATCATAGAATGCTTTGGATTGGAAGGGACCTTTACAGGTCATCTAGTCCAACCCCCCTGCAAGAGCAGGGACATCTTTAACTAGATCAGGTTGCTCAGAGCCCCGTCCAACCTGACCTGGAATGTCTCCAGGGATGGGGCCTCCACTGCCTCTCTGGGCAACTTGTTCCAGTGCCTCACCACCCTCATTGTAAAACATTTCTTTCTTAAATCCAGTCTAAATCTGCCCTCCCTTAGTTTAAAACCATTACTCCTTGTCCTCACAACAGGCCTTGCTAAAAAGTCTGTCCCTGTCTTTCCTATAGGCCCCCTTTAAGTACTGGAAGGCTGCTATAAGGTCTCCCCGCAGCCTTCTCTTCTCCAGGCTGAACAACCCCAACTCTCTCAGCCTGTCCTCGTAGGAGAGGTGCTCCAGCCCTTGGATCATTTTTGTGGCCCTCCTCTGGACTCGCTCCAACAGCTCCATGTCCTTCTTGTGCTGAGGGCTCCAGAGCTGGACGCAGTACTCCAGCTGAGGTCTCACCAGAGCAGAGTACAGTGGCAGAATCCCCTCCCTCGACCTGCTGGCCACTCTTCTTTTGATGCAGCCCAGGATACAGTTGGCCTTCTGGGCTGCGAGCGCACATTGTCGGCTCATGTCCAGCTTTTCATCCATCAGTACCCCCAAGTCCTTCTCCACAGGGCTGCCCTCGATCACATCATCCCCCAGCCTGTATTGAAACTGAGGAAACCGACCCAGGTGTAGGACCCTGCACTTGGCCTTGTTGAACCTCATGAAGTTCACACAGGCCCACTTCTCCAGCTTGTCCAGGTCCCTCTGGATGACATCCCGTCCTTCTGGCGTGTCAGCTGCACCACTCAGCTTGGTGTCATCTGCAAACTTGCTGAGCGTGCACTCCATCTCTCTGTCAATGCCATTGATGAAAATATTGGACAGCACTGGTCCCAGCACGGACCCCTGAGGGACACCGCTCGTCACTGATCTCCATCTGGACATTGAGCCATTGACTGCTACCCTCTGCATGCGACCATCCAACCAATTCCTTATCCACTGAACAGTCCACCCATCAAATCCATAGCTCTCCAATTTAGAGAGAAGGATGTTGTGGGGGACCGTGTCAAAGGCCTTACAGAAGTCCAGATAGATGACATCCATAGCTCTTCCCTTGCCCACTGATGCGGTAACTCCCTCGTAGAAAGCCACTAGGTTGGTCAGGCAGGACTTGCCCTTGGTGCAGCCATGCTGGCTGTCTCAAATCACCTCCCTGTCCTCCATGTGCTCTAGCATAGCTTCTAGGAGGATCCGTTCCATGATCTTCCAGGCACAGAGGTGAGGCTGACAGGTCGGTAGTTCCCTGGGTCCTCCTTTCTACCCTTTTTAAAGATGGGCACAATGTTTCCCTTCTTCCAGTCACCAGGGACTTCACCGGACTGCCATGACTTTTCAAATATCACAGAGAGTGGCGTGGCAACTCCATCAGCCAATTCCCTCAGGACTCTGCGATGCATCTCGTCAGGTCCCATAGACTTATGTATGTTCAGGTTCCTCAGGTGGTCACGAACCTGATCTTCCTTTACAGTGGGAGGGGCTTTACCCCCCTGGTCCCCAACATGTTGTCCATTGACTCGCGAGGGGTGAGGAGAGCAGTTGCCAGAGAAGACTGAAGCAAAAAAGTTGTTGACTACCTCAGCCTTCTCCTCGTCTGGTCACCATTCTTGTTCATCCGTGGAGGTACGCTTTCTTTAACTTTCCCTTTCTGGTTGATATACCTGTAGAAGCCCTTCTTGTTATTCTTTGCATCCCTTGCCAAGTTCAGCTCCAGCTGCGCCTTGGCCTTCCTGACCCCATCCCTACACAAGCAGGCAGCGTCCCAATACTCTTCCCAGGATACCCCTCCCTGCTTCCACTGCCTGTGCAGTTCCCTCTTGCTCTTTAGTCTCAAGCCTGTGTGTGGAGGATAACATAAAAACTAGAGAACATCCCCATTGCTGCAGCCAACCAAAGAATTCCCAAATTGCAAGTAAAAGACAAAAAATCCTGCAGCTCCCCCCTGACCTTAGTGATCTCATCAAGGACCATGTGGGACCAGCCCCTGCCCTTGCAAAGGGAGCGGTGCCACAGTGACACACTCATGTGGCAGAAGAAGGTGTGTGTCTGGGACAAGCCAGGCTCCCCTCAGGCTACAGACACTGAGGCTGGGACATGAGAAGTGAAGTAGCAGTGAATCTGTCTCTAGACTCACTTTAAGGTAAATACCCTCTCTTCAGAAGCCAGAGAAATGCAGAAGCAACGTTAATTTACAGAGCAGCTGAAAAAATGGTTTGGCTGCCCTGTGAATGTTCGTGCATTCTTTTTATTTTTTCCCCAGTTTTAATGGGGAATTTTCCCCCTTTTTTCTCCTTGTGTTTTGCATGCAGGTGCAGGTGGTGTAAATGCCTGTAGCGGAAGGGAGCTGCCTGCAGCCTCCTCTGTCACCTTGAGCTGGCTGAGTTTATCTTGCAGCCAAGGTTCCTATATGCAAAACAGTGTCTGCACATAATAATACAAGAGTAACAACAGTGCATTTGGTTTAGCCGGCAAGGTTTTGGTAGTGAAGGGGCTGCAGGGATGGCTTCTGTGAGAAGACGCCAGAAGCTGCCCCCATGTCAGACAGAGCCAGTTCCAGCTGGCTCCAAGATGGACCTGCCGCTGGCCAAAGCTGAGCCAAGCAGCAACATTGGTAGCACCTCTGTGATAACAGACTTAAGGAAGGGTAAAAAACGGTGTGCAGGAGCTGCAAGAGAGGAGTGAGAAAATGTGAGAGAAACAACTATGCAGACACCAAGGTCAGTGAAGGAAGGAGGAGGAGGAGGACGTGCTCCAGGAGCCAGAGCAGAGATTCCCCTGCAGCCGTGGAGAAGACGATGGTGATGCAGCTTGTCCCCTTGCAGCCCACGGAGGACCACAATGCAGCAGATATCCACCCTGCAGCCCATGGAGGACCTCATGCCACAGCAGGTGGAGATCCCCTGAAGGAAGTTGCAGCCCGTGGAGAAGCCAAGCTGGAGCAGGCTCCTGACAGAAACTGTGGCCCTTGGAGAGGAGCCCACACAGCAGCAGGTTTTCTAGCAGGACCTGCGGCCCCACAGGGGACCCACACTAGAGCAGTCCATTCCTGAAGGACTGCAGCCTGTGGAAAGGACCCATGCTGGAGCAGTTCAAGAAGAACTGCAGCCCACAGGAAGGACCCACATTGGAGAAGTCTGTGAATGAGCAGGGGAAGAGCATGAGGAGGAAGGAGTGGCAGAGATGAAGCGTTATGAACTGACTGCAACCCCCATTCCACGGCCCCCTGCGCTGTTTTTGGGGAGGAAGTAAAAGATTTAGGCATGAAGTTGAGCTTGGGAAGAAGGGAGGGGTGGGGTGAAGTGTTTTTAGTTTTGTTTTATTTTTCACTATCCTACTCTCTTGCAGTTAGTTGGCAATAAATTAAATTAATTTCCCCAGGTTGGGCCTGTTTTTCCCATGACAGTAACTGGTAAGTAATCTCCTGTCCTTACCTTGACCCACGAGCTTTTCAGCATATTTCTCTTCCCCTGTCCTCTTGATGGAGAGGGAGTGGTAGAGCGGCTTGGTGAACACCTGGCAGCCAGTCGAGGTCAATACATCACAGACAAATAAAGCAAAGAGAGCAAGCGTAGAATAGCAGTGGTATTACGGCTGGAAGTACCAGAGATGTCCTGTCCCCCTTGTCCCATGCCCTGTAAAACAATGGTGGTGCAGAGACCACGCAACAGTCCAGTTCCCTGTGTGTTGTAGAAGACAAGGAGGAGCTTTGGTGTGGCCGGATGGCAGGGGCTTCCAGCAGTTCATGCTTGTTGCTGCATGGCATGCTGTGAGGGGAAGCAGTCATGTGAGGCTCCACATAATGGTTCTGCATGAGATAAAACAAAGGATTGAATTTCATGGACAACCTGGAAGTGGGGTGTCTCCTCTAGTACCCTGAATGCAGCCATTAGCTCTGCATGCTGACTGCTGTCCCCACCCATTTTGCTGAGCTGGAGGAAAGGTTGCAGCCTTCCACCACCTCCCTCCCTTAACATATCTGGCTGATCGAGGTCTGTGAACTAGGCACAGCGTGGCTGCTCAGGGCTGGGGTGTTTGTGTGGTGGGGCTTTCTGAGCGCAGGCAGTGCTTAAGAGCTCCAGGTGAGGGTTGGTCATGTCTGTCAATCCTGTTGGGTCTGTTTTCTCCTGCACTGATTTGGTGGGGACATGGCTTTGCCTGCATGGAAGTATGCCATTCCCATTTTGCAGTGCTGGATTGTTGTGCTTTTTACGGACTCATTTCTCAGCTGTGCTCTCTCGTAGTGTCCACGAGATTTCCCTTGTGCCTCCTCAACATCTTGCTGGGTAGGTGCAGTCAGCAGGTTGTCACCAGCTTAAGGGGACAGCTCACACCTTGGGGACAGGCTGCACTCCTCCTAGTGCTGGGTCACAGGCCTCCTGGGAAGGCAGGGGGCTGTGCCCGTGCCCCTGAGGCAGCACAGCAAACACACATCAGCAGCCTCTGGCTGCTCTGGCAGGTTGACACTATGGGGAGCAACCACAGTCCCATGGGGATGGCTGTGCCCAAAAGCCAGTAACCTACGGTCCTGTGCCAGGACCCAGCTGCTTGCTTTACAGGCCAGACGGGGTTCTTGACAGGCAGTGTGTCTGCTGGACAACCCCAGCTTCTAACAATGTTTTACTAGTTGGAGGGGTGTCAGCATGCCCCGGGGCAGCCGGTCCTGCTCTGAGGCTACAGTCCTGGAGGGAGGGGCCTGCACAATGTGGGGGGCACAATCCTCCCCACTGTGAGCTGAGCAGATATGGAAGGAATATTTTCCCCCACTGGATATTAAAAGTCTTTCCTGCTAACAGATCGTGGCCTGTGATGTATTGGGGCACTCTTGGAGCCCACCCCAAGCTGTAAGCGGTGAGTACTCTCCTGGGTGCAAGATTAGAAAGTCTTTTGGGACAACTCTTCTGCCCCTCCCTCACCCTGGTTTTGTTAGCATTCATCACTTTATTCTGGGGGTAACGGGGCAGATTTCCATGAATTAGGGTTACCTCTGCCCTGGTATCTAGCAGAGCCATAACCCATTGCTTATGATGCTGGCTCCACAGTCTTACAAGCAGAACACAAGGGCTATGTTCATTCCTGCCCATGCCCGTCCCTGTCCCCATCCCTGTCCTCATGCTGAAGATGGGACATCCCTTCCCTGGGCTTGTTTGCAGGGAAGGGGGGATGCCACCCTGTGTGCCCCCTGCTCCATGCCCCTACCCTGCCATTTGCTGCCCAGATCCCTTTGAGCTGCTGCACCTGCATCTCACGTGAGCCCAGTGCTTCAGCTCCAAACATCCCCACGTCCACTTCAAGAAAGTTAGTAGCAACCACGAGTTCAGCACAAGTTTTCCTTGCCTTTTCCCTGCTCTACCCTGTGCTTCTTGAAACAAGTTAATACTTCAGGTGGGCTGGGACATTCAGCTAATTCCTCCTCACTTTCCCAATTCACCAGGAAAACCACCTGGGCCATGTGTCTTGTGACAGCCCCCTCACAGCTGTGCGCAGGGCCAGCCAGGCATTCAGTCCATCTCTTCTTCACTGTCCTTTCTCTACAAAGGCCTTTCGCACTGGGACCTGCCGACTACACCAAATGTCTTGCACCGGGAGCTGCTGGTTTGTTTTGATTCCCGTAAGAAAGGCACCCAGACTCTGTAAAGTATCGTTTAAAATGCCATTTCTTCGCCTAAGACTATGAAGAAAGAGAAGGCAATATAGATGATCCTGTGTCCTTCAGATGGTAGGAGTCCTAAGGTATATCCTGTCAAATAGGCGGCTCCAGTCAGGGCACAGCATGCCACGCAGCTCCTGCCCAAGAAAGGGTTACCCCGTTTTGGTCAGTCAAGCTTTTAGAGGATTTTCATAAAATAAAACAGCTCTAGTCATCATTTCTGCTGTGAAACAGAAAGATGTTCACGTGAGAACCTCTTGCTGCACTTTTAGATACAGGCAAGGACACCCAGGTACTGTAATCGCTGACACCGAGCAGGAGCTGAGGTACCTTCTGCTTATTTCGAGGTTTAGTGTGGTAGGGTTAGGAAGTCCAACTGCGCTGCTGTTGATGATGGTTATTAATGGTATGATGAGGGAAAAAGGATTTCAGACATGCAAGTGAAATGCCCTTATAAAGCTTTTGGCCTTCAGGCATTCTGAGATATGCTTTATGAGCCATAATTCCCTGTGGGTGGAGGACATTGGTGTGGGGATTTCCATTCTTCCACTTGTACACTTCTGTCAAGACATCTAGATTTTCATGCACAAAATAAGGTATGAGACTATAGTAGTTACCAAGAGACATTTTCACCCATCAGAAGGGATGAGATTTCCATGTCAAAGAATCCTCTCCCCCCACAATGGCAGCCAATTCCTGAGCGCAAACTCTCTGGGGGACCAATGAAGCAGTCAAGAGCTCTGCGCCTGCCTGCAGCTCTCTTGGGAAGTGCACCCAGTTCCCTCGTCCTTACTGATCTTCACATTCACCTGCACGCTCTGTATCAGAGCAATTTGCTCTCCCTCAGAAATACACTGTTTCACTGTCCCCATTTCTGTGCTGACTGCTCTCAGCTCCCACATGCTTAGCTCCAATTCCCAGCCTCAAAGCATTCTGCACCACGAGTGACGTTTCCCTGCTACTCCTGCAAATGCATGCTGGCCATGACCCCTAGATTGGGTGGTGGAGGGAGAGGAAGGTGGAGTAGCAGCTGTGGGCCATCCCAAAAGCTGTTCCCTGCTTTACCCCTCCTGCCATTCTGCAAAGCAAATCATCTTCTGCATCCCCACATCTACCTCCTGCCACCTCAGCGAAGCTCTGGCCATAGCAAGAGGAACACCCTTCCTCAAGAGCTCATGGGGCTGCTGACCCCTCAGGGCCTCCTCCCTCTCTGGACATTTGTGGGCAGAGACACAGCAAGGCAAGGGCTGATGGTCACTTGCAGCAGAGCAGCCAGGGATGTCTTCCTCAGCTCTAAGGGATGGTGCCCAAAAGAGGAGCCTCTGCAGGCTGTCCCAACCTCCCGTTCCTCTGTGAATGGAGAAGGGTCTCCTTCTGCCCTCACCCCTTTCCACCCCAGAGCAACACCCTTCTCCTTTCACAGGTTGGGAAGTGTCCACAGACGGAAGGACCACATGGACTGAAAAGCCAGGCTTGAATGCAGCAGAACATTAATGAATACAAAGAGGGAAACAAAGTCACTCCAAGTGGAGGACAGCAGTGCAGGGAGCCCCAGAGGCAGCTGAGAGTCTGCAGTCCTTGGCTGTGGAGAAGTTTCTACGTGATGTATGTGTGCCTGCCCCATAGAGGGAGAAGAGACAGATGGTCCCTACCAGGCTGGCCTTGGTGGGACCTTGTTGCCAATGGGAACGGAAGCAAACAAAGAAAAGGAAGAGAAAGGCAAAGCCATTCATCTATACTGAAAACCATCCAAAATCTCGATCCTCTGCCCAGCACCATGTTCTGAGTTCCTCAAGGTGTCTCCCTGGGGCTTTCCCAGCATCTTTAGCAGGGGAGACACCTTCTGCCATAGTAGCGGCTGGAAATGCCAGGGAGGTCACAGCACCCAGAGGTGATGGGCACTCCATCACAGCTGAGGATGTTGCCAACAGCAGCAGAGGTGGACGATCCCACAACGGTGTTCTGTGGGAAGGAGCTGAGGATGGGGCCGGGCAGGTCACACCACCATGGGAGAGGGCTGCATGATGACGGTGGAGTTCTGGCACTGCCTGACACAGGGCTCATTGCAGCTGTTGGCCAGAGGGGTCGGGCCACAGGGTCGGCATGGCAGGCACTGGTCGTAGCACGACATGTCTCTGCACTGGAGATGCACCTGGGAGAGAGGGCAGGGAGGAAGCAAAGCACAAAGATGGGTGAGGAGCAGCCTGGTTACACAATCACAAAGGAGCCAAGGCCACTACTGAGCAGGAGCTGGAAGCTGTGCCAGGAGCCACATGGTCTTCGTCGCCCTATAAACAGCAGCCTTCCCAAGGAGGCTTCCTCCTATTTCATAAACCAGAAGCGCACTCAGCCACGTCCCAGACTCTCTCTAAGCAGACCTTCTCCCCACTTCCCTCTATCAAGACAAGATGCTCCAAACCCCAACACAAGACAGAGCCAGTATCAGCTGAGAGGTCCACTGAGGAGAGATCTCACTTTGGAAGAGGAGGAGAAGAGGCTTCAGACTCAGCTGGTTCCAAAGGAGAAGGAGGCAAGAGAAGTGGATGAGAGAGCAAGGACTTGGGCTGGCTTTTATACCTGCCCTTCATTGCCGCAGGCCCAGAGCCACCCTTTGCAGATATAACAGTTTTCTGACAAGCTCATCTTGAATGCAAACCATCGCAATTAATGATATGGGCTGTGCTTTGATTTTCTGTACTGCTGCCTTTTAATTTCCAGGTTTGTGCCATGCCCGTTCCCCAAAGAAGGCTTCTTCTGAGTGCTGGGATGAAAGGCCCCAGCATTTGTAGGACAGGAATGCAGCAGTGCAGGCAGAAGACTCAGCTCAAGTGCTGGACAGGTCCAGAGCAGGCAAGTGACATTAGCCTGGGTCACTCTGGTGGGGCTGTTTGAAGTGTTGTTCTCAGGAAGAAGCTCCAGCATTCCTCAGCTGGACACCATGGGCTCCCGTGCATTAGGACGTGCCATGTCCTTGTCTTTCCCTCCCTCCTCAGCTCACCATGATGGTCACTTCTTGTTGCCTCCCCAGGTGTGTGCATTGTGCTCCTAGGTTTTGACCCCATCCTGCCTAGCACTGCCCAGTCCCCAGGGGTCTTCAGCAGAGTCCATGGTTCATGGTGTTCCCATGTGTGTTCTTGTCTTGTGTGTACTTGTAAGCAGTCAGGTTTGTGTGGATGCATGTTGGAGCACAAATTTGTGTATAATTCCAAGCCGGTGTGCATGAGCCTCTGTGTGTGTTTGTCCTTGTGTGCCCCTTATCACGAGGGAATGTGCTGTTCATGGCAGAGGCACTCTCCACTGCTCTGTCCATGAGCACCACAGAGCAGCAGATTCCCAGGGTCAGGAGGAGGCTGAGTGCAGCTGAGCACCAGCCTGCTAGAGATCTGTCCAGGGAAGAGGCCGGGAAATGCAGTCCCTGCCTCCTGAGCCCTCCTTTTCCTGCCCTTCCAAAGCTCATGCTCTGCTGCTGCCGATTTCAGGCCCCAACAAGGATGGTTTCACTCTAGTTTGGATCCTGAGTTTAATTCAGTGTAACAATCTTGGGAGTACCTCAGCATGGCTGGCAGTCTCCCCTCCCTGCCTCTCCAGGCCAGGACACAGCTGCTCTCTCCAGTGACAGAGAGTTCAAAAGAATGGGAATTGCTTTATGGACAAGGAAAAAAGACTGAGGAACCCTGCCAACCATGTGTGACGGTGTGCTTCCCCCGCCCCGACCTTTATCTCCTGTAACCCTGCTTAGGTGATAACCACCAGTGGTGATTGTAATGGATGCATCTGGTCACGATGGCTGCATCAGCTCAAAGTGAATTCAGGAGACAGATAACAACACAATAGCCTAGGGCTATTGTGCAATGTACCCACCGAAGAAACTAAAACCTGTGGTCGGCATGCAAATATGACTATGGGTCAATCATCTTATCCCCATAAATAGTGAGCAGCCCAAGAGCCCTTTGAGCTCTCCTGCACGGCAGCGGGCTGCACGCCAGGATCTCCCCTTGAGCAGGGACGCCTCTCAAGGTTACTCCTCGAGGTTGAGAGATTCCTTGCCGCAACAGATCCTCGGTAAGTGACTAATAGCATGCTAAACTTTGAAATCTTAGCTAAGTGATATAAAGGATTGATTGCGCACACATATAATCCTTTAGATATAAACCGTTGACCAAGTCTGGGACTAGGACTGGATCTAGCCGCACCTAGACTCCTCTCTGAGAAGGAGTTTAGAAAGCAAGGGGATCCTTCCGAACCTCATGACTCAACGGGAGGGTCTCCCTGACAGTTTTGTCTGACCCTGTCCTCTATGCAGTAAATAACCAAGTGTACCTCACCATCGAATCTTGTTAAAACACTGTCGCATTGAACTTTGTTAACTCCCTATTCTGTATCAATAAACTATATTTTTTACTTCTCTCTAACGAGTGAAGTGCACGCTCACTCCATCCGCGACATCATGTGCTGGCCATTCCTGAGTGGATCTGCTTCCAATGCAGTGTTGGTGGTGTCTGGGGTGGGGCACAGCCCTCTCTCACATCCATGTCAATGCCAAATGTACTTGTGCAGTTCATTGACCTGGTACTGTATCAGGCAAGGGCTGAGAGCTTGGATCAAGCAGGTACTGAATTAAATGAACATGAAGCCTAGTATTGCTGTGCTGTGAGTGGAAGGACAGTCCCTGTGGCTTGCACAGGAAAGCCAAAGAAATGGTGACTGCCTTGGACTACAGATGACAAGGCCCTTCATGTCCCGCACTGGAATCTAAGTCTGAGTGCTCAGCAACTGCCCCTGGGAGGGAAGGGACATTGGATTTGAGACTGCAAAGCCAGCTGCTGTCCCGCAGGGCTGTCCTGTATAGACCCTCTTTCTGACAAGGGCTCTGCACAGTGGGTAAAATTTTCTAAGCCAGTCTCCCTGCCTGAATGTCTGTCTGCCTGGACTCAGGTCCAGCTTGGAGGCAGTGCAGTTGAGGGCTTTCTCCCTTCCCTTTAGTGTCCTCAGTGAGATCAGTGCCAGGGAGCTCTTCCGGGAGAGCTCAGCCAGGGCTGATTTCCCTCTTCGTGGGTCTGCTTTTGAGCTGAGGCTCCAGTGTATCTCAGCACCAAAGTCATTGCTTTCTCATGAGGTAATGGGTACTGTGGAAAACGGGAAGGGCAGGGAGGCAAGTACCTAGAATTTAGCAAGACCTTTGACAGCCTCTCCCGTTCTTCCTTTATGAGCAAATTGGAGATGAACGGCTTCAGTTAGAGGATGACAAGGTGGGTGGAAAAATGGCTGGACTACTAGGCTCAGAGAGTTGTGACCATGGTGCAAAACCCAGCTGACCAGCACTTATTAGTGTGACCTAGTAGTAGGGATCAATAGTAGGACCAATACGGTTTAATGTTTTCATGAATGCCACGACTAGTGGGCAGTGGGGAACTCCCAGCAAGCTTGTGGATAACACCCATCGAGGGCAAGGGGCCATAACTGTCAGACACGGCTCCTATTCAGAGGACCTGGACACGCTGGAGAAATGGGCTGACTGGAACCTCATGAAGGCCAAAAAGAGCAAGGGTAAGGTTTTGCATCTGGAGGAAGAACCAGCCCATGCAGGCATGCAGGCTGTCGACTGGCTGCCTAGAAAGCAGGCCCACAGAAAAGGATGTTGGGTTTTGGGAGACACCCAGCTGAACATGAGACAGCAGCGTGCCTTTGCAGCAAACAGGACCAACCACTGCCACCCTGAGCTGTGTTAGTCCAAGTGTTGCCAGCAGGTCCAGGAAAATGACCCGGCCCCTCTGGCCCTTGTGAGACCACATGTGGAGTACTACATCCAGGTTGGGGGTCCCTAGACCAGCAAGGATATTGACATACTGAAGCGAGACCAACAAAGGCCACCAAGTCAGTTAGGGGGCTGACAAACATGACATGCGAGGAGAGGCTGAGAGAAGTGGGCCTGCCCATCTTGGAGAAGAGATGTCTCAGGGGAGACCTTTTGCTTTCTACAACTACTTTTTCAGAGGAGACAAGAGAAGATGGACCTAATCTCTGGAAGTGCCCAGAAGGTAGAACATGGGGAGTTCTGATTAAGCAATAGGTTTGTCGTGGTTTAAGCCCAGCCGGCAACTAAGCACCACACAGCCACTCGCTCACTCCTCCTCGGTGGGATGGGGGAGAGAATCAGAAGAGTAAAAGTGAGAAAACTCGTGGGTTGAGATAAAGACAGTTTAACAAGTAAAGCAAAAGCCACGCACGCAAGCAAAGCAAAACAAGGAATTCATTCACTACTTCCCATCGGCAGGCAGGTGTTCAGCCGTCTCCAGGAAAGCAGGGCTCCATCACACGTAATGGTTACTTGGGAAGACAAACGCCATCACTCCGAACGTCCCCCCCTTCCTTCTTCTTCCCCAGCTTTATATACTGAGCACGATGTCATATGGTATGGAATAGCCCTTTGGTCAGCTTGGATCAACTATCCTGGCTGTGTCCTCTCCCAACTTCTTCTGCACCTGGCAGAGCATGGGAAGCTGAAAAGTCCCTGACTAGTGCACCAACAATGAAAACATCTCTGTATTATCAACACTGTTTTCAGTACAAATCCAAAACATAGCCCCATACCAGCCACTATAAAGAAAATTAACTCTATCTCAGCTGAAACCAGAACAATGTTAAAAGAAACAATTAGAAAATGAACGTGTTTCCCAGGGAGGTTCTGCAATCTCCATCCTGGGAGGAGTTCAAGAATGGACTGAATGTGACCTTGAGCAACCTGATTTAATGGGATCTGTTCTGAGCAGAGAGGCGATCGAGATGACCTCTGCCAGTCCCTTCTCACCTGCATTGTGACTCTGTGATTCCTATTCTGCCCCTGCCCTCCCTGAGCCCTGCACACCCATGATGGGCACATGTGCCCTCACACCCCCTTTGCCACAACACAACTTTTAGGCATTGTACTGGGACTGCAGAGAGGCAGCGGAAGGGAGGCTCTCAGCCTCCTCACTCCCAACCACAGGAAATCAGTGGCTGCTGTTTGCAGCCCCTGACCTCAGAGGCAGCTCTGGGAAGTTGGTCCATCTCCTGGGTCAGCACCCTGCAGCTTTCCCAGACTGCACCTGGCACAGTGCATGCTTGTTCTTGCTGAGGTGTCCTTGCTGTAGCACGGGGAGACAGTGATCTGCCCATGCAGAGCCACTGAGCACTCTTAGCCCGGGTGAGACGCTGAGCAGCAGTGGCAGAGCAGTGGGATGTGACAGTGCCAGGGTGCAGGGCTGGCAGGGTTGACCATGGTGCTCCTGGGTACATGGAGCTGGCTCTGGGCTTCATTGGTGGTCAAAGGGAGACCTATTTAATCTGGGGAGGGAGTCTGGGTTGCTTGGTACAGCTAAGCCCACTGCAATGGCAGGTACCTCTTGTCACAGAGATCTGAGTTACCACCTGCCCATGCACAACCTTGAACACTCCTGCAGCTCTTGTGGAGTGCAAGGGGCAATCCAAGCAAGGGACGTGACGCCTCTCCCACTGGCTGGGGCACAGGGCTAGTCAAGCTATGGCCTTGGTGTTCACGAAGGTGCACCAGGTAACCTGGAAATCTCTGCTCTGGGGAACTCTGGGCACTTCCCCACCCTGGCCATGGTCCCAGACCTGAGATGCTAAACACTGAATGGCAGCCCCATCCCTCCTTCCACAGATTCCTCGTGTGGATCCCTACTCCTTTCCCCATGCCTATCTGAATGGATAGAGTGAACATTAGCTTTGGCTCCATCCACCTCCTGTGACATCCAAACTGTGCTAAGGCCACTTGGTGGGGCCACCAACCTCAACTCATTGCTGACCACCACTCAAGGATGGTGAACTTCTGTGACATGGCGTTCATCACTATGACCCATTTCACCCCCATCCTCACCTCCTATGTGTGCATCGTCTCATCCGTCCTGAGGGTCCACTCTGCCTTAGGCAAGTGTCATACCTTCCCCATCTGCACAGCCTACCTCAATGTAGAGGCCAGCTATTACGTGCCTGAGGTCTCATGTACCTGAGGACAGGATCCCAGAACCCTGTGCACAGCATGGCTGCTGACTTCTGCACCACAAAGATGCCCCTGTTGAATCCCCTCCTGTTCATCCTGAAGAATCAGGAGATGAAAGCTGACCTCACCAGGTTGTCTGGTGGGAGGGGGCTGGGCCAGAGTCAGTGGGTATTTTCCCTCCACATGAGACACCTGTGCACAGAGGAAGAGGAGGGAGGATCTTGTGAGTCATGATGCCAGCTGGGGAGAGAAGCTACCTGAGAAAGTGCTGGAAAGGAGGGCTGTGTTTGTTCTTGTGTTTGAGAGGGAGGAAGGATCCATCTGACTCCAGAAAGGTGCTGTTTCTCTCCCAGCAGCACGGATTTCTCCTCTTATACATTCAACTTCTCCCCCTCTACTTGTTCCATCTCCCCTGCTCCCACAGCCTCCTGCCCTACTCACCCTCCTTGCCCCGAGAGCTGCCCTTCAGCACTTGGTTCTTCCTGCATGGTTGCCTGAGAGTCGACACCTGCATGGCATCCCCTGGAGACTTCACCCGATAGCTTACTTTCCCTTTTATATTGATGGATGAGAGCATCCAGCAGAACCCCGTGCCCTTTCCTTCCAGATCTAGTTTCAATGTTCCAATGAGACATTTTGAGAAAATAAGAGTACTGTCAAAATAGCAAGCACTTAACTTCCAAAGCTTCCTGCCATGCGCTATTGCTGTGCCGATCCCCCTCCCCTTTGGCTCCTTCAGGGCAGCAGCGTCCCCGTGGCGAGGTGCCCATGCCGGGGACAGCCTCTGCCCGCACTCCCGCGCACCCAGTGTCGCTGCGGGCAGCTCCGCTCCGGCCGCTCTCTGCCGCGGCGCCGCCTTCCTGCTGGCCCCGCGCTCCCAGCCGCTGTTCTCGGGCCGCTGCCGGCCTTTCACGGGCCACTCGGCCGGCGATACCGGCTGCAAGGGCAGCACCAGCCTGAGGGGCTCGGGAAAGGGTCGGTGTGCTTTTGGGGTGCCTTGTCCCACGATTTCATGAGCTACGGCAGCGCCGAGTGTCCAAGCGACGGCGGCTCGTCCCGCCCCAGTCTGCGCCGGGCAGTGCGGGGGGACCAGGGCTCGGCAGCGCCGCGCTCCCCGGCCCGCTCTGCTCCCGCTCGCCCGCCCCGGCCCCGCCGCCAGCGCAGGGCGCAGGGCTCAGCCCCGGGGCGGAGCTGGCAGCACCGGAGAGGAGAGGAGGAGGCGGAGGGGAGGCGCCGCGGCCGGCGCAGAGAGCGGGGCTGGCGGGGGGCAGCGAGGCGCGGGCGGCGGCGCGGCGAGATGCGGCGGTGCCGGGGCGCAGGGCTGGCGGGGCTGGCCGCGGTGCTGCTGGGTGCGTGGGGCTGGCGGCGGTGAAGGCGGGCCGGGGCTGATCCTGGGGTGGCCCCCGCTGATCCCTCGAGGCTTCAGACCCCTATGGTTTCTTCACGAACCTCTGCTCCCGAACCATTCCCCCGTCATCCCTCCCTCCGCTACCATCCCACATTCCCTCAGAAAACTCATCGCTCTATTCTTTGTCCAAACCTCCCTGTTTCCTTCCTTTCCTCCGTGTCTTTCCGTACAACTCATGCAATCATTCCTTCCCTCTTGCTGCTTTCTTTCTTGCCTTTGCCCCCCTTTTTTTCTTCAGTGACTCCACCCTTCCAGCTACCATTCATGCATTCATCTCTCCACCAATTATTAACGGACACTTCCATTAGTGCACATGTTGACATCCTCTGGAACCTCTTCTCCTCATCATCTCTGACTGCTGTTCCTGACAGCTGTTCCTGATGGCTTCTGCGGGATTTGTTCTGGGAAACCGTAGGCAGTGCTGGGCAGAAGGTAGTTTATGACGATTAATCCTTTTTCTCCTTGGCAGTGGCTGCGGGCAGAGCCCAGGTGCAGCAGGACATGTCGGCAGAGACCACCGAGGGCACCAGCATCAGCATTAATTGCTCACACCCCGACATAAAGACCACCGACTTCATCCACTGGTACCGTCAGCTCCCGGGCCGAAGCCCCACGTTCCTCGTGAGCAGTCACAAAGGCTCCAAAGAGCTGCAGGAGCCGCGGGGGCGGCTGTCGGTGGCGGCAGACCGTCGGTCCAGCTCCCTGTGGCTCGCCCGGCCCCGGCGCGGGGACGCGGCGGTGTATTACTGCGCCGTGGCAGACACGGCGAGAGGAGCCGGGGCTGCGGCCGGGCACGAACCGCCGCGGGCGGGGCCGGGCGTGTGTGTCGGGGGCGGGGGGACAGCGCTGGCCGGGCCCGCCAGGGGGCGCTGCCGCTCCGCCCGCCCCGCCCCGCAGTCCAGGGACGGTTCATCCGATCGCCCGGTACCGGCAGCAGCTTCAGGCCCGTCTGGCCTCGCAGCCACCGTGCCCCGGGAGCCCGCGACCAGAAACCTTCTCCCGCCTCTCACCCCCCGCTCACACCCGCACTCCTACCAGGATACAGACAGAAATCCCCCGCGACACTGGCGGCGGCGGCGGGGGAGGAATCGGGACGGGAGAGGTCGCGGTGCCCGGCCGTGCCCCGGAAGGAGCGACTGCAGCCGCCGGCCCCGCTGGCTCCCGGCGAGGAGCAGCGCCTTTCTGCTCTGCACAGGGAGGCGGGCAACAGAGATCCTCCTGCCCACAGGCAGCCGGACAGCCCTCGGTCCCGCCGCAGGGACCGGCCACTGCTGGCATGGAACATACAGGGCCTCTTCTCGGGCTTCTGCCTTACCCCACTAGGACAGCCAAGGGGACCCTGAGCAGGTGCTTTCCTCTGCTCTGGAAACACAGGGACTCCAGTGCTGAGGTGGTAATGCAAAGCTAGACAAAGAAAAGAAAAAACTGAGGGGTTTCACATTTCGTTAGTTTGTTAAAACTCAGATATGCATTTAGAAACTGCATCCTCCAGCTACAGGCCTTCACAGAGATTTCAAAATGTTCCCACTTGTGTTACAAAGTCATCCCATGGAGTCAGGAGTTCAAGCTTCACACCAGCAGAAGGGGATGTCGAGGTCACAGGCACCTTCAAGAGCTCTCCACAGGTGGCTTAGTGTTGAGACCACAAGCTTGTTTGACAGGATTTAGAACCTTTGGAGTAGAGGCCCAGGAGACAGCATAAAAGCTTGGACTGGACACCCTGACCACAGCCTCAAGGGATGCCAGGTTCCTGCTTGATGAGTGAGTCAGAAAGAGATTTGCTAAGTTGCCCTAAGGGGCTGGAGGTCTGAGGTGAGTGAGAGCTGGAAGGAGGCCTCTGGGAAGAGACTGCAGGCTCCAGCCAGTCCCCAGGGAACTCTGTGTGGCTCCAGTAGCTGACACAGCTGTCCAGAGCCCATGGTCAGAGGCTTCAGAGGCACAGAGTGAAGGATCAGCCCTGCTCCCTGTCCCAGCTGGACTTCATAACTGTGTTTGCAGGGAACTACTGGCAGGTGGACAAACAAGGCAGAGCAACAGGCATGGCCAGGCGAGCACACAGATCAGCCCCATGTTCACATGGAATTGGCCCCTCTCATTCCTACCGCCATCTGCCTTCCCATGCTTGCTCCAGGCTAAACTGCCTTGATCTTTCCCTTTCCCTGTCTTTGCTTCTTGCCCTAAGCATCCGATGTCTTGCACCATCCAGAAAAAATTTTCCACTTCATCCCATAAGGGGTTTGATCCCCTTGTATGCAAAAACACCCCTGAGTTTATAAGATGATCCTATCTTCTTGCCGTTCTGGAAGGTGCCATCCCCAGACAAAGGGGCTGAGCAGCATACCTGAATGGATGGGGAGTAGATGTCTGTGATGAAGAGGATTGTGCTGGATGTCCTCCTGCCAGAGGGAGGTGGTGTGTCTGACTCTGTGTGGGATGTTCACAGCAGGTGTTCTTGGAGGAGAAGTTTCCCTTGAAGGGCCTCATCCGTGGCCAGGGAGAAGGGAGAGAAAACCGCTGTGGGGAGAAGGAGTCAGAAAGCTGTTTCCTGGTGCCTTTGGCTGTTC
The DNA here is from genome assembly GCF_034638445.1 of Ciconia boyciana. NCBI lineage: Eukaryota > Metazoa > Chordata > Aves > Ciconiiformes > Ciconiidae > Ciconia > Ciconia boyciana. The sequence continues at coordinate 7,801,031 of NC_132955.1, forward strand.
CTTATTCTACCTCCTTTCGGACACTACCGAGGGACAAGCAGCGCATGAGTGGCTGCAAAAGGGCCTGTCTCTAAGCTGAGAGAGCTGGCTGCAGGTGCCTGTCTCTGGCTGGGCACTGGATGGCAGGAGAGGTTCACCATGGACACTCCTCCCTTGCTGGGGGCTGGTTGTGATCTCCAGGAGGAGCAAAAAGCAGGAAAACAGCCTGCAGCCTCCTATTGCCTGACAGCAGGCTGCTTGATCTCTGCCTTCAGCCTCCTACCTGAATTTTCATTTGCCCAGGCCCCTTTGGCAATGTGAGCTGAAGCTGAGAGGCAGTGTTTCTACACCATGATTTCTCTGCCTGAGAAGATATGCAAGCACCTTCTGACCTGGAGGGCTGTGAGAAGCCTAGCTGTGGCCTGACTGCCCAAAGAACCATGCAGTGCTGAAAAACCTCTTTTTAGCCCTTGCAAACCTGGACCACAGTAAGGGGCACAGTTGAGTATCTTTCTTTTTCTCACAGAGGTGTGGAGTCCCAAGCACATCTGACTCAGAAGACACTCTTCTTCAATCCCTCCCATCAGCTATATACACACATTGCCAAGAGCCCCAATGAGCCTTCTCTTCCCCAGACTCAACACTGCCAGCCCTCTCAGACGATCCTCACAGGAAAGATGCTCCAGTCCCTGCACCATTTTGCTGCGCTCGCTCTAACATCTTTCTCATACTGGGGAGCCCAGAACTGCACCCAGCGCTCCAGATGTGGCCTCGGCAGCGCTGAGTAGAGAGGAAGGATCAGGTTCTATATCCTGCTGGCAAGGTTCTTCCTACTGCAGCCCAGGATGCTGTTGGCCTTCCTTGCCACGCGGGTGCATTGTGTCAGCAGACTCAGGAATACCCCTGAGCCGTTGAAACGGAATGGGACACAACAGTGAGTATTCAGGAGAAGTATCCCAGCTGCTTGTCCAGCTCTAACTCTTCCTCAGCATCCACCAGTGACCACTGTTGGAGAAGGCGGCTCTTGGGAGTAGACATGACTGCTCCTGTGGCTTTACCTTCTAGTTAAAGAAGCTGAAGGAGGGAAAATGTCTTCCTGGCCCTGCATGTTGGGGATTGGTGAAAGCCTCAAAATATGAACAACGCCCATCAGCCAGACACTGGATAAGATTCTGTGTTCGACATCTTGAGCCATCCCCCTGCATTTCACATCTCTTCTCCACCTCTGTGGACTCACCAGTGCTTGGCCTGGGGGGGTCCCCATGTCCTTGAGTCCCTCTGGGTTCTCTGCCCAACAGAAAACCACTGGTGGCTGCATTCCTGAGATGTGCATTTCTGGGATCTAATTTGGCCCCCTGTACACATGTCTGTTGTTATGCTAAGTCTCTTTTAAAAAGCAAAGATCTGGCCCCGGAGAGGAGAAGCTGTGGGGAAAGCTGACAAAAGCAGCCATGGTGGCAGGCCAACATGTTCTAATTAATGCAGGGATGTCACCTCAGTAGGCCACGACAGCAGGTGTTTGCAGTGAGAATTTCTGAGGTGAAAAAGAAAGTTCAGGCTTTGTGGAAGAGAGTTGGTTGGGAATGTCCAGAGGAGAGGTGGACCAGAGGGAAAGGGAAGGAGGAAAGAGAGTGAAGCACCTGGAGAAAAGTGTCTCTATGACATACTGGTATCTGTATGAGAAGCCTCATTTCCACCTGAATGGAAAATCTATGGTTTGGAATTCAGGTGTGTGCTTATGCTGGGCTGTACACAAAGACCTATGAGAGGATCTTGCAGGAAACACAGGACAGCTGGGGGGGCAAACAATAAATAAGTTGGAATATGGGGGCACAAACTATCTCTTTCCACACATTCCATGTGACCTGAGTTCTTTTTCACACCTACTTTACATCTGAAACTGATTGCTCATTTGGCCAATCTTTCCCTTTTCCTTCATGTTTGTAACTTCTCAGGTGTTCTGAAAAGTGACTGCCATGACAGCATTGCTGCAGGTGTTGCAGGGACACACTTCAAAGACTGAGCTCAACATGGGGTTTCCCCCCAGAGCCTAGACTCAAGAGACCCAGTTTTCTCTGGGGACAGGAGCCTTTCAGTGTCTTCAGGAACTCGGACACATGAGCAAGTTCAGCAGAGGCCACTGTCAGGGCATGTGGAAGGCGAGAGGTGTTGGTTCACTAAGGCTGTCAGATCAAGTCCCTCTGCCTTTCAAAGGGAAGAAGTAAAAGGGAGAGTGATAAAGAAAGCACACACTGACACCAATCTCTAAGGAAGTGATAAGGGAGACAAGGAGGGAGATCAGAGCTCTGCAGCTGCTAATTGATGGGCCATTAGGAAACTGCAGGTGTAGCTTTGAAGTGGGTCAGGCTGAGCTGTGTAAGTGACCAGAGGTGACAAGAGGAACATGAGGATTATGCATGTTGGGGGGGGGGGGGAGCGGAGGGGGTCCTGCAGGACTAGGCAACACTTATTAAGGCATGCTTGGGGAAGGGTCAAAGGTGGGGGCAAGGTGAGGAGTGGGCAGGAGCAAGCAGAGGCCATAGAGAGGAGGAAGGATAAAAGGAGGTACCTGCACCTAAGCAGGGGCTGCTCAGTGCTCTTGTTTGGACGAGCCCTGTGCGTGATCACAACAGTCCCCCTGCCTTCTTATTAAATCCTTTCTTAACCATCCTGCTGTGTATCTTCACTCCCTTTCCCATGTGTGAGTGCTGCATGGTCTGAGTGTCAGTAAATGGAGTGACTGATGTGAAAGAGATGTGGGTGCCAGTAACTGGGCAAACAACCAATGGCTGCAGGACTTTTAGGCCTGGATGCCAGCCACTGGATGGACCAGGGGGTTTGTGTGGCAAGGTTGAAGTGCCAGCAACTGGAGAAGAGGCCTCTGGTCACAGGGCCTGTTGGTCTCTGTGCCAGCAGCTGGAGGGACTGTGGTGTAAGCAAAGGTCTGGGTGCCAGCAACTGGAGAAGGAAGAACCTGTCACAGGGCCCATACCTCTTGCTGTTAGCAACCGGAGGGACCACGCTGCACATGTATGCGTGAGAGGCCAAAGGACCAGTGACTGCAGGGACCTCAGTGTGTTTCTCATTTTTCTTTGTGAATTGAACCAGATGTGCGTGTGTGCTTATGTGGAATTTGGTAGCATATTTCAAGCTGGCCTAGCCAGTGAGTGGGAAGAAAATCAGGATCTGAAGTCTGAGCCAGAGGTGGGTAACTGAGCCCAGGGCCCATACACGGGTATGAAGCAGGCTGATATTACCAGCCCATGGTAATGTCTGAGGAACCCAAGAGTGTGGGGGTAATTGTGAGATGAGTGGATGCTTGCATGCATGTGCTTGCTAATGAACATCAGGCTGGCCTAGACAGAGAAAACCAGGTGCTGGGTAAGAGGGCCCAGACTCCAGGCAGGGCTATTAGATGGGCTGAGGGCCTGTCATGATATTTGAGAGATGCACAAATGTGGGTGTGCTTGTGACTGCAGAGGGTGAGGGGGGGTATGTTTTCACTAGGGAACTGCATGTCACAGGCATACTGGAGACAGTCAAGTGAGTGGCCATTTAGATGATGAATACACTGGAGCATCTCTCATTTGGAGAAAGGCTGGGAGAGCTGGGACTCTTCAGCACAGAGAAGAGAAGTCTCAGGGGAGATCTCATCAATGTGTACTAATATCTGAAGGAAGGCTGTGAAGAACGCAGAGCCAGACTCTTCTCCACGGTGTCCAGTGACAGGACAAGAGACATTTGGCACAAACTGAAACAAGGCAGGCTTTGTCTGAACACCAGGAACCCTTTTTCACAGTGAGGATGAGGCAGCACTGGCACAGGATGCCCAGAGAGGTTGTGGAGTCTCCATCCTTGGGGGTATTCAAAATCCCTCTGGACGTGGTCCTATGCAACTAGCTCTAGGTCACCCTTCCTGAGGTGGGGTTTGGACCTGCTGACCTCCAAATGTCCCTTCCAAATTTACCAGTTCTGTGTTGCTGTAATACAAGACATGAGGAGATTCTGAGCAATCAGACTTTCTTCAGCCTTCAAAAGAGAAGCTTCAGAGAGAGCTTTTTGATGCTTCTAACACTTGACTGGAGGACGAAAGGCCAGATGCAGCCAAACTCTTCTTCAGCAAAGTGATAGACCGAAAGGCAATGGACACAATCTGGAGCAGGGGAAATTCCTACTAGAAATTTGGAATTGGGGGTTTTTTAATGATGAGGGTGGAACATGGCTGTAGATAGATGCGAGTAAGAATGTGACTCTGGCAAACCAGAATGTTGATTAAAATACCATTAAATGCAGATAACACAAGAAGGTGAAGGGGATAGCACAGGTGACATTATGCTCCTTCAGATGCTGGGAACCCTGAGTTACAGAGTACAAGGTGGAACTTGAGTTGGGGCTTAGCACATAGTGCAAATCCTGCCCATGCTGAGACTCACTGGCATTGTCATCTTTTAAGTTTCCATGGGATTTTCTTAGAAATAAACCACTCCTAATTTCTACTGTTGAGCAAAAGGACATTTCTATGAAAGCACGATGCTTCACTCCTAGATCAACACAAGGATGTGTTTGTGGCAACGTTGCCAAGTTTGCCAAGTGATATATACAGCTCAGCACAGCCAGGTCTGTGCTTACTCAGGTCAGGTTAGCTTAATGATAATGACCAGTTTGTTATCTCTGCCATGACTGGTGCATGGGATCACTTTGGAGATAATCTGGAAAGGGCATGGGCAGTACCCCCACCCCTTCACATGCCCTTTCAGCTCTGGGGTGCAGGGCTATCCTATCCCCACCCCTTGCAGTGCAGCACTCCAATGGGTGCTCCATGTGGTCCCTGGGAGTGGGGGTGATCCCCTGATCCCCCATCCTGTTCCCTGCTGACCCCTCACACCTTCCACTAGAGTAGGAGAAGGTTGTCCTTGTCATCTCTGCATTTGTGGCATCTAACAGCAGTGTCAGAACCAGCTTCCTCTCTCACACTGTGGGTTATCCCACCAGAACAAGGCACAGCTATAGCCCCTGGGCTGCTGCACAGCAGGGTTTACATCCCCTTTAGGGGGAACTGGGGAAGAGGCATTGTTCCCAGGCTGCTGAGGAAAGAAAGGGGAGAAGTCAGCGAAACAGAAGAGGCTTCTGTTCCCAGAAGAAATAGCAGTGTCCCCAGGGAGCTGAGGACCCCAGGGGAAGATATGATGCCTCAGTGGGGAAGAAAGCCCTGACCTCCCAAATGGCCAGCACTGGGTGTGCAGAAGAGCAGGCGATTCTAGCTGGGGAGATGAGGACTTCGCTGTGAGATGAGTGGGAACAGCCCCTTCCCATGACTGGGGCCCCCAGTGGGAAGAGCACCCTCATTGTGGAAATGTTCAGAATGCCATTGACTGAGGGAGCCACAGGTGTTGCTGCTGGAGGAGGGAGAAAGCCAGAAGGAGCATTTCAGGCACAGGAAGAACAGAATTGTTTCTCTTCCCCGCTTCATCCTTTGTTCCCCCAACAGAGTCGTTTCCGGCAGCTCTGTTATCTCCGCGCTGGGAGTTGGTTTTCTGACTCTCTCTCACTCAACAGACAGGTGGCTCGGACCTGGCATGCACCTCGGATATCTCGTCCTCACTGCCTTCCTGGGACAATTGCTGGGTAAGTCCTGGTTTGTCATCAACACATACTTCTTCTCCCAAGGAAACCCTTGCCAGCCTTATCAGGATCATGCAGACAGCTACTTTTGAATTACAGGAAAATGCTGGGAAATGTCACCTCACATTTGTGGGTTTGCACTGGTTCTCTCAAGACACTCTTACTGTTTAAAAGGAAAGAGGAGAGAGACCTCAGACCCCTTCTCCTGCTTTTTTCTCCCCTTTAATCCATCTCCCTCTGCCTCTCTCTTCTGAACCATCTGCTGTCACCATAAGAGATCTCAGCTGTCTCTGCTGTCCCACATTTCTCTATTTCCAATGCAAATTAGCAGATCCTGTCAAAGCTGCAACAGGAATGTTAAATGTGTCCCCTGGCTGTGCCTCCTTGCTGGCTGCCATGGCCTCCAGTTTCCTCCTGGTTTTCAACACAGCCAGGGCTCCCTCTTTCCAACATTCAGCTCAGCACTGCATGGACTCAGAGAGCTAGGAGCCCTCTAAGATGGCAGGGATGGGGAAGCAGGATGAATCTTTTTGCTGTAGCTCCCTGGGCTCCTCAACCTGCTGGAGGGGTGCTGGTCCCAGCACACAAAGGTCAGGGATGACAGGCTGTTTCCTGGTCCTCTGAACAGTAGGAGCAGGAGCAGGGAGGAGGAGCAGGGACACAGCACAGCTCTCCTCAGGGTCCACACTGTGCTGAGAGCTCCTGCGCAAAACTGCTCTCCACCTGGCTGTCCCCAGGATTTTCCTGCAGGGCAAGGGACAGGGAGCCTTCTCTGCCTGGGTTTTACATCCAGTCCTGGTTTGCTTCCCAGAGCCTTTCCCTGCAGAGCTGCTGACCTTCCCTTTCTTCCAGGCACCATGGGGCAGATCATCGTCACCCAGCAAGAAGGACAAGTCACGGTGAAGCAGAGAGACACCTTCCAAACAGCCTGCACATACCAGACCTCATACTTTCAGAGCTTGCTCTGGTACCAGCAAAGGAAAGGACAAGCTCCCCAGCTAGTCTCATTTCAGGCAGCATCTGGGTCCAAGCACAGCGGCTGTCTCACCACGTTGCTGAACACCACAGAGAAATACAGCCTCCTGCGGCTGGAGGAAGTCGAGCTCTCTGACAGTGCCTTGTACCTCTGTGCTGTGCAAGACACCGTGGTGCAGGGAGCTTCCTTGGCTGTGCAACAAGCCAGGGGAGGGAGGGCATGTGTCTATGTAAGGTGAAGCTCAAGGGAAACGCCCTCAGCACGCTTTCCTCAATGCACCCAGAGATTTGCAGGCTAAAATCCTCTTTGAGGAGGGGACAGTGCAATGACTTGAGAGGATGGAGAAAGTGATGAAGGATTCTCAGGTTCCCTTGTTTTCGCCATGGGTTATGTGGTTATTCTGCCCAATGGCTCCAGTGAGGGGGCAGGCAATGCAGGAGATGAGGGCTGCTTGTGCAATGGTTCCTTGCTGCTGCTCTGCTTTCTGTTTTTCCCTGCTGCACATTGCACCTTCAGGGTTTCCTGATGGCCTGTCTCTTAGAGTACCTGCTCCGGGATGTGTCCCTCAGAGGTCAGAGTTCAAAGTAACATGAAAAACATAAATAACATGACATCTGGCAATGCTCCTTCCTGGAATTACCTATGATTACAACAATTTTGGAAAATACTCAGAAATACCCTGTGGACCCTCCAGTTGCTACATGGCCATGTGCTGGGATCTGGAGGACCTGCTGTCCTCCAGTGCCCTCTGCCTGTCCTTGGAGCCCTCCTCATTCCCTACCTCATGGGCTTCCCCCAGCCCTGCCTCATTGCTTCTGCAGTGGGACCAGGCTGTACAGCTCTATCCAAGATCTCAAAGCGGGAGCAGATCACCAGGCAGAGGTGGGCAACAGGCTCTGCCAGGAAAAGAGCTGGCCTTGGGAAAGCTGCTTCATGCCTGGGGAAGGCCAGGCACAACACAGCAGACATGTGGGCTTGGGCACTGGCTGCTGTCCTTGGGGTGCCCTGTCTGGTGGGAGGTGAGGGTGTGAGAGAAGCATGAGGGCCCTGGTATGTGGCCTGGCCAGCCTGATTTCAAGATCAACCTGTGAGTTGCCTTAGCCCTGCACATCTGTGTAACTGCTGGGCTGTGCAGGGAACTGTTTGCGGAGTGCAGGGTTTATAGGGTGTATAGGTAGAATTCCCTTCTGCACAGGCTTGTCAGCTGTTGACCTCTCAGAGCCTCCAGTAGCACCAGGCTCCTCACTGGGGGATAGCAGAGGTTGGGCTCCCCATCTGCAGGACATGCTCTGAGGCCAAGGGGCCATATCTGAGCAGAGGTGCCAGAATGCAGGGCCCAATCTCCACCAGCTGTGGAGGAGCTGAGTATGTCTTCCTCAGCTCCAAGAGACAGTGACTGGAAGGGACCCATTGTCCTGTGCCCCTCCCTCCCCTTCCTCTGGGAATGATGAAAAGTCTGCTTGTGTCCTCACACTCTCCCCCTGCCGCCACCAAAGGCAATGCCTTTCATCCTTGGCAACCCGAGACAATGTCCACCAAGAAAGGATTATGTGGAGGCAGAGGCAACAATGTGGAGAACTTTAATGACTCTGAAGAGGGAAATTAGTTCAATTCTAGAGGAGGATGCCAGTGCAGGGAGACGAACAGCAGCTGCCAAAAGTCTGTGCCTATTGCCCATAGTGGAGACCCCTCAGGGCATCCATCTGCCTGCCTCGCAGAGGGAGAGGGGTCAGCAGATGCCCTAAGTTGGCTCTGGGGTTCTTACAGCACAGAAGACCAGAAGGCAAGACAGAGATGGGAGAGAGTGGAAGGCAAGGAAGTTAGACTGTGGCCATGTTCTCAGAGAGCCCCAGCTGCTGTCCTTTGCCAGGGCAGCACTCGATGCTCAGCCTCTCTGAAATCGATGGCCAGGAGCTTTGTCCTCCGTTCAGCATGAGCTTCTGGGTTCCAGGCAGTCCTTGTCCAGGCTGTCACCAGTGGCTTTAGCAAGGGAGGGCACCTTCTGCCATAGTAGCGGCTGGAAATGCCAGAGATGTCACAGCACCCAGAGGTGATGGGCACTCCATCACAGCTGAGGATGCTGCCAACAGCAGCAGAGGTGGAGGAGCCCACAACGGTGTTCTGCGGGAAAGAGCTGAGGATGGGGCCAGGCAGGGCCACCACCATGGGAGGGGGCTCAATGGCAGCGGTGGAGTTCTGGCACTTCCTCCCATAGGGCTCATTGCAGCTGTTGGCCAGCGGGGTTGGGCCACAGGGCCAGCATGGCAGGCACTGATCGTAGCAGGACATGTCTCAGGTCCAGAAGTGCACCTGGGAGAGAGGGCAGAGAGGAATCAAAGCACAGGGACATGTGAGGAGCAGTTTGCCACACGTCCATCACCAAAGTCAAAGGCACCTGCCAAGCCGGGAGGTAGAAACTGGGCAGTAAGGCAAAAGGGTTTCTTGGCCTTATCCAGACATGGTACTGCAAAGTGTCGCCAGGCCCAACAAGGCTGCTGACCATCTCTTAAAAGAAGAGCCTCCCTCCAGAGGCATGTCCCAGACACTGTCTTAGTCAGACCTTCACCCTTCTTCCCCCTCCCACAACAAGCAGCACCGAGACCCAGCACAGGATGGAGGAGCATGCATCTGCATGAGGAAAGGGCTTCAGACTCACCTGGTTCCCAAGGAGAAGGAGGTGAGAGAAGTGGATGAGACAGTGTGGACCTGGGCTGGCTTTTATGGTGGCCCTGACCTGCCCCAGGACCAGAGGTCGCTTCTACAGAAGTGGCAATTTTCTAAGGTGCTCATGATGATCAGAAAATATCCCAGCTAATGACATGGGCTGGGTGGTTGTTTTCCCTGATGGAGCCTTTTCATTTCCTGGCTTATGCCGTACTCATTCCTTCGCAGAGGCTTCTTCTGAGTGCTGGGATTGAGAGACCCCAGGATTTCTGGTGCAGGAACATGTCAGTGCCGGCAGAAGACTCAGCTCAGGTGCCAGATGGGTGCAGTGCAGGCAAGTGATGTTGGCCTGGGGCACGCTGGTGGGCTTACCTGTGGCTGCATTGACAGGAATGGGCTCAGCTGCTCCCAGCTCTGCAAGCCTTGGCTGATCACCCAGGGGCTTCTCTGTGTGAGGACGTGCCATGTCTTCCTCTTTCCCTCCCTCCCTCCCTCCCTCCCAACTTGCTCCAATGTTCTCTTGTGGTCAGCTTCCCAGGCAGGTGGGCTGCACTGCTGTGTTGCAATTCTCTTCCTCCTAAACCTGCCCTCTGGAGAAATGTGTTGACCTCTTTTGGCATCTTACTGGCAGGGGATCATGGGGATCACAAGGGCCCTTAATGCCAATTATTTTTCTGAATGTGGTGGGCCCATGAGCATGTCTCCCATGAGGGTAGAAGAGGACCTCCTTGGAAGGCACTTCCCGGTTACTGCAGTCCCTCACAGTGCAAGAGGCGGTTGAACACAGTGAGGTTGTCTCCCTGCAGAGGCTGCCTGCTGCACTCCCAAGTCCCGAGGAAGCATTTCAGAGTCCATTTTGGTCCCCACCCTCAAATGCAGCAGGAGTTGAAGGAGGCAGAAGTCTGCCCCATGGCTTCCATGGAGCATGTGAAGCACTGGGACTGGCTAGTCCAGAGGTTTGGAGCCAGACAGTATCTAGAAGTATACAGATTTATTAATTTACATCAGACATCATCCACTACATGAAGCTTATGACAAATTTCTTAGGGGTGTAGAGCAAATTTTTCATCGTTTGCACCAGCTGTTTGAACCTGGTGATTATGCTCAGCTCCATCTTGAAGCTGTCAGCATGCATGACTTCATATTCTCCTGCTGGTAACTGAAACAATGTGAACACTGTGACATTTTTAGACTGGGTCAGAACTCCCCAACAAAGTAAAAGAGCGCTGTGTTCTGATCAGACTTTCCACCTGGCTGTCATTATTGTGAAAGCCTTTGTGCGTGGGGTACGCAGAACCTGCAGTCTATCCCCCATTCCAAAATTAGAGACAAAAAGTGGTGCTATTTCATTGATCTAAATAGCAGTGACAATTATCTCTGTTTTGCAGGGAGTAACACGGCACTTACAGCTGCAAGGGACCTGACAGGTGCAGAATTGTTACACAGAACAAGAGAGCTACAAGACAAACTGGGGTGGTCTGTGCACAGGAAGGTGACATCTCCTTGTCTGAGGACATGTTAAGGTATGCACCATCCTCCTGTGGGAGGGGAAAAAGGATTGGGGGAGTTTTAAACCAAGCGACAGCCTCAGATATTGCAAGACCTGTTTCCTCCTTTTACACCTTTATTATGGTGATAAGGATGTCAGGAAGGTGTTTGGAGCGAGAAACTCTTGTGGGCTTTGTCAGTGTGAGAGACTGAAAGAGTTAATGTCTCAAACATTGTGGCGACTTGAGGCGCTATTTGCATGGCGACGGCAGGTCGGCGAGCACGGGGTGGGGGAGAGCGAGAGCAGGACGTGGAGAGCGCGTCGGAGGACGCGCGGTTCCGGGTTCTGCCGGACCTTACCACGTATGGCCAGAGGTCACACAGAGCTGATCTGAGGAAGGGGCTTGCAGCCGCCCGAGAGACCCCTCGCAACCACCCCCCTCCCCCAGCGCCTGCGCAGAAGATTGAGAACTTTCTAGAACAAGAACCATGTAAGTCCTGAAGGGGCGTACCTGGAGGCGGGGATTAGCTTATAAAAGACATACACACACCCCCCACCACCCCCCCCCCCGGGAAGAGCGCACACGCCTACCACTAGAGGATTGCCATGTCTGTCATCGTCATCGCGGGATCCAAGGGTGGTGATACTTTTTCTTTCTCTTTCCTCCTCTCTTCTCCTTTCCTTTTCTCGCTTCTCTCTTCTTCTGCTCTTCCAATATATATGCAAGTTTGGGAAAAATTGTGACGGGTTGCCCGGGAAATAGCTCCATTGCCAAATTGCCTTTGTTCGTTCGTTAAGCTCGTCAGTTCGTTAAGTTTGTCCGTTTGTGGAATTTGCCAGTTAATAAAGTTGCTGGCCAGACTGTTCCTCTGGGTCATTGTCATGACTCTACCGACCACGTGGCTCTGCCGAGCAGAGATTGGCTTTTGTCAGTACACAAACAGTTGGGGAATCTAAAAGATTCACCCCTCTCGCAACCCACCGAGTGGGATGAGGCAGTCAGACGTTCTATAACCATGGCCGGAGCTGTACATTTTGTTGACGGCTCTGCTTGTCTCATGACGGTGCATTTAACCTGGGGAGAAGGAAAAGGTGCTCCAGTTGCCAGCTGTTGTGCAGGTCTGGGGAATGCTTACAGAGGCGCAAGGCCACGCCTGTTAAAAAAGAAGTTGACGGTTTGGCTATGATTTTCTGTGAGAACTTGAAGGCCGAGGCAGAAAAACAGCACAAATGTAAAGCTGGAAGTGCGGGATGTGCGATAAACAGATCTGTAATGTAAACCAGGACCAGTGTTTCAGACCTGTGAACCAAAATCCAGAAAAAGGGCAGGGCTATATTATCTATGACAGGGAGTGTATGCAGGAGACTGGGACACATGACCCAAACTCCATTTTTCCTATGGTGTCAGCACCAGATGGACTTATGTATGTGCAGTTTGCTTACAGTATTCCCTGACCTGATCCTCTTCCACCAAGGGTACGTGTCCCTTGTTCCAGACAAGGGAGACCCTCTGGTCTCAGGGATGTAGGACTCTGAAGGCTGATCTTGCTAGTAAAAATTGAGGCACAGAAGGCATTCAGCCTCTAAGCCTCTTCAATGTTACCTGTGCCCGTATAGAAGCCTTGTTGCCATTGACATCCCTCACCAGATTCAGTTCCACTTGGGCTTTGACTTTCCTAATCCCATCCCTGCATGCTTCGACAGTGTCTCTGTATTCCTCGCAGGTTACCCATCCTTGTTTCCATCTCTTTTATGCTTCCTTCTTGTGTTTTGGTTTTGCCAGGAGCTCCTTGTTCATCCACACAGGCCTCCTGGCATATTTGCCTGTCTTTCTGCTTGTTGAGATGGACTGCTTTTGAGCTTGGAGGAGGTGATCCTTGGCTATTAACCAGCTTTCTTGTGCCCCTCTGGCCTCCATGGCCTTATCCCATGGCACTCTTCCAAGCAGATCTTTAAAGAGACGAAGTCTGCTGTCCTGAAGTCCTGGGTTCTGAGCTTGCTATTTACCTTCCTCCCTCCCCTCAGGATCCTGAACTCTGCCATCTCCTTGCCACTGCAGCCCAGGTTGCCTTTGATCTTCACATCCCCAACAAGCCCTTCCTTCTTGGTGCATATGAGGTCCAGCAGAGCACCTGTCCTCGTTGGCTCCTCTGTCACTTGGGTGATGAAGCTGTCATCCATGCGCTCCAGGAACCTCCTGGCTCGCTTATGTCCTGCTGGGTTTTCCCTCCAACAGATACCGCAGTGGTTGAAGTTCCCCATGAGGACAGGGCCTGTGAATGTGAGGCTGATCCTATCTGCCTGTAGAGGGTCTCATCCGCTGGTTGTTCCTGGTCAGGCAGCCTGTATCAGACACTCACTACAATGCCACTTTTACTTGTCTTCTCTTTAATGCTTACCCATAAGCTCTCAGTTGGCACATCATCCACCCCCAGGCAGAGCTCCATGCACTCCAGCTGCTCTCTCACAGAAAGGAAAAGTCCCCATCCTCCTCTTCTCTGCCTGTCCTTCTGAAACAGCCTCTATCCCTCCATTGCAACATGCCAGTCATGGGTGCCATCCCACGCCGTCTCTGTGATCCCAACGTGATCGTAGCCCTGCAACTGCACCCAGATCTCTAACTCCTCGTGTTTATTCCTCATACTGCGTGCATTAGTGTACAGGCACTTGACAGGGGCACCCCAGCATGTTGACTTCTTAGAAAGAGTTTTGGCCACAATTTCTCCACAATGATGCCTTGCAGGCACTTCCTTGCTTCCATGCAACTGCTAGGGGTGACCCCACTTCAGCCCTGTTTTCTTGATCTTGTCCTCCCTTCCTGGCACATCACCCCAGGCCCTTTGCTCATCAGCTGTGTCCATCAGTCCCTCACAGGGCTGCTGGTTACTCTCTCCCTCCCCCATCATTCCTAGTTTAAAACCCTCCTTATCAGGTCAGCCATCCTACTGGCAAAAATAACTTTGTCCTGCTTGGTCAGGTGGATCCCACACCTCCTGAGCAGACGCTGCTCTGCAAAAAGGGTCCCTTTGGTTGTAGGACCCAAAGCCCTGTCACCAACTCCAGTTCCACAGCCAGTTATTGACCTGCATTATCAGTGCCTTCCTCCTCACACCCCTTCCCTTCTCCAGCGGGGCTGAGGACAGCACTACCTGGGCCCACATGCCCTTGACTACTGCCTGCAGAGCTCTGTCATCACTTTTGATTCTGTCCAGGTTTCCCCTAGCCGTATCATTTGTGCCCATAAAGAATAACAGCAGGGGGTAGCAGTCAGAGGGCGGAATGAGCTTCATCAGTCTCTCCCCTATATCCGGGATCTGGGCCCCTGGCAGGCATCAAAGCTCTCTAGGTGACAGGCCAGGTGGGCAGATTGGTACCTCTGTCCCCTGTAGCAGAGTCACCCATAACTGTCACTTGCTGCTTCTTCCTGGTGGCCTTGCATGGTTTAGGGTCAGGGGGACCAGATCCTTTGCTTCAAGGCACATCTGGCTCCTCTTTAACTTTGAGGACGGTGAACCTGTTTTGTAGTTGTAAGCCCTTAGGTGGGGCAGGAGCCTTCCGCTTGGTGCCACAAGTCACCAGCTTCCATCCTTCAACTTCTCCAGAGATTGTACTTACCTTGTCTATCTAGGGGTAGACACTGCCTGCTTCTCCACTGCATTTGGGGTCGGGGGCTCTTCAAGATGTTGCATCTCAGAGAAAATTCTGCCTACCTCCCTTTCAGCTTCTCTAATGCTGCACAGTTGGCTCACTTGCAACCACTGGACAGCTGACGAATGCCAACCCCTTGCTGTCTGTTATGCCTGAGAAAATTCTGTGATGTTCACAGTTGCTGGCAACTGCTGTATCAGGAAGTGCTCTGGAAATATCCTTTCATCACATTTGTGGAGGACTTAAGTTTTGCTCTTCTGCTCATTGCAGGGCTTTTGGTAAAGCAATGATGGGCTGTGTGAAAAAATGGATCTGGTGCCTGCAAATCAGCTGGAGCAGCTATGGCTGCTGCCATTACCCAGGGATGACATGAGGGCTGATACAGACCACTCTTTGGATGCTGAAATGAGGGACATGTTCCAGAAACACGGAGTGCTTCTAACTGAGCACTTCCTGGTCCAAAGGAGGCGCAAAGCCAATCACAAGGCTGCCGCAGAACTTGTTTGTTTGATGGTGTCAAGAAGGAGCTGTCAGCCAATCACAGTGCAGTATGAAAACACATGGGAAATGCCACATCCAGAGTGGCAGCCTCCCTGGATGTCATGGTAAGGGGCTGCCTTTTCTGACATGCTTCCGGGTAAAATGGGAGGGGTGCCTAGTCCTGCTAGCCAGTCACAGGGCTGCCTGAGAACACGTAGCTATGACAGTGTCAAGAAATGGCCACCAGTCAGTCACAGAGCAGTGTGATGGTTACAAAATGGGAGATCCCTGCTGTAAAATGGCAACGCCTGCTCCTAAAATGGTGGTCCAAAAAAAAAGGCTTCCCCTGTGTCTCTAGGGGAAGGGCCTTATGGGTCTGAGGTATTTCCAGGTAAATCTGAAGGCATAGAGGGTCCTGTCAGCCAATCGTAACAGAGCGCATGACCAGAAGAGGGGAGGGACTTTCAGGGTCTGTGGAGGCTGCTGGGAAGGGGGTGGATTTCCTCTGGAAGCTGGCGGGCAGGGCACCTGTCACATCTCATCTTGGGTATCAGTGGTACCTGCACTACTCATGTCAGTCACTTAAGGACACGGCAAATGGGTGCCATGTAGTCACGAATGGACTGATGGTAATTGTTCCAGAGGGATACTCCGTTTTTAGGTGTCTCATCATAGCTCAGCTCCCTTGAGCAAACACATCAACAGTTCTCACCCAGCTTTCCCTCATCTTTCCCACCACACATACCAAGATCTCTGTCGAATTTTTATCCTACAGCCCGTAAGCACCTTGGATATTCACCTTATGCAAATAAGAATGAAGCAATTAAGTACCGATGAACCCAGGAATTATCAGACATATAAAGAGTTGCAATGGGAGTCAGGCTGTGCATGGCAGTGGTTCGTTCCAGCAAACCAGAAGAGTATTTCAGAGCTCTGCCAGGTCCTCTTTACTCTGATCTAACATGTGCTCCTCAGCCCTGGCAGGGTCAGTCCTGACCCTGTGGCAAGCTGGTTACATCTGTGGCAAGCTGGTTACGTTCATTCACTGTTTTTCCCTCCTCTACCGCAAAGACGAAGGCTGTGGCCCACCATAGCTTGAGCTCCCGCCTCATGCCTGGGTAGTTGATTCCTTCTGGACATGACAAAGCTATTCCAAACAGGACAACGTGTTGCCCCTATAGTAACACAAACATAATCAAGCAAGGAGATGGTGAGGGAGAGGACCTAGAAGATGGCTGGGGCTGACAAGGCTCCCTCTAAGTTCTTTCCAGAGAATCAAAAAGCTGGAATTAATGTTGGAAAGAAGAAATCATGCAAGGAAGACTGGCACAGCTCAGAGTGAAGAAGGAACACATTGAAAACTGTTGTTACATCATCTTCTTCCGGCATTCAGTGACACAGGTCAGAAATAGATGAAGAGAAAAAGAGAAGGGAAGAGAAGGGAAGGCAAGGAAAGGCAAGGCAAGGCAAGACAAGGCAAGCGAAAGCAGGCAACACAAGGGAAGGCAAGGCAAGGAAAGGCAATGGAGGGCAAGGCTTGGCAAGGCAAGGCAGGGCAGGGCGGGGCAGGGTAAGATCAGGCAAGCAAAGGCAGGGCAACGCAAAGGCAAGGTAAGGCAGGGCAGGGCAGGACAAGGCAGGGCATGGCAGGGCAGGGTAAGATCAGGCAATGCAAAGGCAGGGCAATGCAAAGCAAGGCAGTGCAAGGGAAGGCTATACAGGGCACGGCAGGGCAAGGCAGTGCAGGGCAGAGCAGGGCAGGGAAAGACAAGACAAAGCAAGGCAGGGCAGGGCTGGGCAGGGCAGTTCAAGGCAAAGCAAGACAGAGCAGGGCAGGGCATGTCAAAGCAAGGCAACGCAGGGAAGGGCATGGCAGGGCAAGGCAAGGCAAGGAGGGGCAGGGCAGGGAACGGCATGGTTGGCAATGCAAGGCAAGGCAGGGCAAGACAAGGAAAGGCCAGACAGGGCAGGGCAGGGCAGCGCAGGAAACGGCAAGGCAAGGCAGAGCAGGGAAGTGCATGGCAGGGCAAGGCAAGGCAAGGCAAGGAGGGGCAGGGCAGGGCAGGGCAAGGCAGGGCAGGGCAAGGCAAAGTAAGGCGGGGCAAGGCTGAGCAAGGCAAGCAAGGCAGGGGAAGGCAAGGCAACGCAAGGCAATGCAAGGCAGGGGACGGCAAGGCAAGGCAAAGAGAGAAGAGGAGAGGAGAGGAAGAGAAGAGAAGAGAAGAGAAGAGAAGAGAAGAGAAGAGAAGAGAAGAGAAGAGAAGAGAAGAGAAGAGAAGAGAAGAGAAGAGAAGAGAAGAGAAGAGAAGGGAAGGGAAGGGAAGGAAAAGGAAGGGGAGGGAGGGGAGAGGAGAGGAGAGAAAAGAGAAGAGAAGAGAAAAGAGAAGAAGAGAAAAGA
The DNA here is from genome assembly GCF_034638445.1 of Ciconia boyciana. NCBI lineage: Eukaryota > Metazoa > Chordata > Aves > Ciconiiformes > Ciconiidae > Ciconia > Ciconia boyciana. The sequence goes on from NC_132955.1 coordinate 7,818,287, forward strand.
GAAGAGAAGAGAAAAGAGAAGAGAAGAGAGAAGAGAAGAGAAGAGAAGAGAAGAGAAGAGAAGAGAAGAGAAGAGAAGAGAAGAGAAGAGAAGAGAAGAGAAGAGAAGAGAAGAGAAGAGAAGAGAAGAGAAGAGAAGAGAGAAAAGAAAAGGAAAGGAAAGGAAAGAAAAAGAGAATGCCCTGTACACTTCCCCTGTGCATTCTATTTTCTGCCCGGATTTTTTATTATTTGGGGCCTTCCTTTTAGGCAGAAAAGTATTGTACATAATACAGTACAGTGGGACACAGAGGCAGACTTTCCCTTGAAAAATTGATAGGCAAAAGAACCCAAAAATTCCCTTTGAAAACATAGTAATTAATTTTCTATCAAATACTCTGAATTTGTCTGGTCCAGACAAATTCAGACCAGACCATAACCTACTTGGTTATCAGAAACTGACCCAAGAGAAAAAGACAAGAACAAGAAAAGGAAAAATCTGGATTTCATAGTCTAATTTGTAGCTCCCTTGCAGGGAGGGTCATAGAGTAGAGTAGATGGATGAATGGCTGGAGAAGGATGCACAGATGTTTGTATGCCTGTCTGTATGGAAGAAGAGAGAGAGAGGAGGTGGAGGGAGAATGAGACTGGTACTGATAACCGGAGGCCGTGGGAAGAGCCACCGAGCCCAGGGAAAGACTTCTTGTTGAAAGGTTACTGCTGCTCTTGCTGCAATGTGAAACCTCACTCTGACATAATCTCCATCTGTAATCTTGGAGCCATGGCAAAGAAGAACAGGATATTTGGGACTGAAGTCGTTCTCCTGGGCTTCCCAGACCATCGCAGGTGGCACGTGGTCCTGTTTGTCCTTGTCTTGTCCACGTATCTTGTAACCCTGGTGGGAACGGCGTCATCATTTTTGCTGCGGGGAGGGATCGGTCCCTGAGGATCCTGATGTACTTCTTCCTCGGCAAGCTCTCCTTCTTGGAGATCCAGAACACCACCACCATTGTCCCCAAAGTGCTGGAGACTTTCCTTGTCACCAGGACAACCGTTTGTGTTTCCTGCTGCCTGGCACAGTCATTTTCCCACTTCTTCCTGGGTGTCACTGAGTTTCTAATCTTCTCAGTGATGTCCTTTGAGATTGCCGTTGCCATACACAACATTGCCATACACAAACGGCTGCGTTACATCACTATCATGACAAAGATACTCTGCTTCTTTCTATGCCTAGGAGCATGGCTACTGAGTTTTGTGGTCATCATCTCCCAGATGTCTCTGCTGCTGGTGCAGTGTCTTCTCTGCTCCAAGAACAACAGTGACCATTTCTACTGTGATGCTGGGCTGGGCCTCTCCTGAGCCTGGCCTGTGGTGATACAACGCTCATTGAGACCCTTGGCTTCCTGGTGCCCATCCCCATCATCCAAAGCACTCTGCTTTTCAAGGTGGTTTTCTTCATCTGTATCATACTTGCAATTCTCCATGTATTCCCTCGTCTTTCAGCCACCAGAAGGCATTATCTGCTTGTAGCTCCCATCTCCCTGTGGTCCCCGTCCTCTATGGAGCTGTCATCTTCATGTACCTGAAACTCATGGCTCGCTCATCCTTTAGTCTCAACAGAGTGGAGTCCACCCTCAGCACTCTCCTGACTCTTTTGCTGAATCCTTTCAGCTATACCATCAGAAACAAGGAGTTGAAGGCAGCTCTGAGGAGAACGGCAAAGCAGTGAAAGGCTACTTCAGCCTAGCAAAGGTCCCTGACAGGTCAGAAAACAGAGCCCAACCCCTGTGTTTGTGGAACTGCAATACAGCTGCACTTTTAGGTTAAATAAGGAGCATGAGTTTTAGTCTTCTCTCAAGACCTTCTGATGAAGAGCCTTTCTCTTCAGTTACACCCATTTTGACATAAGGAGGAGAAAAGAAAGTGAGCAAAACTTGCAATTTATGTCCTTTTCCAAACAGTGTATTGTGATCAGGCCTAGCACGGTTTTTCAGAGGAAACGAGATACTTATGTGGACAATGTCCTTTTTAAATGTTGGTCTTGTTCTCCTTAACCGACATACACTGCAGGCAGGGAATAGCAAAGATGGCATCAACATGTGAATTTTTTGTCTAGAAGGATTTTGTCATGATCAAGAGAAATGAGCACCCCCAAAGTATGAGACAGCTGGTCCATCTCAGACAGCAGATAATTCTACCCCACAAGCATCTACTGATTATTGCCGTAATCTAGGCAGATTATGCGCAGAAGTTCTCAGCCCCAGGGTCAGAGCTGGGGCTGGAGCCCAGGCCAAGGCCAGACTCAAGAGAGGCCCAGGTGAAGGCTCCAGCCAGTGACTGTCCTGGACCACCTAGGAGGCCAGGAGGGCAACAGTAGCCCAGGCCAGGCACAGATATGGCAGAGCTGGGGCAGGCCTGCGCTAGGCCTGAGCTCCCATAGAGACCCTGGGCCAGGGGCCAAGCCAGAGCTGGGACCCCTGGTTGCACTGGGCCTAGGTGGGCTTGGTCCTGATGCTTGTCGCTCCTGTGTGAACACTTGACCCAGCACTGTCTCCCACACAATCCAGCCTAGGGAGACATGCCCGTCATCCTTACCCGGCACAGACGAATGACCCTGCCCTCCATCCTGGTCCTATGGTGCTGGTGGTGTGTGGGGTCTGTGCAAAGGCAGAGCCCCCACACCACAGGGCCCCAGGGTCTGCAGATGTGCGAAGACCTTGGCCTGCGTGTGCAGACCAGCAGTGCTGCCCAGAGCACAAGGGCCACTTCAGCACCAGGGCTCTTGGAATGCTGAAGGAGCTTGGTGCCTGGGGGGAGGCACTCCAACATGTGCTCTATGGTTGGGCTGGTGCATGCCCTGTACCATTCAGGGGCAGCTCATGAATCTTGCTGAGTGCAGGATCAAATTCCACTGTCACTGCCATGTCTGCACAGAGCTTGGGGTATTTCCTGTCACACAGCACCTTTCCAGACCAGAGCTGGGTTGTGGCCCTTGTGGGGCTGTAGAGTTCCTGGGCCTCAGGAAAGCTGTGCTTGAGGAAGACAAGGCAGCACAGAGAAATGTTGCATGTTTGGGCACCAGTCACTGTCCTGGGCCTGCCTTCATGCAAGGGGGCGTTGAGTTCACAGGGACGTGGGACTCCAGTGTGTGGCCTGCTGTAGCTGACACCTACTAACTTGTGAACACCTCAGCCCTACACATGTTGGCAACAGGTGGATCATGCCACGTGCTGTGCTGAAGGGTGATAGGGCTGCATGAGGAAGCTGTTCCTGCTGTCCACGCCCAGGCATGCTGACCATGGCCTCTAGATCAGGTGATGGAAGAGATGGGCAGGTGGAGCAGGGACTGTGGGCCATCCCCAAGGCTCTTTACCCATTCCCGATTCCTGCCATCCTTTGGGAACATTGTCTGCTGAGCCTCCTTCCCCAGCACAGTTCCACCAAAAGCAAGAGGAGCATTCTCCCCCAAGAGCTTGTGGGAGTGCTGACCTCCCTCGGGCCTCCCACATGCCCACAGTTCCTCTCTTGAGGACTGCAGCTGTCAGGATTCCTGTTCACATGATGTGCTCCAGGGCCAAGGGAGTATTTCTGAGCAGAGTCACAGCAAGGCAAGGCCATTGGCTGTGGAGCAACTAGGGTTGTCTTCCTCAGCTTCAAGAGGTATTGCCTGAAAGAGGACTTGCTGTAGTATGTCCCACCCTCCAGTCCCTCTAGGAGTGATGAAGGGTTCCCCTGTGGCCCCACCTAATTCCTTCCGCAAAGCAATGGCTTTCTTCATCAGCAGTCAGTATGCAGATGGAAAGATCACCTAAGGGACACAGGCAGGGTTGCAGCAAATGTTAATGAGTCTAAAGAGGGAAAAGAGGTCACGGCAAGTGGAGGCCCCCAGTGCAGGGAGGAGCAGGAGCAGCCAAGAATCTGTTCCCCTTTTCCTGTGGCAGAGTTCCCACAGGACATCTGGTCAGGCTAGCAGGTCACTCCAGGCTGGTTTGTGGGGTGCTCACAGCAGGTTTGAAGGGAGCACAAGACAACAAAGAAAAGAGAGAAAAAGGGTGAGTGGAAGACAGGAAAGGTAGACATTGGCCATGTTTTCAGAGAGCCCAGGCTGGTCCCTTCCAGTCTTGCCCTGGCAGGACATACCAGAGATGGTCAGCTGCTCCTAAACCAACACCAGAAAGTTTGACCCTCTGTCCAGCAGCATGTTCTGAGTTCCTGGGGGTCCTTATCCAAGGCTGTTGTGACCATGTTTAGCAGGGGGGGCACCTGCTGCCACAGTAGTGGCTTGAAATGCAGGAGAGGTCACAGCACCCAGAGGTGATGGGCACTCCATCACAGCTGAGGATGCTGCCAACAGCAGCGGAGGTGGAGGAGCCCACAACGGTGTTCTGTGGGAAGGAGCTGAGGATGGGACCAGGGAGAGTCACCACCACGGGAGAGGGCTGCATGATGACGGTGGAGTTCTGGCACTGCCTGACACAGGGCTCATTGCAGCTGTTGGCCAGCGGGGTTGGGCCACAGGGCCAGCATGGCAGGCACTGGTCATAACACGACATGTCTCTGCGCTGGAGGTGCACCTGGGAGAGAGGGCAGGGAGGAAGCAGAGCACAAGGATGGGTGAGGAGCAGCCTGGTTTCCTTGTCACAAAGGAGGCAGGGTACTACTGAGTGGGCAGCTGGAAGCTTTACCAGGAGCCACACAGTCTTCATCGCCCTATAAAGAGCAGCCTGACCCAAGGAGGCTCCCTCCTAATTCATCACCCAAAAGCCCTCTCAGCCACGTCCCAGCCTCTCTTTAAGCAGACCTTCTCCCTGCTTCCCTCTGTCATGACAAGATGCTCCAAACCCCAGCACAAGGACAGAGGCAGTATCAGCTGAGAGGTCCATCGAGGAGAGATCTCACTTTGGAAGAGGAGGAGAAGAGGCTTCAGACTCACCTGGTTGCCAAGGAGAAGGAGGCAAGAGAAGTGGATGAGAGAGCAAGGACTTGGCCTTGCTTTTATACCTGCCCTTCATTGCTGCAGGCCCAGAGGCACCCTTTGCAGAGGTAACAATTTTCTGACAAGCTCCTCTTCAATGCAAACCATCACAGCTAATGATGTGGGATGTGCTTTGGTTTTCTGCACTGCTGCTTTTTCATTTCCGGGTTTGTGCCATGCCCATTCCCCAGTGAAGGCTTCTTCTGAGCACTGGGATGAAAGGCCCCAGCATTTGTAGGACAGGAATGCAGCAGTGCAGGCAAAAGTCTCAGCTCAAATGCTACATGGGTCCAGAGCAGGCAAGTGACGTCAGCCTGGGACACTCTAGGGGGATGTTTGAAATGCTGTTCTTAGGAAGAAGCTCCAGGCTTTTTCAGCTGGAAGCCCAAGGGTTATCGTGTATGACAACGTGCCATGTCCATCTCTTTCCTTCCCTGCTCAGCTCACCCCAATGGTCACTTCTTGTTGCCTCCCCAGGTATGTCTGTTGTGCTGCTAGGTTTTGACCTCATCCCGCCTAACACTGCCCTCAGGAAAAAATTCTGGCCTGTTTTGAGTCGTTCCCTCTCTGTACAGTCTGTGAGTACACAAATAATGGCATGGGCATGCCTGGGGCCTTGTCCTTCCCCAGAATGCTCTAGCCCTGCTGCAGTTGTCCCTAGCTATCCTTAGCAGAGTCCACAGTTGGTTGTGTTCCTATGTGTGTTCTTGTCTTCTGAGCTTTTGTACAGTTGTGATCGCATGGATGGACATGGGAGCACAAATTTGTGTATAATTCTGTGCCAGCGTGCATGAGCCTGTGTGTGTGTGGCCTTGTGAGTCCCTCATCAGGAAGGAATGTGCTGTTTATGGCAAGGATCCTGTCCACTGCTCTGCCCATGAGCACCACAGAGCAGTAGCTTCCCAGACTTGGAAGGAGGCTGAGTACAGCTGAGTGGTGATGGCACCAGCCTGCTAGAGGTGGGTCCAGGGAAGAGGCCCTGAAATGCAGCCCCTGCCTCCTGAGCCTTCCTTTTCCTGCCCCTCCAAAGCTCACGCTCCGTTGCTGCCGATTTCAGGCCCCAACACCAGCAGGTTCAGTCCAGCTTGGATCCTTAGTTTAGTTCAATGTTAACAATATTGGGAGTGTCTCAGCATGGCTGGCAGTCCCCGCTCCCTGCCTCTCCAGGCCAGGACATGGCTGCCTTCCCCAGGGCTAGAGATTTCAAAAGGACGGGGTTTGTTTTATGGGCAAGGAGAAAGGCTGAGGAATTCTGCCCACCTCATGCTGGCCATCCCTGAGTGGATCTGCTTCCAATGCAGTGTCAGTGGTGTCTGTGTTGGGACACAGCCCCCTCTCATGTCCATGTCAATGCTAAATGGACTTAAGCCCATCAACCTGGTGCTGTGTCAGGCAGAGGCTGAGACCTTGTCCCAGACAGGTACTGAGCAAAAGGAACACGGTGCCTGATGTTGCTGTGCTGTGAGTAGAAGGAGAGACCCTGTGGCTTGCACAGGGAAAGCCAAAGAACTGATGAGTGCTTTGGTCTTCAGCACCCAGGATCTTCATGTCCTGCAATTGGAATCTCAGTCTGAGTGCCCAGCAACTGACCCTCCCTGCTGCTGTCCCACAGGGGCTTCCAAAAGAGACCCTCTTTCTGACAAGGGCTGTGCACAGGGGGTAAATTTTCTAAGTCCGTCTCCCCTCCGGAGTGTTTGTCTGCCTGAGCTAAGGTCCAGCTTGGAGACAGTGCAGCCAAGGCTTTTCCCCGCTTCCCTTTAGTGACCTCAGTGACATAATTACCACAGAGCTCTTCTGGGAGAGCTCAGCCAGGGCTGATTTCCCTCTCCATGGAGCTGCTTCTGAGCTGAGACTCTAGTGTAGTTGAAGGCAAACCTCACTGCTTTCTCATGAGGTAACACATACTGTGGGCAAGGAAAGGGCAGCGGATGTGTGTACCTAGAGTTTAGCAAGACCTCTGACAGCTTCTCTCGTACTTCCTTGATGACCAAATTGGACATGAACGGGTTCATTAAGAGGATGATAAGGTGGGTGGAAAATTGGCTGGACTACCAGGCTCAGTTGTGACGAGTAGTGCAAAGCCCAGCTAGAAGATGCTTACTGGTGGGGTCTCTCAGGGATCAGCAGTAGGACCAATAGTCTTTAATGTTTTCATGAACACCGTGAGTAATGGGAAGGACAGCACTTCCTGCAAGTTTGGGGATGACACCCAACCAGAGGGAACAGGCAGTACACTGATCTCTGTTAGCCAAATTGTTCCCAGCAGGTCCAGGAACTACCTGTTCAAAGGAAACAGGGAAGATGGGACTAGACTGTGGAAGTCCTCTGTGACAGGAGTAGAAGCAATGAACAGCTGCTGGAACATGGGGAGTTCTAGTTAAGCAATAGGTAAAAAATGAGAAAAGGAATGCGTTTCCCAGCGAGGCTGTGCAATCTCCATCCTGAGAGGTGTTCAAGGATGGACTGCATGTGACTTTGGACAATCTGATCTACCACGATCTGTTCCGAGCAGAGACAGGATCTAGATCCTGCTTCTCACCTACATACTGACTCTGTGATCCTCCACCTTTCCCGGCCCTCCCTGAGCCCTGCATGCCCATGGGCACATGTGTCCTCACACCCCCTTTGCCTCGAGACAACTTTTAGGCATTGTACTGGGACTGCAGAGATGCAGCTGAAGGGAGGCTCTCAGCCTCCTCACTACCATCCGCAGGAAATCGGGGGCTGCTGTTTCCAGCCCCTGAGCTCGGAGGCAGCTCTGGGAAGCTGGTCCATCTCCTGGATCAGGGCCATGCTGTTTTCCCAGGTTGCAGCTGGCACTGTGCAGGCTTATTCTTGCTGGGGAGTCCTTGCTGGAGGAGGGGAAGAGTCCACTTCGCAGGAGACCAGCTTGCGCCCCTGCAGAGCCACTGAGCACTCTGAGCCCGGCCGAGCCCCCGAGCGGCGCCGGCGCAGGGCTCAGCCCCGGGGCGGAGCTGGCAGCACCGGAGAGGAGAGGAGGCGGTGGAGAGGAGGCGCCGCGGCCGGAGCAGAGAGCGGGGCTGGCGGGGCGCAGCGAGGCGCGGGCAGCGGAGCGGCGGGATGCGGCGGTGCCGGGGCGCAGGGCTGGCGGGGCTGGCCGCGGTGCTGCTGGGTGCGTGGGGCTGGCGGCGGTGGATGGGGGCCGGAGTGTTCCCCAAAGAGCCCAGCGCCAACTCTTCCTCCTCCTTCCTCAACGTGTCTTTCTCCCTCCCTGCCTCTCTGCCATTTCTCGTCCTCCTTTCCAAACCCTCCGAGTCCCCTATTCCTCTTCTCCCTAGTTCTCCACTCTCTCTGTAGGTACAAGCCTGCTTCCACGTAGGCCTGCTTTTCCATGCACCCTCTCCTTCCCCTGTGCATTCGGCAGTTCTTATTGCCCTGAATCTACCCCTCTGCCCTTCACTGTAACAACCCCTCTCCCTGTCTACTCTTCCTCTCTTCATCCACCCACCCACCCATTTTTTGAGCCACCTCTCCATGCATTTACCATCCCTAAGCCCTCTTGCTACTCTGAGATCCCTCTCTCATCTCTCCCTCCACTTTCTTCATATCTGTAGGCACAAGTTTTGCTTTCCTGCACCGCGCCATTCATCCCCTCATCCCCCTGTGCATTCAGCATTTATGCTTCTTCTGAATTCAGCCCTCCATCCTTCACTGTAGCACACCCAACTCCTCTGTCCCCTCTCTCTCCTGCCATCCATCCATCCATGCACTTGAATTTCATTCTCTCTCTCCATGCATCAATTTCAAATCCCCTCCCAGCCTTCTCCCCTAGCTCCACACCCACACCGGGATCACTCTCCATCCCTGTTGATGACCACATTGTCCCCATCCATTCTGGTCTGGCTCTGTCTCACTGCCACTCTTCCTAATGATTTCTCTGGGAAAAGAGCCGTAAGAGCTGATGATCTTTGATGATCTTTGGCCTTTCCTTCTGGTTTCTTGGCAGTGGCTGCGGGCAGAGCCCAGGTGCAGCAGGAGCCGTTGGCAGAGACCACCGAGGGCACCAGCATCAGCATCAACTGCTCACACCCCAACATACAGTCTTACGACTACATCCACTGGTACCGTCAGCTCCCGGACAGAGGCCCCGCATTCATCGCGTTTGTTCAGAAAGGGTCCAAAGATCTGCAGGAGCCGCCGGGGCGGCTGTCGGTGGCGGCAGACCGTCGGTCCAGCTCCCTGTGGCTCGCCCAGCCCCGGCGCGGGGACGCGGCGGTGTATTACTGCGCCGTGGCAGACACGGCGAGAGGAGCCGGGGCTGCGGCCGGGCACGAACCGCCGCGGGCGGGGCCGGGCGTGTGTGTCGGGGGCGGGGGGACAGCGCTGGCCGGGCCCGCCAGGGGGCGCTGCCGGTCCGCCTGCCGGGGTCGACTCTCCCCGCCCGGCCCCGAGTCCCAGGGCGGTTCCCCCGCCAGACCGGTACCAGCACTGGCATCGGGCCCGTCGACGCCCCCCCAGCCACCGTGCCCCGGGAGCTCTGGGATGTCCGCCCCAGACACAGCTCCAGAGCCGCCCACGGGGCAGAAACCTTCTCCCTCCCCTCACCTGCTCTCGTTCCCCGCACTCCCACCGGGACGCAGACAGAAATCCCCCGCGACACTGGCAGAATCACGACCGGAGCGGTTGCGGTGTCCGGAGATGCCCGGGAAGGAGCTATTCCAGCCGCCGGCCCCGCTGTCTCCCGGCGAGGAGCAGCGCCTTTCTGCTCTGCACAGGGGGGTGGGCAACAGAGATCCTCCTGCCCACAGGCAGCCGGGCAGCCCTCGGTCCTGCCGCAGGGACCGGCCACTGCTGGCATGGAACATACAGGGCCTCTTCTCGGGCTTCTGCCTTACCCCACCCACTAGGACAGCCAAGGGAACCCTGAGCAGGTGCTTTCCTCTGCTCTGGAAACACAGGGTCTCCAGTGATGAATTGCTAATGCAAAACTTCCCTTAGGCAGCCACAACCAGAAGGGGGGTTTGCTTTTCTTTACTTTGTTAGAGCTCAGATATGTAATTAAAAAATGCATCCTCCAGCTACAGGCTTTCACAGAGATTTCAAAACGTTCCTGCTAGCATTACAAAGTCATCCCATGGAGTCAGGAGTTCAAGCTCCACACCAGCAGGAGAAGGGGATGTCGAGGTCACAGGCACCTTCAAGTGCTCCCCACAGCGGTTCACTGTTGAGACCATGAGCATGTTTGACAGGATTCAGAACCTTTGGAGTAGAGGCCCAGGAGACAGCATAAAAGCTTGGACTGGACACCCTGACCACAGCCTCAAGGGATGCCAGGTTCCTGCTTGATGAGTGAGTCAGAAAGAGATTTGCTAAGTTGCCCTAAGGGGCTGGAGGTCTGAGGTGAGTGAGAGCTGGAAGGAGGCCTCTGGGAAGACACTGCAGGCTCCAGCCAGTCCCCAGGGAACTCTGTGTGGCTCCAGTAGCTGACACAGCTGTCCAGAGCCCATGGTCAGAGGCTTCAGAGGCACAGAGTGAAGGATCAGCCCTGCTCCCTGTCCCAGCTGGACTTCATAACTGTGTTTGCAAGGAACTATTGGCAGGTGGACAAACAAAGCAGAGCAACAGGCATGGCCAGGCGAGCACACAGATCAGCCCCATGTTCACATGGAATCGGCCCCTCTCATGCCTACCTACATCTGCCTTCCCATGCTTGCTCCAGGCTAAACTGCCTTGCTCCTTCCCTTTCCCTGTCTCTGCTGCTCCTCCTAAGCATCCCATGTCCTGCACTATCCAGAAAAAAAATTCCACTTCATCCCATAAGGGGTTTGATCCCCTTGTATGCAAAAACACCCCTGAGTTTATAAGATGATCCTGTCTTCTTGCCGTTCTGGAAGGTGCCATCCCTAGACAAAGGGGCTGAGCAGCATACCTGAATGGATGGGGAGTAGATGTCTGTGATGAAGAGGATTGTGCTGGATGTCCTCCTGCCAGAGGGAGGTGGTGTGTCTGACTCTGTGTGGGATGTTAACAGCAGGTGCTGTTGGAGGAGAAGTTTCCCTTGAAGGGCCTCATCCGTGGCCAGGGAGAAGGGAGAGAAAACCGCTGTGGGGAGAAGGAGTCAGAAAGCTGTTTCCTGGTGCCTTTGGCTGTTCCTAGTTCTATCTCCTTTCACACACTACCAAGGGACAAGCAGCACATGAGCGGTTGCAAAAGGGCTTTTCTCTAACTCCATGAGAGCTGCGTGCAGGCGCCTGTCTCTGGCTGGGCACTGGATGGCAGAAGAGGTTCACCATGGACACTCCTCCCTTGCTGGGGGCTGGTTGTGATCTCCAGGAGGAGCAAAAAGCAGGAAAACAGCCTGCAGCCTCCTATTGCCTGACAGCAGGCTGCTTGATCTCTGCCTTCAGCCTCCTACCTGAATTTTCATTTGCCCAGGCCCCTTTGGCAATGTGACCTGAAGCTGAGAGGCACTGTTTCTACACCATGATTTCTCTGCCTGAGAAGATATGCAAGCACCTTCTGACTTGGAGGGCTGTGAGAAGCCTAGCTGTGGCCTGACTGCCCAAAGAACCATGCAGTGCTGAAAAACCTCTTTTTAACCCTTGCAAACCTGGAACACAGTAAAAGGGGCATATTTTAGTGTCTTTCCTTTAATTGCTCACCCTACAGAGCATCCTCATGGCAGAGGTGTGGAGTCCCAAGCACACCTGACTCAGAAGACACTCTTCTTCATTCCCTCCCATCAGCTATTTACACACATTGCCAGGATCCTCCATGAGCCTTCTCTTCCCCAGACTCAACACTTGCAGCCTTCTCAGCCAGTCCTCACAGGAAAGATGATCCAGTCCCAGCACCATTTTGCTGGGCTTGCTCCAATATCTGTCTTGTCCTGGGGAGCCCAGAACTGCACCCAGCACTCCGGACATCACCTCACCAGTGCTGAGTAGAGAGGAAGGATCAGGTCCCTTGTCCTGCTGGCAAGGCTCTTCCTACTGCAGCCCAGGATCATAGAATCATAGAATAATAGAAACATTTAAGTTGGAAAAGACCTCTAACACCATCTAGTCCAACCGCCAACCCAACACCTCCATGCCTACTAAACCATGTCCCGAAGTGCGACATCTACACGTTTTTTTAACTCCTCCAGGGATGGTGACTCCACTGCCTCTCTGGGCAGACTGTTCCAATGCTTGACAACCCTTTCAGTAAAGAAATTTTTCCTCATATCCAACATACACCTCTCCTGACGCAACTTCAGGCCATTTCCTCTCATCCTATCACTGGTTACTTGGGAGAAGAGACTGACACCCACCTGACACCTCCTGACAGACTGACACCTCCTTTCAGGTAGTTGTAGAGAGCAACAAGGTCTCTGCTGCAGAGAGTTGTAGAGAGTTGCGCTAAGTTGTAGAGAGCAATAAGGATGCTGTTGGCCTTCCCTGACACGAGCGTGCATTGCCACAGCAGACTCAAGAACACTTCTAGGTGCTTTACCTGCAAGCTAAAGAAGCTGAAGGAGGGAAAATGTCTTCCTAGCCCTGCATGTTGGGGATTGGTGAAAGCCTCAACATGTGAGCAAGATCCATCAGCCAGGCACTGAATAAGATTCTGTGTGCAACCTCTTGAGCTGCCCCCCTGCATTTCACATCTCTCCTCTAGCTCTGGGGACTCACCAGTGCTTGGCCTGGGGGGGTCCCCATGTCCTTGAGTCCCTCTGGGTTCTCTGCCCAACAGAAAACCACTGGTGGCTGCATTCCTGAGATGTGCATTTCTGGGATCTAGTTTGTCCCTCTGTGCACACATCTGTTGTTACGCTAAGTCTGTTTTGGAAAGCAAAGATCTGGCCCTGGAGAGGAGAAGCTGTGGGGAAAGCTGACAAAAGCAGCCATGGTGGCAGGCCAACATGTTCTAATTAATGCAGGGATGTCATCTCAGTAGGCCATGACAACGGCTGTTGGCCTTCAGAGGTGACAAAGAATGTTCAGGCTTTGTGGAAGAGAGTTGGTTGGGAATATGTCCAAAGGAGAGGTGGGCCAGAGGGAAAGGGAAGGAGGAAACAGAGTGAGGCACCTGGAGAAAAGTGTCTCTATGAGGTACCAGAAGGTGGATGAGAAGCCCCATTTCCACCTGGATGGGGTAAGAAAGCTATAGTTTGGAATTCAGGTGTGTCCTTGTGCTGGGCTTTACACAAAGATCTGTGAGAGGGTCTTGCAGGAAACACAGGACAGCTGGGAGGGCAAACAATAAATAAGTTGGAATATGGGGGCACAAACTATCTGTTTCCACACAATTTAAGTGACCTGAGTTCTTTTTCACACCCACTTTGCATCTGAAACTGATTGCTCATTTGGCCAATCTTTCCCTTTTCCTTCATGTTTGTAACTTCTCAGGTGTTCTGAAAAGTGACTGCCATGACAGCATTGCTGCAGGTGTTGCAGGGACACACTTCAAAGACTGAGCTCAACATGGGGTTTCCCCCCAGAGCCTAGACTCAAGAGACCCAGTTTTCTCTGGGGACAGGAGCCTTTCAGTGTCTTCAGGAACTCAGACACATGAGCAAGTTCAGCAGAGGCCACTGTCAGGGCATGTGGAAGGTGAGAGGTGCTGGTTCACTAAGGCTGTCAGATCAAGTCCCTTTGCCTTTCAAAGGGAAGAAGAAGTAAAAGGACAAGTGATAAAGAAAGCACACACTGACACCAATCTCTAAGGAAGTGATAAGGGAGACAAGGAGGGAGATCAGAGCTCTGCAGCTGCTAACTGATGGGCCATTAGGAAACTGCAGGTGTAACTTTGAAGTGGGTCAGGCTGAGCTTTGTGACAAGAGGTGACAAGAAGAACATGAGGATTATGGATAGCTGAGAGGGGGCCTGCAGGACTAGGCAACACTTATTAAGGCATGCTTGGGGAAGGGTCAAAGGTGGGGGAAAGAGGGGACTGGGGAGGAGCAAGAGGAGGCCATAGAGAGGAGGAAGGATAAAAGGAGGTACCTGCACCTAAGCAGGGGCTGCTCAGTGCTCTTGTTTGGACGAGCCCTGTGCCTGATCACAACAGTCCCCCTGCCTTCTTATTAAATCCTTTCTTAACCATCCTGCTGTGTATCTTCACTCCCTTTCCCATGTGTGAGTGCTGCATGGTCTGAGTGTCAGTAAATGGAGTGACTGATGTGAAAGAGATGTGGGTGCCAGTAACTGGGCAAACAACCAATGGCTGCAGGACTTTTAGGCCTGGATGCCAGCCACTGGATGGACCAGGGGGTTTGTGTGGCAAGGTCGAAGTGCCAGCAACTGGAGAAGAGGCCTCTGGTCACAGGGCCTGTTGGTCTCTGTGCCAGCAGCTGGAGGGACTGCGGTGTAAGCAAAGGTCTGGGTGCCAGCAACTGGAGAAGGAAGAACCTGTCACAGGGCCCATACCTCTTGCTGTCAGCAACCGGAGGGACCACACTGCACATGTATGCGTGAGAGGCCAAAGGACCAGTGACTGCAGGGACCTCAGTGTGTTTCTCATTTTTCTTTGTGAATTGAACCAGATGTGCGTGTGTGCTTATGTGGAATTTGGTAGCATATTTCAAGCTGGCCTAGCCAGTGAGTGGGAAGAAAATCAGGATCTAAAGTCTGAGCCCAGGACTGGAGCCCAGGGCCCATACACGGGTATGAAGCAGGCTGATATTACCAGCCCATGGTAATGTCTGAGGGATCCAAGAGTGTGGGGGTAATTGTGAGATGAGTGGATGCTTGCATGCATGTGCTTGCTAATGAACATCAGGCTGGCCTAGACAGAGAAAACCAGGTGCTGGGTAAGAGGGCCCAGACTCCAGGCAGGGCTATTAGATGGGCTGAGGGCCTGTCATGATATTTGAGAGATGCACAAATGTGGGTGTGCTTGTGACTGCAGAGGGTGAGGGGGGGTGTGTTTTCACTAGGGAACTGCATGTCACAGGCATACTGGAGACAGTCAAGTGAGTGGCCATTTAGATGATGAATACACTGGAGCATCTCTCATTTGGAGAAAGGCTGGGAGAGCTGGGACTCTTCAGCACAGAGAAGAGAAGTCTCAGGGGAGATCTCATCAATGTGTACTAATATCTGAAGGAAGGCTGTGAAGAACGCAGAGCCAGACTCTTCTCCACGGTGTCCAGTGACAGGACAAGAGGCATTTGGCACAAACTGAAACAAAGCAGGCTTTGTCTGAACACCAGGAACCCTTTTTCACAGTGAGGGTGAGGCAGCACTGGCACAGGATGCCCAGAGAGGTTGTGGAGTCTCCATCCTTGGGGGTACTCAAAATCCCTCTGGACGTGGTCCTTTGCAACCAGCTCTAGGTCACCCTTCCTGAGGTGGGGTTTGGACGTGATGACCTCCAGAGGTCTCTTCCAAATTTACCAATTCTCTGTTGCTGTAGTATGAGACATGAAGAGAAGCTGAGAGAAGTGGCCTTCTTCAGCCTTCAAAAGAGAAGCTTCAGAGAGAGCTTTTTGATGCTTCTAACACTTGACTGGAGGACGAAAGGCCAGATGCAGCCAAACTCTTCTTCAGCAAAGTGATAGAGTGAGAGGCAATGGACATGATCTGGAGCAGGGGAAATTCCTACGAGAAATTTGGAATTGGGGGTTTTTTAATGATGAGGGTGGAGCATGGCTGTAGATAGATGCGAGTAAGAACGGGATTCTGGCAACACAGAATGTTGATTAAAATACCATTAAATGCAGATAACACAAGAAGGTAAAGGGGATAGCACAGGTGACATTATTCCCCTTCAGATGCTGGGAACCCTGAGTTATGGAGCATGAGGTCGAGCTTGAGTTGGGTTTAGCACATAATGCAAATCCTGCCCATGCTGAGACTCACTGGCATTGTAATCTTTTAAGTTTCCATGGGATTTTCTTAGAAATACACCGCTCCTAATTTCTACTGTTGAGCAAAAGGACATTTCTATGAAAGCACGATGCTTCACTCCTAGATCAACACAAGGATGTGTTTGTGGCAATGTTGCCAAGTTTGCCAAGTGATATGTACAGCTCAGCACAGCACAGGTCTGTGCTTACTCAGGTCAGGTTAGCTTAACAATAATGACCAGTTTGTTATCTCTGCCATGACTGGTGCATGGGATCACTTTGGAGTTAATGTGGAAAGGGCATGGGAGTAGGGGTCCCCACCTGCAGTACCCCCACCCCTTCACATGCCCTTTCAGCTCTGGGGTGCAGGGCTATCCTATCCCCACCCCTTGCAGTGCAGCACTCCAATGGGTGCTCCATGTGGTCCCTGGGAGTGGGGGTGATCCCCTGATCCCCCATCCTGTTCCCTGCTGACCCCTCACACCTTCCACTAGAGTAGGAGAAGGCTGTTCCTTGTCATCTCTGCATTTGTGGCATCCAACACTAGTGCTGGAGCCAGGTTCCTCTCTCACACTGTGGGTTATCCCACCAGAACAAGGCACAGCCATAGCCCCTGGGCTGCTGCACAGCAGGGTTTACATCCTGTTTTGGGGGATTTGGGGGAGAGGCATTGTTCCCAGGCTGCTGAGGAAAGAAAGGGGAGAAGTGAGAGAAACAGAAGAGGCTTCTGTTCCCAGAAGAAATACCAGTGTCCCCAGGGAGCTGAGGACCCCAGGGGAAGATATGATGCCTCAGTGGGGAAGAAAGCCCTGACCTCCCAAATGATCCAGCAGTGGGTATGCAGAAGAGCAGGCGATTCTAGCTGGGGAGGTGAGGACTCTGCTGTGAGATGAGTGGGAACAGCCCCTTCCCACGACTGGGGCCCCCAGTGGGAAGAGCCCTCTCATTGTCGAAATGTTCAGAATGCCTTTGGCTGAGGGTGTTGCTGCTGGAGTTGTTGGAGGTGTTGCTGCTGGGTGTTGCTGAGGCCACAGGTGTTGCTGCTGGAGGAGGGAGAAAGCCAGAAGGAGCATTTCAGGCACAGGAAGAACAGAATTGTTTCTCTTCCCCGCTTCATCCTTTGCTCCCCCAACAGAGTCGTTTCCGGCAGCTCTGTTATCTCCGCGCTGGGAGGTGGTTTTCTGACTCTCTCTCACTCAACAGACAGGTGGCTAGGACGTGGCATGCACCTCAGATATCTCGTCCTCACTGCCTTCCTGGGACAATTGCTGGGTAAGTCCTGGTTTGTCATCAACACGTACTTCTTCTCCCAAGGAAACCCTTGCCAGCCTTATCAGGATCATGCAGACAGCTACTTTTGAATTACAGGAAAATGCTGGGAAATGTCACCTCACATTTGTGGGTTTGCACTGGTGCTCTCAAGACACTCTTACTGTTTGAGAGAGGAGAGAGACCACAGACCCCTTCTCCTGCTTTTCTCTCCCCTTCAATCCACCTCCCTCTGCCTCTCTCTTCTGATCCACCTGCTGTCACCATAAGAGATCTCAGCTGTCTCTGCTGTCCCACATTTCTCTGTTTCCAATGCAAATTAGAAGATCCTGTCAAAGCTGCAACAGGAATGTTAAATGTGTCCCCTGGCTGTGCCTCCTTGCTGGCTGCCATGGCCTCCAGTTTCCTCCTGGTTGTCAACACAGCCAGGGCTCCCTCTTTCCAACATTCAGCTCAGCACTGCATGGACTCAGGGAGCTAGGAGCCCTCTGAGATGGCAGGGATGGGGAAGCAGGATGAATCTTTTTGCCATAGCTCCCTCAACCTGCTGGCGGGGTGCTGGTCCCAGCACGCAATGATCAGGCATTGGCAGGCAGTTCCCTGCTCCTCTGGGCAGTCAGAGACCAGGGGGGAGGAGCAGGGACATAGCACAGCACTCCTCAGGATCCACGCTGAGCTGAGAGCTCCTGCGCAAAACTACTCTCCACCTGGCTGTCCCCAGGCCTCAGGAATTTCCTGCAGGGCAAGGGGCAGGGAGCCTTTTCTGCCTTGGTTTTGCATCCACTCCTGGTTTGTTCCCAGAGCCTTTCCCTGCGGAGCTGCTGACTTTCCCTTTCTTCCAGGCACCATGGGGCAGATCATCGTCACCCAGCAAGAAGGACAGATCACGGTGAAGCAGAGAGACACCTTCCAAACAGCCTGCACATACCAGACCTCATACTTTCAGAGCTTGCTCTGGTACCAGCAAAGGAAAGGACAAGCTCCCCAGCTAATCCTGTTTCAGGCAGCATCTGGGTCCAAGCGCAGTGGCCGTCTCACCATGTTGCTGAACACCACAGAGAAATACAGACTTCTGCGGCTGGAGGAAGTTGAGCTCTCTGACAGTGCCTTGTACCTCTGTGCTGTGCAAGACACCGTGGTGCAGGGAGCTTCCTTGGCAGTGCAGCAAGCCAGGGGAGGGAGGGCATGTGCCTGTGCAAGGCTGAGTTTGGGGCAAGGGGCCCTTCAGGTGTCCCCTGGCAGTGCTGCTTCCCTGTACACCCAGAGCTCTGCAGGCCAAGATCCTCTTCCAGGAAGGGCCAGTGTCAGTGATTGTGGAGATGGCTGACCCTGACTGGTTGACTTGCAGTCTAGTGCTCTGTTTTCCTCCCCTTCTGTGGCTGCCAGAGTAGAAGAGAACCTCCTGGGAACCAGGATGCCAGGGGCTTGCTCTCAGCTCCTCAGACTCAGTGTTAGTAAATTCCTGCTGGCCCATGACTAAGGAGGAAACTCAAGCACCAGCCAGCCCTGACCAGAGGCCCCCAGAGTACTTTTTGACAGACATTTGTGGGGTTGTTTGCTCTCTTCAATAAGTAAAAATATTAAACTGGATTTGAGTCATGCCACTGCGTTATCTCCCGATGTTCAGCCAGTCCACGTGCAAAGTCTGTGCCTGAGGGGCAGAGCAAACCACACAGAACAGCCCCAGTTGCCAAAGGCCCGGGCACTCTCCATGTTTGTAACGCATAAGCAAAGAGACCAACATACAAATGAAGCCTTACAACCCCCTGGGCTCCTTGCAGTCTCCTCAGGGGTGCTCTGGGGGGAACTTGATCATCCCCAGCACAAGGAGCAGTGCTGTAGTGATGCCCTTCAATGGTTACAGGTGACTGTGTCTGGGACAAGTGGGACTTGGCTGAGGCAGGCATGAGAAATGAGGCTGTGCTGAGAAAGCTTCCTTCATCTAACAAACTGTATTGTATATGGTGTTTGATATCCTGTCCTGGTTTTGGCTGGGATAGAGTTAATTTTCTTCCCAGTAGCTGGTATAGTGCTGTGGTTTGCATTCCGTATGAGAATAATGTTGATAACACACTGATGTTTTAGTTGTTGCTAAGTAATGCTTACACTAGTCAAGGCCTTCTCAGCTTCCCATGCTCTGCCAGGTGCACAAGAAGCTGGGAGGGGGCACAGCCAAACTGGCCAAAGGCCTATTCCATAGCATATGACGTCATGCTCAGTATAGAAGCTGGGGGGGGAGTTGGCCAGAGAGCAGTGACCCCTGCTCAGGGACTGGCTGGGCATCAGTTGGCAGATGGTTAGCTGTTGCATCACTTGTGTTTTTCTTTTCCTTGGGATTTGTTCCTCTCTCTCTCTCTCATTGTTTTCCTTGTCATTAAAATTTATTATTATCATTACTATTTCATTTTATTTCTATTATTAAACTGTTCTTATCTCAACCCACGAGTTCTCTTACTTTTGCTCTCTAGATTCTCTCCA
Source organism: Ciconia boyciana (assembly GCF_034638445.1). NCBI lineage: Eukaryota > Metazoa > Chordata > Aves > Ciconiiformes > Ciconiidae > Ciconia > Ciconia boyciana. The sequence goes on from NC_132955.1 coordinate 7,837,779, forward strand.
CCATCCCACCGGGAGGAGGGAGGGGGAGCCAGTGGCTGTGTGGTACTTGGTGGCTGACTGGGGCTAAACTACGACATTTTCTCAGGCTTGAGGAAACTCTGCTATCCGTGATGTAATGTTTCCTGTCCATTGCAGACATCACTTTATGCAGACAGGGTCTTAAATGTTCCCATAGCACACTACATGAAGGTGCAGTCTTCTTATTGTCAGTGACCTAAACATGCACAGAAAGCTCTGCTGTCTGTGCAGCTTAAATGCAAGCTGCACATACATGAGCCATTGCATTTACCTATTAGCAATTAGTTCATCTTGACTGCTATTAATAACCGTGGGCACAACCATCCTCCCCAACAGCAACTGGGTTTCTCTCGTCTCGAGACAGAGGCATTTTAAAACTGTTTCCATAATATTATTTTTCTGTTGAACTTCAGCCATGGCAGTTGATATAAAGAGCTGGTCTACCTTTTCCTTCTCCTATCTATTGCTATGACAATAAACCAAAACAAATGCAGACAAAGAAAAGCTCGACTCAGGCAGCTCCCAGCATGGGGAATCCATGGGCCCTCATTCCCCTGTGTTCTCTGGGGAGACAGCCCCAGCCTCAGCCTCATAGCAGCAGGTTTCTCATCTACCCCACTGGGAGAAACAAAGAATGCACGACAATGGTGCATTCTGGTGGTCTTGGTGATCCTGGTGGTCCCTGGTGGTCTTTGTGATCTCCTTCAGGGAGACCTGGGTGTCTGGAACCAGCCCTCCCAGCTCCTAGGTAAACGCATTCTCTTCAAAAGCCAAACACAAAACCTAAATAGCAGCTGAGAGGAAGAGGAGATTTTGTATCAGCGTATCAGCGTTTCAGTTCACATGTCTGTGTTGAACTTGTTGCCTCCCCTCTCAGTAGCTTTTCCTCCCTCCCCTCTTGGGCTTTGCTTGTGAGGAGTTTGAAGGTGTGCAGTCTCAGAGAGGGGGTTGAGTCTGTGTTGCCAAAACAACCCTTGAGCAAGGCCTTGGGCAGAGGCATTTCAGCAAGTCCAGAAGTTTCCTGCGGTAGTTCGATAGGTCCCCTTCCACAGGAGGAAGACGTTCTCCAAGCCCTCTGCAGGTAAAAGCAGTCATTTGGAAAGCTTCTGGCCACCCTTGGGACACTCAGGCAGCAGCCCCAGCCTCTCTTCCTGCTGTGCCTCTCTCCTCTTCCCTCTCCCTCTGCACAGGAAATTGTGCTAGCCTCTAAGATCATCTTCTGCCAAATTACCTCCCAGCAGAGTAGAGTAGTAGCCTTCTTCACTTCCCAGGAACTGTACCTTAAAAGGGCCCACAGCACTGTGTCCCACACTCCCCTTCCGCTATGAACAGTGAAGAATCCCCTTTTGCCTCCACTCTGATCACCCTAGACTAACACCTTGCTCACTGAGCACTTGGGAGAGTGTCCACAGAGAGAAGGAAAACACAGAGAAAGAGGCTGAGATGCAGCAGAACTTTCATGCCACAAAGGACAAAAATGAAGTCACTCGCATGGAGTGACCACCAGGGAATATTGAGATTTGGTGCCCTTGGGCTGCAGCAGAGTTCCTGCAGGACATCCCTTGGCTTGCACTGAGGAGGGAGGGGTGCAACAGGTCTCCCCTAGGCTGGGCTGGGTAGACCAAAGGGATCAGAAGCCAACCAGGAGAGGAGAGGGAAAGGAGACAGCAGAAGGAATGGCAGACACGGGCCTTGCTTTCAGGCTGATCCCTTCCAGCCTTACTTTGCAAGGAGAGCTGGAGATGCTCAATCTCTCTGAAAGAGAACGGCCAGGAACTCCGTCCTCCCTTCACTCACATACTAAATGAGGAGGAGCTGTGGACTCCCTTGAGGGTAGAGAGGCCTTACAGACAGATCTGGACAGACTAGAGAGCTGGGCAATCACCAACCGTATGAAATGTAACAAGATCAAGTGCCGGATTCTCCACCTGTGATGGGATAATCCTGGTTATACATACAAATTGGAGGACAAGAGGCTGGAGAGCAGCCCCGTGGAAAGAGATCTGGGGGTTGGGGTTGATGGCAAGTTGAATATGAGTCAACAGTGTGCCCTGGCAGCCAAAAGAGCCAACCATGTCCTGGGGTGCATCAGGCACAGCATAGCTAGCCGGTCAAGGGAGGTGATTGTCCCACTCTACACTGCACCGGTGCGGCCCCACCTCGAGTACTGTGTGCAGTTTTGGGTGCCTCAAAATAAGAAGGACATCAAACTATTAGAGTGTGTCCAGAGGAGGGTGACCAAGATGGTGCAGGGTCTCGAGGGCAAGACTTGTGAGGAGTGGCTGAGGTCACTTGGTTGGTTCAGCTTGGAGAAGAGAAGGCTGAGGGGTGACCTCATCACGGTCCACAACTTCCTCAAGGCGGGTAGCAGAGGGGGAGGTGCTGATCACCTCCCTCTGGTGAACAGCAATAGAACACGAGGAAATGGAATGAAGCTGTGTCAGGGGAAGTTCAGATTGGACATTAGGACAAGGTTCTTCACTGAGAGAGTGGTTGGCCACAGGAACAGGTTCCCCAAGATTAGTCATCATGTAAGTGCTCACATGTGCTTATACGTACTTGCACACTCACACTTGCAGGTAGATATATATGCAAGCTCGTGTACAAACAGAGAGATATATATGTGCTCACCTGCACACACATATGCCCACACAAATGCACACCGACACCACACAAAATTAACTGAAAAAAACATGCGTGTACACAAACACATGCACACACAGAAATGCACTTGTTCACACACACACTGGCAGACGCTCACTCTCACCTGTGCATTTGCAAATGAACACACAAATGCAAGCACACAGGCACAAATACACCATCAGGCACAGACAGATGCATGTGCACATGAGGAAGTACAGCTTCTCCCCATGCACATTGACAACCAGGACTCCACCAGCCAGCTCTCTGCCCCTGACAACTTTAGGCAAGTCCTTGAAAGCCCAGTGCTAAGAAGGTAAATCAGGCACCAGCCATCCCTGGTGGATTTCATGACAGCAGAGGGCTTTGGGGCTTCTGTGGGTTGAACAGATTGTGTTCTCATTACAGGAAAGAGAGAAGGTCCAAGCTGCAATGTCTGTTTTGGACATTCAGCCTGTTTCCATGCGAAGTCTGTGCATGAGAGGCAAAGGCAAAGCTAGAGAACATCCCTATTGCTGCAGCTCCAGGGGTTCCCCCCCTAACAAGTCAAAGTATCCCAAAGTCTGACAAAATCCAGCCCATCCCTGGTGATCACTGTAGGGTGGTTGTGGAGGTCTGGGACCAGATCCAGCTTCAGTGCAGGAAGAGGTGCCACCCTGACATGCTCACATGGCAGCAAAGGGTTGTGTGGCTGGGGTGAGCCAGGTGGCCTGCAGCTGCAAATGCTGAGGCTGGGACACCAGAGAGGAAACTGCCCCAATGAAGTTGCCTTAAGATAAATACCCTCTCTTCAAAAGCCCAACAAATATTAATTAGCAGGTGGCATCAGGAGGAGATTTCAAACTGCCTGAGCCAAGCCCTGACATCTGTCAGTTAACCTGGCTCATTAGAGCTCATGGAGCTCCACTGACAGAGAAGTCTGTCTCCACATCTGCTTTTAGCGCTGGAGCAGTCTCCAGAGCCACAGGAGTGGTGGCAGGAGGCTGTGCCTAGCGCTGCACAGGCACCAGGAGGACAAGCCTTGTGCCCTGAGAGCTTCCCAGCAGGGCTGGCATTTTCCAAGGGTCTTCACGTGGCCTAGAAGGCTCCTATTCAGGTACCCCCAACTATGACCTGCCTCCCTTGGAAGGAGTCCAGCTCCTAGCTATGCTCTGCAAGGGCAGCATCAGGAAGCAAGGTGCCAGCCAGATGGGTTTGTTAGAAATCTTCTCAGAAAGCAGCTGCAGCATTGCTCAGGCTCAATCAGCTGCTGCCATTGTTAGCCACCAGGCAGCCATAATAGATGTGTACCATGTGTGTGTGAAAAGCACACCTGAGTCAGGATCTTCCATCATTGGCTGGTGAGCTTGGTAGTTGCTGCTGTGGTGGACCATTACTCCTTGTCCTGTCACTACAGGCCCTGGTAAAAAGTCTTTCTCCATCTTTCTTGTAAGTCCCCTTAACATATTAAAAGACCCTAGTGAGGTCTCCCCAGAGCTTTCTCTTCCTCTGGCTCAACAACCCCAACCCTCTCAGCCTTTCTGCATAGGAGAGGTGTTCCAGACCCCCAGTGGGGTCTCACCAGAGCAGAGCTGAGAGGGAGAATCACCTCCCCTGACCTGCTGGCCACACTTCTTTTGATGTAGCTCAGGATGTAGCTCAGGTTTTCTGGGCAGCAGGCACACATTGCCTGCTCATGTCCCATTTTTTGCCCACCAGTATCCCCAAGTCCATCTCCACAGGGCTGCTCTCAATCAATTCATCCCCCAATCTGTATTGATACTGGGGATTGCCCCAGGCCAGGTGCAGGACCTTGCACTTGGTCTTCTTGAACTTCATGAGGTTCACATGGGCCCACTCCTCAAGCCTGTCAAGGTCTCTCTGGATGGCATCCCTTCCCTCAGGAGTACCAACTGCACCTCTCAGCTTGCTGTCATCTGCAAACTTGCTGAGAGGGCACTCAATCCCACTGTCTGTGATATTAATGAAGACATCAAATACTATTGGTCCCAGTATGGACAGGACAATGTGTAATGGTTTTAAACTGACAGAGGGTAGATTTAGATTGGACATAAAGAAGAAATTTTTTACAATGAGGGTGGTAAGACACTGGAAGAGGTTGCCCAGAGAAGTTGTGGATGCCCCATCATTGGAAGTGTTCAAGGTCAGGTTGGATGGGGCTTCGAGCAAGCTCATCTAGTGAGAGATGTCCCTACCAATGGCGGGGGTGTTGGACTAGATGGTCTTTCAAGGTCCTATCCAACCCAAACCATTTGATGATTCTATGATTCTATGATTCTACGACAGCCACGGCTAGGCCTGCCTGGGGGACGCCACCGGGCTGCTCTTGCTCGCTGGGGCCACCTTGCCCCACGCAACCCCACCTGGCCACGGGCCCCGGGGCAGTTCCCCTGCCACCAGGCATTGTCATCAACATCAGCACTGGCACTGGCATCAAGCATCGGCATTGGAATCGGCTTTGGGCTTCTTCTGAGCTTCTCCATTGTTTCCCCTCAAGGGGATCTCTTCCTGTACTCTAGTGTCATTGAGGGCAAACCTCATTGCTTTCTCATGAGGTAACAGGCACTGTGGAGAAGGGAAGGGCAGGGGATGTAGAATACAATAGAACAGAACAAAACAGAATAGATTTCAGTGGGAAGGGACCTACAATGGTCATCTAGTCTGAATGCCTGACCAATTCAGGGCTGACCAAAAGTTAAAGCGTGTTATTAAGGGCATTGTCTAAATACCTCTTAAACAGTGACAGGCTTGGGGCATCAGCCACCTCTCTGGGAAAGACTGTTCTAGTGTTTGAACCCTGATGTGTCTACCTGGAGCTTAGGAAGACCTTTGACAGCCTCTCTCATACTTCCTTTATAACCAAATTGGTGACAATGGGTTCAGTAAGAGGATGATAAGGTGAGTGGAAAATTGGCTGGACTACCAGGCACAAAGAGTTATGATCAGTGGTGCAAAGCGCAGCTGGCAGACACCAGTGTGGTCTCTCAGGGATCAGCAGTAGGACCAATAGTCTTTAATGTTTTCACGAATGCCACGACTAGTGGAAAGGTCAGCACTTCCTGCAAGTTTGGCGATGACACTCAACCATAAGGAACAGGCGGTACACTGATCTCTGTTAGCCAAATTATTCCCAGCAGGTCCAGGAACTCCTTGTTCAAAGGAAACAGAGCAGATGGACTAGACTGTGGAAGTGCTCTGTGACAGGAGTAGAAGCAATGAACAGCTGCTGGAACATGGGGAGTTCTAGTTAAGCAACAGGCTAAAAGAAAAAATGAGAACTGGAATGGATTTCCCTGGGAGTTTCTGCAAACACCATCCTGCAGCGGCTTGATCTAATGGGAACTGTTCCAAGTGGGGGTTGATATAGATGACCTCTGGAGGTCCCTTCTGACCTGCATTCTGACTCTGTGATTCTCCATCACCCCTGCCCTCCCTGAGCCCTGCATGGCCATGGGCACATTTGTCATCATACTTCTTCTGCCACAACACAACTTTTAGGCATCGTGCTTGGACTGCAGAGAGGCAGCTGAAGGGAGGCTCTCAGCCTCCTCACTCCCAACCACAGGAAATCAGTGGCTGCTGTTTCCAGCCCCTGAGCTCGGAGGCAGCTCTGGGAAGCTGGTCCATCTCCTGCGTCAAGGCCCTGCAGCTGTCCCAGGTTGCAGCTGGCGCTGTGCAGGCTTATTCTTGCTGGGGAGTCCTTGCTGGAGGAGGGGAAGAGTCCACTTCGCAGGAGACCAGCTTGCGCCCCTGCAGAGCCACTGAGCACTCTGAGCCCGGCCGAGCCCCCGAGCGGCGCCGGCGCTGGGCTCAGCCCCGGGGCGGAGCTGGCAGCACCGGAGAGGAGAGGAGGCGGTGGAGAGGAGGCGCCGCGGCCGGAGCAGAGAGCGGGGCTGGCGGGGCGCAGCGAGGGGCGGGCAGCGGAGCGGCGGGATGCGGCGGTGCCGGGGCGCAGGGCTGGCGGGGCTGGCCGCGGTGCTGCTGGGTGCGTGGGGCTGGCGGCGGTGGCGGGGAGCCAGGCTGGATGCTGCGTGGGACCAGCGCTGGGCCCGGGACTCGCCTCTGGCCCTTGTGCTCCTTCTCGGGCCTTATTCCTCCTCTGTCCTCCCTTCTGCAGGCATCCGTTCTGCCCTCAATGAGGTCATTCCCTCTCAGCTTGCCTGTCTCACTCTGTTACTCTATTTCTTCATCCATCCATTCCTTTCAGCCAATCTCTTTTCCTCATTCCCTTCTCCTCTTTTTCACTCTGACTGTACTTCCAAACATCCTTCATACATTCTTGTCTCCAACCAACCACTCTCGGAGAAATTGTCTCTCCATACTTTGTTCTCAGAATATATCCCCATCATCTGTGAACTGTCTTCTCCCCTCTACTGCTGCATGACACTTTCTGCTGAAGCAAAGTGATTCTTCTTTTTCTCCTCGGCAGTGGCTGCGGGCAGAGCCCAGGTGCAGCAGGACATGTCGGCAGAGACCACCGAGGGCACCAGCATCAGCATCAGCTGCTCACACCCCAACATACAGTCTTACGACTTCATCCACTGGTACCGGCAGCTCCCGGACCGAGGCCTCACGTTCCTCGTGAACAGTAACGAAGGGTCCAAAGAGCTGCAGGAGCCGCCGGGGCGGCTGTCGGTGGCGGCAGACCGTCGGTCCAGCTCCCTATGGCTCGCCCGGCCCCGGCGCGGGGACGCGGCGGTGTATTACTGCGCCGTGGCAGACACGGCGAGAGGAGCCGGGGCTGCGGCCGGGCACGAACCGCCGCGGGCGGGGCCGGGCGTGTGTGTCGGGGGCGGGGGGACAGCGCTGGCCGGGCCCGCCAGGGGGCGCTGCCGCTCCGCCCGCCTCGCCCCGCCCGGCCCCGGTACCGGCACTGGCATCGGGCCCGTCGAGGCCTCGCAGCCACCGTGCCCCGGGAGCCCACCGAGCAGAAACCTTCTCCCGCCCCTCACCCGGCGAGGAGCCCACGGGCAGCTGCACAGCCCTTGGTCCTGCCGCAGGGACTGGCCACTGCTGGCATGGAACATACAGGGCCTCTTCTCGGGCTTCTGCCTTACCCCACTAGGACAGCCAAGGGAACCCTGAGCAGGTGCTTTCCTCTGCTCTGGAAACACAGGGACTCCAGTGATGAATTGTTAATGCAAAACTTTCCTTAGAAAAGAAAAACCAGGAGGTGTTTCACATTTCATTACTTTGTTAGAGCTCAGATATACTTCAAACTGCCTCCTCCAGCTACAGGCCTTCACAGAGATTTCAAAACGTTCCTGCTAGCATTACAAAGTCATCCCATGGAGTCAGGAGTTCAAGATCCACACCAGCAGGAGAAGGGGATGTCGAGGTCACAGGCACCTTCAAGCACTCTCCACAGTGGTTCACTGTTGAGACCATGAGCGTGTTTGACAGGATTCAGAACCTTTGGAGTAGAGGCCCAGGAGACAGCATAAAAGCTTGGACTGGACACCCTGACCACAGCCTCAAAGGATGCCAGGTTCCTGCTTGATGAGTGAGTCAGAAAGAGATTTGCTAAGTTGCCCTAAGGGGCTGGAGGTCTGAGGTGAGTGAGAGCTGGAAGGAGGCCTCTGGGAAGAGACTGCAGGCTCCAGCCAGTCCCCAGGGAACTCTGTGTGGCTCCAGTAGCTGACACAGCTGTCCAGAGCCCATGGTCAGAGGCTTCAGAGGCACAGAGTGAAGGATCAGCCCTGCTCCCTGTCCCAGCTGGACTTCATAACTGTGTTTGCAGGGAACTACTGGCAGGTGGACAAACAAGGCAGAGCAACAGGCATGGCCAGGCGAGCACAGATCAGATACATGTTCACATGGGATCAGCCCCTCTCATGCCTACCTCCATCTGTCTTCCCATCCTTGCTCCAGGCCTCCAGGCCAAAATGCCTTGCTCCTTCCCTTTCCCTGTCTCTGCTGCTTCTCCTAAGCATCCCATGTGTTGTACAATCTAAATACTTTTCCGCTGCATCCCATAATGATTTCTGATCCCATTGTATACAGAAACTCCCTTGAGTTTATAACAGTTTCTGGGAGGTGTTATCTCCAGACAAGGAGCTGATTTTGATACCTGAAAGGATGGGGAGAAGATATTTGTAAAGAAGAGGGTTGTGTGTCATCTTGCTAGAGAGAAATGGTGTCTGACTCTGTGTGGGATGTTTATGGCAGGTGCTCTTTCCAGAGACATTTGAGAAGGGAGAGAAACACCCTGTGAGGAGAGGGAGTCAGACTCCTGCTTCCTGGTGCCTTTGGCTGTTCCTGGTTCTACCTCCTTTCAGGTACTACTGAAGGACAAGGAGTACATGAATGGCTACAAAGGGGCCTATCTCCAACCCTGAGAGAGGTGGGTGCAGGTGCCTGTCTCTGGCTGGGCACTCGATGGCAGGAGAAGTTCGCCATGGACACCCCTCCCTTCCTGGGGCTTGGTTGGGCTCGTTGTGATCTCCAAGAGGAACAAAAAGCAGGAAAACAGCCTGCAGCCTCCTACTGCCTGACAGCAGACTGCTTGATCTCTGCCTTCAGGCTCCTACAGGAATTTTCAGGTGCCCAGGCCCCTTTGGCAATGTGACCTGAAGCTGAGAGCCAGCGCTTCTACAGAAGGGTATGTCTGCCTGAGAAGATACGCAAGCACCTTCTGACTTGGAGGGCTAGGAGAAGCTCAGCTGTGGCCTGACTGCACAAAACCAATCCTGCCAGGGCTGAACAACCTCCTCTTGGCTCTTGCAAATCTGTAACATGGTAAGGGTCACAATTTGGTGTCTTTCCTTGGGCTGAGCACTTCAACAACTTTAATTAGTCTCCCTACAGAGCCTCCTTGTGGCAAAGGTGTGGAGTCCCAAGCATGCCTGAATCAGAACACTCTCTTCTTCATTCCCTCTCATCACCTATTTACACACATTGCCAGGATCCCCCATTACCCTTCTCTTCCGCAGACTCAACACTGCCAGCCCTCTCAGATGATCCTCACAGGAAAGATGCTCCAGTTCCTGCACCATTTTGCTGCGCTCACTCCAATATCTATCTTGTACTGGGAAGCCCAGAACTTCACCCAGCACTCTAGACGTGGCTTCAACAGCACTGAGTAGAGAGGAAGGATCAGTTCCCTTGTCCTGCTGGTGACACTCTTCCTACTGCAGCCCAGGATGCTGTTGGCCTTCCTTGCCACGAGGGTGCATTGCCACAGCAGACTCAGGAACATCCCTGAGCTGCTGAAACTGAGTGGGACACAGCAGTGAGTATCCAGGAGAAGTATCCCAGCTGCTTGTTCAGCTCTTACTCTGCCCTCAGCGTCCACCAGTGACCACTGTTGGAGAAGAAGGCTCTTGGTAGGAGACATGACTGCTCCTGTGGCTTTACCTCCTAGTTTAAGAAGCCAAAGGAGGGTAAATATCTTCCTGGCCCTGCATCTGGGCATCAGTGAAAGCCTCAAAAACTGAGCAAGACCCATCAGCAAGGCACTGGACAAGATTCTGTGTTCACGTGCTTGAGCTGTCCCCCTGCTTTTCATGTCTCTCCTCCAGCTCTGTGGACTCACTACTGCTTGGCTGGAGGGAGTTCCCATGTCCCTGAGTCCCTTTGGTTTCTCTGCCCAACAGGAAGGTGCTGGTGACTGCAGTTCTGGTATCCAGTTTGTCCTTCTGTGCACACATCTCTTGTTATGCTATAAGTCTGTTTTGGAAAGCAAAGAGCTGGGCCTGGAGAGCATCCTTGGTGGAAGCTGACAAAAGCATGGTGGTAGGCCAACACTCCACATTAATGGAGTGATGTCAGCTAAGTATGCTATGATAGCAGCTGTTGGCAGTTGGCCTTCTGAGGTGACAAAGAAAGTTGAGGCTCTGCCCCTGGAGAAAAATGTGTCTGTGAGGTACTGGAAGGTATATGAGAAGACCCATTTCCACATGGATGGGTAAGAATATTAAGATTTGGATCCCACCTGGAGGTGGAATTCAGGTCTGTCCTCATCCTCAGCTATACACAAAAACCTCTGAGGGTAGATTCAGGATCTTGCAAGAAATGCAGGACATCTGGGAAGGCAAACAATAAATATGTTGGAATATGGGGGCGCAAACTAACTCATTCCAGAATGATATTTCACATGACCTGAGTGCAATTTTGCACCCATGTTATGTCTGAAACTGACTGCTCATTTGGCCAATCTTTCCCTTTTTCTTCATGTTTGTAACTTCTCAGGTGTCCTGAAAAGTCGCTGCCATGGCTTAGCATTGCTGCAGGTGTTGCAGGGAGACACTTCAAGGACTGAGCTCAACATGGGATTTCCCCCAGAGCCATGACTCAAAAGACCCAGTTTTCTCTGGGGACAGGAGCCTTTCAGTGTCTTCAGGAACTCAGACACATGAGCAAGTTCAGCAGAGGCCACTGTCAGGGCATGTGGAAGGTGAGAGGTGCTGGTTCACTAAGGCTGTCAGATCAAGTCCCTTTGCCTTTCAAAGGGAAGAAGAAGTAAAAGGGCAAGTGATAAAGAAAGCACACACTGACACCAATCTCTAAGGAAGTGATAAGGGAGACAAGGAGGGAGACCAGAGCTCTTCATCCTCTAACTGATGGGCAATTAGGAAACTGCAGGTGTAGCTTTGAAGTGGGTCAGGCTGAGCTGTGTAGGTGACAAGAGGTGACAAGAAGAACATGATGATTATGGATATTTCAGAGGGTCCTGCGGCACTAGGCAAAACTTATTAAGGCATGCTTGGGGAAGGGTCAAAGGTGGGGGAAAGAGGGGACTGGGGAGGAGCAAGAGGAGGCCATAGAGAGGAGGAAGGATAAAAGGAGGTACCTGCACCTAAGCAGGGGCCAGTCAGTGCACTTGCTGGGATGAGCCCTGTGCCTGACCACTACAGTCCCCCCTGCCTTCTTATTAAATCCTTTCTTAACCATCCTGCTGTGTATCTTCACTCCCTTTCCCAAGTGTGAGTGCTGCAAGGTCTGAGTGTCAGTAAATGGAGTGACTGATGTGAAAGAGAGATCCGGGTGCCAGTAACTGTGTAAACAACCAATAGCTATAGGAATTTTAGGCCTGGGTGCCAGTAACTGGATGGATCAGCAGTGTGTGGGGCAAAGTCTATGTTCCAGTAACTGGAGAAGAGGCCTCTGGTCCCAGGGCCTGTCAGTCTCTGTGCCAGTAGCTGGAGGGACTGGGATGTAAGCAAGGTCTGGGTGCCAGCAACTGCAGAAAGAAGAACCTGTCACAGGGCTCATACCTCTTGCTGTCAGCAACTGAAGGGACCACATTGCATGTATATGTGTGGCAAGTCTTAAGAACCAGTGACTGCAGGGAAACTCAGTGTGTTTCTAGTTTTCCTTAGTGAATTGAACCCAATGGACATGGGTGTGTATGTGGCATTTGGTAGCATATTTTAAGCTGGCCTAGCCAATGAGTGGGAGGAAAAGCTGTATCTAAAGTCTGAGACAGAGGTGGGGAAGGGAGCCCAGGACCCACTTATGGATATTAAGCATGCTGATATTACCAGCCCATGGTAATGTTTGAAGGATCCAAGAGTGTGGGGGTGATTGTGAGAAGAGTGGGTGATTTCATGCATCTGTTTGTTAGTGAACATCAGGCTGGCCTAGCCAGAGAGAAGGAAGAGACCCAGGTGCTGGGTAAGAGGGCCCAGGCTCCAGGCAGGGCTATTAGATGGGCTGAGGCTGTGTGACATTTGAGGGATGCACAAATGTGAGTGTGCTTGTGATTCTTGAGGGTGAGGGGGTGTGTGTTTTCACTAGGGAACTACATGTCATACGTATACTGGAGTCAAGTGAAGGGCCACTTAAGTGATGAAGAGACTGGAGCATCTCTCATATGGTGATCCCAGCTGAGAGACCTGGGACTCTTCAGCACAGAGAAGAGAAGTCTCAGGGGAGATCTCATCAATGTGTACAAATATCTGATGGGACTCTGTGAAGAAGGCAGAGCCAGGCTCTTTTCCGTGGTGCCCAGTGACAGAACAAGAGGCATTTGACACAAAGTGAAACACAGGAGACTCTGTCTGAATATCAGTAAACAATGTTTGATTGTGAGGGTGAGTGAGCAGTAGCACAGGATGCCCAGAGAGGTTGTGGAGTCTCCACCCTTGGAGGCATTGAAAAGCTGTCTGGACATGGTCCGGGCAACCAGCTCTAGGTCAGCCTTTCTGGTTTGCACCAGTTTCAGGGGCCTTCCTTCATGTAGCTAAGTAAAAGTTCGGTGCATGGTCAGTGGATGTGGGTGAAAGTTCAGAGCTTACAGCCTGAGGCTTCAACACATGCCAGGATCTCCCCTTGAGTAGGGATGCCTCTCAAGGTTTCTCCTTGAGGTTGAGAGAATCCTTATTGCATCAGATACTCTGTAAGTGAATTAGGAATAAGCACGATGAAACTTGTAATCTTAGCTAAGTGATATAAAGGATTGATTGTGCATATATAATCCTTTAGACATAAAACATTGACCAAGTCTGGGACTAAGTCTGGATCCAGCCACACCTAGACTCCTCTCGGAGAATGAGTTTAGAAGGCAAGGGGGTCCTCTCTGAACCTCGTGACTCAACAGGAGGGTCTCCCTAGCAGTTTTGTCTGACCCTGTTCCCTATGCAATAAATAATCAAGTGTACCTTGATTATGAATCGTGTTAAACCACTGCCGCATTTACCACTGAACTTTGTCAACTCACTGTTTTGTCAATAAAATATATTGTTGCTTCTGTCTTGCGAGTGAAGTGCATCAGTCTTTCTGCGACAGCCTGTTAATGTGCGTCCATGGTATCAGAAGAATGCACAAGTTCTCTGAGGTAAACTAGGGCAGCACAAGCATATTTCTTCTTGAGAAAAGCAGAGAAGTTTTGTATACAAAGGAGATGGCATTAAGGGGTCCAGCCTGCTTGATTTAGTCCAATGTGTCCTTCAGACTTGTGGCCCATCTAGCCTGAGAACACCTAGAGACTGGAATATTTTTATGAAAGCCTGTGATGAATGTTCCATCTTCTGTCATGGGTCACACAACAACAGGGGTCTCTAGGAACAAGTAAAAGTGACTGAGGAGGGCCAAGAAGCATCACACACACCACCTAGGAAGAGGAAGATACCTAAAACTCAGTGGTGCACACAGTGAAGTTTACTGTTGAAACTAAAATGTTCATAGAACCATGGAATCATAGGATGGTTTAGGTTGGAAGGGCCCTTTATAAGATCATCCAGCCCAACCACCCCTGCTGTGGGGAGTTTTGTATTCACAAAATCTTCAAACTTTTCTGTCTGTAGTGTCCATTTAAAAAACATGTTGGGGTGGGGTAGGGCAGGTTGGGTTGGGCTGGGCTGAGTTTAAAGATCACAAATACAGTCTTGCAGTTGGATTGTAAGTTTTATTTACAGAATATATTTATGAAAATTGCTACAAGAGGTGCTGGTCTGGGTCTTCTGAAAGATATTTTAAGTAGCTATGGTCATGGGGAATGCTCCATCTTCATCTTTTACAAAGCTCATCAACATCTGATCATTTTGTACCAGATTGTTAGAATACAGTTTTGAAATCTGTTCAAAAGGTAATCCCTTGTCATGGTGATATAGGGAAAAGACACAGTGGTATCCACAGGCCATGGAGGGTGTGTGCTGCAGTTGCTTCCTCTGGAAAGCAATATCCGTATCATTGCGATTTAAAAAGGCCATGCTGCTTTCGGGAAAGAGAGCACTGTTTGGAGGATAACCACATGAGTCAAAAAAGTGCATTTTGATCTGCCAGGAAAAGTGCTAGCAGGTTCTCTCCAGGCTGGTTATGAGGATGCATATTCACCACCCACACTCACTAGTCTTGGGGAAACATAGGCCCTAAGGAGCTAGCTGCTCAAGTAAGCACCTAGAAATGTTTCCCTTGTGTAGGGCTCTGCTGAGAAAAAACAAGAAAGCTGGTTCATCTCAGACTTCTATCTTAGACAGCAGATAGTTCTACCCCCGAAGAACCTATTGAATATTTCCATAGTCTAGGCAACAAATTTGTTATGTGTAGAAAGTCTCAGTCCCAAGGTCAGAGCTGGGTCTGAGGCCCGGGCCAAGGCCAGAATCAAGAGAGGACGAGGTGAAGGATCCATCCAGCAACTGCTGCAGACTACCTAGGAGGCTGGCCTGGCCAGGAGGACAACAGTACCCCAGGCCAGACACAGGCACAGATATGGCAGAGCTGGGGCAGGCCTGCACTAGGCCTGAGCTCCCATAGAGACCTTGGGCCAGGGGCCAAGCCAGAGCTGGGGCCCATGATTGCATTGGGCCTAGGTGAGCTTGGTCCTGATGCTCATTGTCACTGTGTTACCACCTGACTCAGCACAGCCTCCCACAGAACCTGGCGGAAGAGATGCCCCCCATCCTCACCCTATGTAGGAATAACCGTCCTGGTCCTAGAGTGCTGGTGGTGAGTGGGGTCTGTGTGAGGGCAAAGCCCCCACACCACAGGGCCCCAGGGCCTGCAGATGTGGGAAGACCCTGGCCTGTGTGTGCAGACCAGCAGTGCTGCCCGGAGCACAAGGGCCACTTCAGCGCCAGGGCTCTGGGAATGCTGAAGGAGCTTGGTGCCTGGGGGAAGGCACTCCAACGTGTGCTCTATGGTTGGGCTGGTGCATGCCCTGTACCATTCAGGGGCAGCTCATGAATCTTGCTGAGTGCAGGATCAAATTCCACTGTCACTGCCATGTCTGCACAAAGCTTGGGGTATTTCCTCTCACACAGCACCTTTCCAGACCAGAGCTGGGTTGTGGCACTTGTGGGGCTGTAGAGTTCCTGGGCCTCAGGAAGGCTGTGCTTGAGGAAGACAAGGCAGCACAGAGAAATGTTGCATGTTTGGGCACCAGTCACTGTCCTGGGCCTGCCTTCACCCAAGGGGGTGTTGAGTTCACAGGGACGTGGGACTCCAGTGTGTGGCCTGCTGTAGCTGACACCTACTAACTTGTGAACACCTCAGCCCTACACATGTTGGCAACGGGTGGGTCATGCCACGTGCTGTGCTGAAGGGTGATAGGGCTGCTTGGGAAAGCTGTCCTTGCTACCCATGCCCAGGCATGCTGACCATGGCCCCTATATCAGGTGATGAAGGGAAGGGGCAGGTGGAGTAGGGACTGTGCACTATCCCCAAGGCTCTTTACCCATTCCCAATTCCTGCCATCCTTTGGGAACATTGTCTGCTGAGCCTCCTTCCCCAGCACAGCTCCACCCAAAGCAAGAGGAGCATTCTTCCCCAAGAGCTTGTGGGAGTGCTGACCTCCCTGGGGCCTCCCACATGCCCACAGCTCCTCTCTGGAGGACAGCAGTTGTCAGGATTCCTGTTCACATGATGTGCTCCAGGGCCAAGAGGGTATTTCTGAGCAGAGTCACAGCAAGGCAAGGACTGATGGCCATTGGCTGTGGAGCAACTAGGGTTGTCTTCCTCAGCTTCAAGAGGCAGTGCCTGAAACAGCACTCGCTGCAGTGTGTCCCACACTCCAATCCCTCTAGGAGTGATGAAGGGTTCCCCTGTGCCCCCACCTAATTCCTTCCACAAAGCAATGGCTTTCTTCGTCAGCAGTCAGTATGCAGATGGAAAGACCACCTAAGGGACACAGGCAGGGTTGCAGCAAATGTTAATGAGTCTAAAGAGGGAAAAGAGGTCATGGCAAGTGGAGGCCCCCAGTGCAGGGAGGAGCAGGAGCAGCCAAGAATCTGTTTCCCTTTTCCTGTCGACCTGCTCCACAAAAGGAGACAGGCTAGCAGGCCACTCCAGTCTGGTTTCTTGGGTCCTCACAGCAGGCTTTGAGGAGAGCACAAGACAGCAGCAAAGAAAAAGGGGAAAAGGGTGAGTGGAAGGCAGGAAAGGCAGACATTGGCCATGTTTTCAGGGAGCCCAGGCTGGTCCCTTCCACTCTGCCCTTGCAGGGCAAGCCAGAGATGGTCAGCTGCTCTTAAAACAGCAGCACGAAGTTCAGCACCATGTTCTGAGTTCCTGGGGGTCCTCATTGAGGCCATTGCCAGCATTTTTAGCAGGGGAGGCATCTGCTGCCACAGTAGCAGCTGGAAATGCAGGAGAGGTCACAGCGCCCAGAGGTGATGGGCACTCCATCACAGCTGAGGATGCTGCCAACGGTAGCAGAGGTCGCAGAATAGTGTTCTACGGGAGAGATCCCACAACGGTGTTCTGTGGGAAGGAGCTGAGGGTGGGGCCAGGCAGGGTCACCACCACGGGAGAGGGCTCAATGATGACAGTGTAGTTCTGGCACTGCCTGACACAGGGCTCATTGCAGCTGTTGGCCCGTGGGGTCAGGCAGCCAGGCTGGCAGGGCTGGCACGGCTGGCACTGTTCATAGCAGGACACGTCTTGGGGTCCAGAATGCACCTGGGAGAGAGGGCAGGGAGGAAGCAAAACATGGGGATGCATGAAGAGCAGCCTGTCACCACACCATGAGGGAGCCAAGGCACATGCAGGGAAGGGAGCTGGACGCTCTGCAGAGATGTACGAGGGCTTCTTGGCCTCGTCCTGCCAGGGCCCAAAAAGAGACACCAGCTCCTATGTAGCTATTGCCTAGCTGCTGAGTCCAGAAGCCACCTCAGCACAGTCCCAGCTTCCCTCCATGTCTAACCTTCTCCCTCTCCTGTGACAAGAAGCCCCAAGACCTGGCATAGGACAAAGCTGGTGTCAGCTGAGAGGTCCATTGAAGTGAGATCTCCTTTTAGAGAAAGCGGAGAAGAAGAAGGAGCTTCAGACTCACCTAGTTCTCAAGGAGAAGGAGGCAAGTGAGATGAGGAGGCAAGGAGAGAAGTGGATGAGAGAGTAGGAGCTGGACTGGCTTTTATCATGGACCTTTACTGCCCCAGGCTGCCATCCCTTGTAGAGGTGATTACTTTCTGACAAGCTCATCTTGAATGCAAAACATCCCACCTAATGCTATGGGTTGTGTTTTGGCTTCCTGAATCGCTGTCTTTTAATTTCCTGCTTTATTCCATGCACATTCCCCAGTGAAGGCATCTTTTGCGTGACAGGATGAAAGGCCCAAGCATTTCCAGAGCAAAACATGTCAGCGTGGGCAGAGAACTCCACTCATATGCTGAGTGAGACAAGTAAGTTATGAGGAGTCAAGTAAGTTATGTCAGTCTGGGTCACACCTTTGGGTCTTCTTGTGGCCCTGTTGGCAAGAAGTGTCCCATCACCTGGGTTTGACCCTATCACACCTCACACTGCTCCCGGGAAAATTGTGCTGGCCTGTTTTTCCTCCTCCTGTTCTGCACCAGGGAGGAAGGCTGGGGGAGAGATGCGGTGCAGGTTCCTTTCCAGATCTCAGAAAGAAAGGCCTGACAACAAATGGCGCAATAAAATGTCTGGTTTAGTAAGATAGAACAAAAAGAGGAATATAAATAGCAAGTAAACCTTACATCCCTTCAGATGCTGGGAACCCTGGATTCATGCAGCATTGTACAGACCCAGGTGGATTTTCCCAAGACACGTTGCGCAGATCCCATCCAGAAGGAGCTTCTGGTTCACTCTCATGCTGTGGTGCCTTTTATTTTGTGTAACAAAAAAAAAAGTACATCTTCTCTTTGCATGCTGGAATGTTATTTGTGCCATAACACCCACCAGCACGCAGCACAGGCTGGCACAGGGCACTCCAGCAGATTCCCTTGCAGCAGCTACTCATGCTAATAATGCAGGGCCCAATAGAGCAGAAATGTCTTGCCCAAGATCACTGACTTCTCGAATACAATATCTTCCACAAGGCTCTAAATAAACCTCCCCTCTCTGTGCAGTCTCCCTGGATACCCAGACAACACCGTTAGCATGTTTAGGGCCTTGTCCTTCCCCAGAATGCTCGCCAGAATCCCTACTAGGGCTGTCCCCAGGATGTCCCCAGTTGAGTGCACAGTTGGTCATGTTTATGCATGTGTTCTCTTGTCTGCACTTGTTTGCATGCTGGATTTGTGCAAGTGTTTGTTAGTGCAGATTTTTGCATGATTCTACACCGGTGTGCATGAGCATGCGCATGTTTGTGTGTCCTTGTGTGTCACTTATCATGAGGAGGGAATTTGCCAGTCACAGAAGGGTACTCTCCACTGCTCTGTCCATGAGCTCCACAGAACAGCCAGAGCCAGAGTGCTGCTGAACAACAGAACAAATCTGGCAGAGAACTGGCCACAACACAGGCACTGAAATGCAACCTTCTGTATCTTCAGCCCTCCTTTTCCTGCCCCTGCAAAGCTCAAACTCCCCTATTGCTGATTTCAGGCCCCAACAAGGATGGTTTGACACCAGTTTGAATTCTTAGTTTAATTCAATATGACAGTATTCAGAGTGCCTCAGCATAGCTGGAAGTCACCTCTCTGTTCCTCACAAGCTCAAGACACAGCTGTTGTCCCAAGTGCTAAAGAGTACAAAAGGATGGGGTTTGCTTTATGAGCTCTTTGTCTGAGGCAAGGAAACATTACCGGCTCATTGTCAACATGGTGTCCAGCAGGACTAACCAGGTCATTTTCTGCAAAGCTGCTTTACAGCTGGGCGGTTCCCAGAACATACTGATGCATGGGGTTGTTCCTCCCCAGGTGCAGGACTTTACCCTTGTGTCCAAAGGGGGAAGCATGGGTACCGTGTAGCCCTCCCACAGGCATTGCACGAAACCATCTCTTTCCCGTTGCGGTTCTCAGGGTGCTCACATCGGTTGGGCAGTCTGTCGCACTCACCTGCACGACCACTTCCTTGCACTGAAATCCTTCCTTCTTCTGGTACTGGTCATCCGGGAGCAGTGAGCCCAGGTACCTTCTGGGCACTGCTGGGTCCTCCAAGAACAGTGGCTGCTTTGTCCAGGGGATGTTCACCACCTGGGCAGATTTCAGCTGAGGGTCTGTGATTCACAGGGCCAACCTCACTTTGCAGCCTTGACTGACAGAGGAATATATTACTGCAGAATTAGATGCACAGCAGTGAAGGCTCCTCTCTCCATTGTATGCAAAGTACCCACCAAAATGAGAAACACAGCAAAGGCTGTGGATTTGCCAGGAGGCTAAAGAGAGAGAAAGGTGGTGCCCAGGAGCAGTTGTTCACAGTGCCAGGGCTGCTCCTTGGCGCTTCTCTGCTCACCAGCTCCAAACACCAGGATTTTGCCTCCCACCCCAGTCACTGTCCCAGTCTCAGTCCCTTTCCTTTCCACTGTGCCAGCAGTGGCTGGGGAGCCCCAAGCCCTGCTCCTATGCCTTACGCAGGTATAGAGCTGCACTGGGGATGGGGCTGCAGATCCCACCACCCCACCACCCCACCTGCCTGCCCTGCCCCAGCCAGCACTGAGCCAAACCATAGGAATGAGGACTCCATCCCCCTATTCTAGGAATTTATATGTTCACCCATTAAAATACATTTCTTTCCCCCTTATCAGCTTCCTCCCCCTGTCTCCGAGTCCTCATGCGTGGAGAAATACTGAACAGCTGCTTCCAAAATAACAAAGGCTAAACTAAAAGAAACCAGAAACCTTTTGAAAAGAACACTACACCTGTGTTTCCCAGAGCCCTGAATGTTACGAGGAGCCGTTGTGCTTTCAAAAGCCCTCCCACCAACAAAGAGCACACAAAAGCAGATACACTTTACAGTGAGGGAGAGATGTTCCCTCACAGAATAAATCTTATGAAGGGAGAGGGAAACCCAGGCAAAAGTGGAGGAAGCTGCTGATACTGTCCACTCTCTGCTGTGAAAGACAAGCAAAGGCAAAAGGTCTCATTCTTGCCCTCCTCACCCCAGAGGTGTGACTATGTCACACACTCTCTGGCACACTCTGCAGGATGCAGCCATTTCAGTGTGCTGCCAAGAGTGCCTTGTGCTGTAGTGTGCTGAGAGTCTCCCAAGGGACAGGGATTCTGGAGCTGGGAAAAATGATCTTCACCATGGCTGTGCCAGCATGTGTCCTGCTAATCCAGACAGGTAGGTGTATTTGTGCACTTCCTATTTTCTCCCACAGTTTTTAGTAGGCTACGTGGAGGTCTGTGTTGACAAGACAATGAGGTCAGGGAGAAATGCAGAGGGGTAATGGAAGTAGATATCTGAACTTCCCTTTTCTTTGGAGAGACAGAAGGGTTTGGGGCAAACACAGCCTTAAACAAAGAGCAAGGGAGAGAAGGAAGCAAGCTGCTCCACAGACACATTTCTGCCTGTGTTGCAGGTCTTGTTGGAGGTGACCCCCAGAAGCAATTCTCCTCCGAGGTGTCAGCCACAGTTGGGCAGCGAGTGGTTCTGCCCTGCCAGTCCACCACCGAGGACAGTGACAGCACTTTGAATTTCTTCTGGTACCGCCAGCTCCCAGGGGAAGCCTTGGAATTTCTCCTGGAAGCGTTTAGAGCTTCAGGGAATGACAAGTTCCGCAATGGCAAATTCTCTGTGGTCGTCTATGAAAATAAAACAGCCCCCTTAGAAATAGCAACTGTGTCTTTCCAGGACACTGCGATTTATTACTGTGCTCTGAAACACCACGTTAAGCTAAGCCCCATTTCCGCTCGTGCAAAATCTGCATCGCCAAGAACAGCACAGGAGGGGTGAGACTCTGCATCTTCCATCCTCGGCAGTGCTTTCATCCCTGAAATGATCCTCTCCTTCTTATATCAACCTTTCCAACATCTCCCACCCCAACTCCTCCCTACTTTTCTCAAAGACTCCATCTATGCAGAGGTATTCAGACCAGGGACTTAGAAATGCAGGACCATGGGACAGTTTGCAGATTAGCCGAGACACTCAGCTTTCCTCACTTCCTCACACAGAAACCAGAACCCCTCAAGGAAATGATCAACACCCCTGGACATAACCTCCAGTTGCAGCATCAATCCTTACCTGCTCTTGGTTCCTCCGGGAACTGACAATGCAGAAACCAGTGCTGCTGGGGTGACAGCATCCTGGCTGAGGTCTTGACCCAGCTGTGGGCAGAGCCAGGGGATCCATGTCTCTGCTTTGCTCCTGACCAGCCCTAGCCCTTGACACAGGGCTAGGGTCCTCGAGGGTCCTCGATGGACCACAGACCCTCATCTTGTTCCTCTTTGCAGAGCAGCCAAGGAGCAGGAAAGCAGCTTTTACCTTAATGCCTCAGCACTAGGCAGGGTATCCTGCATATGGTTAAATGGTGAGATCCTCCCACACCCCAGTCAGCATAGTCAACTTCTCTGGAAAATACTAACCAAGAGAAAAGCTAAAGAAAGCACAGTAAAACTAAGAAATACCTAAGCGACCAATAGCGTTGTAGCCCATGAGGCAAGATGCTCTACATATTAATAAAAGGTACCCCCTAACACTGCCCTGAGATCATCAAATAAGGATGATTGACAAAGATGAAGATGAATAAGATGATGAAGAGGAAGATGAAGACAAAGACGAAGACAAAGCCGAAGATGGTGATGATGATGATGATGATGATGATGATGATGATGATGATGATGATGATGATGATGGAGTTCCTCCAGGGTTGTGATCACTGTTTGGTAGCACTGGGGACCCAAAGGCAATTTGGTTTGGGCAGTCCAGAACCCAGGCAGGACTCAGCTTGGCCTATTCTCCCCATACAACAGGCCAGGGAGCCTCTTGCCACCACATAGATCCTGTTGCCCACAAGACATTTTCCCACCAGGACAAGCATAACTGCAGTGCACTGGGCATCACCACACTGGATCTGCAAAACAGCTTCTTGCATCCTGGGAGGAATGACAGGTAAAGACATCCAAGGGTGCCCTGGCAATTACAACTACTTTCTCTTTACCACCTCTCAGCTTTTGGGTTCAGGGTTGGCACAGGCCAGACCAGTTCCAAAGGAGTAACAGGGCTCTGACTGGAGCATAGAGTGGGGTGAAGATACCACACTCTATGGGTAGGCAGGGTGACAAGGGCACAGGCAGCGCAAATGTGTGGAAAGACAGGCATAGCTAAGATGGAGCAGTTCTGGCTATATGGATTCCTGTGTCCGTGGGATAATTTCCCATCCCAGGAAGGATCACAAGGAGAATCGGTTCCTGAGGACCTGAGCAGGTCCCTGCAGCCCCAGCACCTCCCTACCAGCATCTCCCACTACCCACCTCTGCTGTTTCCTCAACATGGAAGGCATAGCGGTCATAGCCCCATGTTACTGGTCACCCACAGGACAGCCATACAGCCCAGCAGGAAACAAGGGCAATAATAAATTGCAAGGTGAGGGAAGGATGTTCCCTGGCCTGCGGGGCTGAAGTGGCAGTGGGGAAGGGGGAGCTCTACTGTGTGGAAAGGACGAGTGTGGGGCAAAGTGACTGCAGTGGGGGGTCGTTTCCGCGCAGTGTTTCTTGTCCCCGCGGGCAGGGGATGGGAGTGAGGCCAGGGCGGGCTGGGGGTGCGGGGCACGGGGAGGGTCCTGCGAGGGGACGCTGCGGGCCCACAGCCCGACCCTGGCGCTGGGGCTGGCCTGGGGCTGGGGCCGGCTGCGCCTGGCCGAGGCGCCGACTCCCTTCCGCAGGGCTCGGCAGGGCGACAAGCCGGGACAGCGCCGGAGCCCCGCTGGAGGGCAACGGAGAGGAGCCTTCGTCTGCCGGGGCGCCGCGCTCCTCCTCTGCCCGAGACCCTGCCCCGCGTCCCGCCCCGCGGCCCCGCTTCTCGTCCCCCGGAGGGACCGCGGCACCGGGGGGCGGGCCGGGCCGGGTCTGTTGGGGCGGGCAGAGGCGTCGGCGCTGCCGCGGCGAGGGGCCGAGCCGGCGGGGCGGGCAGGAGCGGGCCCGAGCGCGGCTGCGCTCGGCTCCTGTGCGGCTGCTGCCGGGCGCTTGGGTCCCGGCCGGCCCCGGCGCGGCAGGGCATGATGGCGCCCGGGCTGGGGCCGTGGCTCCTGGCCTTGTCCTTGGCCGCGGGGCCGGCAGGTGAGAGCCGGGCGGGGAGGGCAGCGAGCCCGGGGCTGGGCCCGGGGCTGGGGCTGCCCGCGGGCGGCCCTGCCCGTCGCGGGGCCGCGGGGCTGCGGCTGCTCCCGCGCCGGGCGCGCTGTTGGCCTGGCGCTCGCCTTCCTTAGCGGGGAAGCGGGGAGCGGGTGGCGCGGGCGGGAGAGGGAGAGGGGAAGGCAGAGGCAGAGGCAGAGGCAGAGGCAGAGGGAGAGGGAGGCTTTCGGGCAGCCGGTCGGCCGGAGTGTCGGGAGCAGGCGCGGCTGAGCCCCGAGCAGGGCAGGCGGGGCATTGCCCCGGGCGCGGGGGTTTGCCGGCAGAGAGGGGGGTGTGGGCTGTCGCTGTGTCGGGGCGGGGGGCGCCGGGGCGGCGGGGGAACGTCCTCGGGCCGTGGGCGCGCCCTGCCCGGCTGCCCGCGCTCTCCGTCCGCAGGGGTGTGGGCGCAGCTGAGGCTGGTGGAGGCCGGCGGAGGGCTGCGAGCGCCCGGGGACTCCGTGCTCCTCTCCTGCCGGGGGTCCGGCTTCACCTTCGGGAATTATGACGTTCTGTGGTACCGTCAGGCACCCGGTGGCAGTCTCGAGTGGGTGTCCTACATCACCTTCTTGGGTACTACAAAGGACTACGGGCCAGCAGTGAAGGGTCGAGCCACGGCGTCCCGGGACAATTCCCAGTCCGAGTCATCTCTGTCCCTGCGTGCCCTGCACCCCCGGGACTCTGCCCGCTACTTCTGTGCCGTTCCCACGGGGACAGGAAATCCAGCTGTGCTTTAACACAAACCTGCTGAGTCCGGCACAGGGTGCACAACGTTTGGAGCTGGCGAGTGCTGAGGTGGCTCAGGGCTGTTCGCAGGGAGAGAGGGGCCATCCCTGCACACCGCCGGTTGTGCTGGCCTTTCTGCAAGAGCTCCTTTCCCAGCACTGCCAGTTTCCATCTTCTGAGTTCTAAAGGCAGTGCTTTATTCTGAGGAGGTGTTTCAATGTGTTTCTGTCACCCAGCCAGCCTGGCCACTCTGCCTGCCTGCAGCCCCTCTCTGCCTTCCCATGTCCCCGTTCTCCCTCAGGCACCCAAAGCGCTTGGGCTTTGGCAACAGCATTGCCTGGCAACACCATTGCCTGCTTCCATTGACCCTTTGGTGGGCAATTTCCTTCTGCCAGCGAAAGCAAAGCAGCGATGGAACAGCCCTGCTTTTGTTTCAGGTGCATTTCAGGGTGACGAGATCCAAGTGACGAGGTCTGCAGTGTGGTGGCGAGCAGGGAACACGGGGACCTTACGATGCACTTACAGGTCCAATGCCTCCTATATTTACGTGGCCTGGTATCGGCAGCATCCTGGCGGACCCCTGCAGTACTTGCTGCAGAGCAAGGGCCGGGGAGGCTCCTACAGCCACACAGCCCCTTTTGCCCACAAGAGGTTTTCCTGCCAGGCTGACAAGAGCTCTGGGACGCTGATCATCAGCGGGCTGGAGCTGGGGGACAGTGCGCTCTATTACTGCACCCTGCAGGGACCACAGTGAGAGACACCCGGGGGGTGCCCCAGCAACATCAGCTTCCTCCTCTCCTGCTCTCCCCTCCTGCATGTTCATGGGGGTCACAGCCCATCTCAGTGGTGAGTCCGTGCGTGGACTGTGCCTGGGGTCAGAGAAAGTGGGATTTCATTGTGGCTGGGTGCTGTCAGTGGTCCAGAGAACAGAATAGAACAGAACAGAACAGAATAGAATTAGAATAGAATAGAATAGAATAGAATAGAATAGAATAGAATAGAATAGAATCAAATCGACTATTTCAGTTGGAAGGGCCCTACAACGATCATCTACTCCAACTGCCTGATCAGTTCAGGGCTGACCAAGTTAAAGCGTGTTATTAAGGGCATTGTCCAAATGCCTCTGAAACACTGACAGGCTTGGGGCATCAACCACCTCCCTAGGAAGCCTTTTGCAGTGTTTGAGCACCCTCTCACTAAAGAAATGCTTCCTAATGTCCAGTCTAAACCTCCCCTGGTGCAGCCTTGAACCGTTCCCATGCGTCCTATCGGTGGGTACCAGGGAGAAGAGATCAGCACCTCTCTCTCCACTTCCCCTCCTCAAGAAGCTGTAGAGAGCAATGAGATTGCCCCTCAGTCTCCTTTACTCCAAACCAGACAAACACAAAATCCTCACCCACTCCTCATAGGTCATGCCTTCCAGCCCTTACGAGGGGAAACCTGATGTGGGGAACCTGAGGAGAGCAGTGTCCTGGTTTTGGCTGGGATAGAGTTAATTTTCTTCCTAGTAGCTGGTAGAGTGCTGTGCTTTGGATTTTAGTATGAGAATAATATTGATAACACGCTGATGTTTTGGCTGTTGCTAAGCGGTATTTACATTGGTCAAGGACTTTTTTTTTTTTTTTCCTTCAGCTCCCCATGCTCTGCCAGGTGCCCAAGAAATGGGAGGGGGCACAGCCAGGATAGTTGGTCCAAACTGACCAAAGGGCTATTCCATACCATATGATGTCATGCCCAGTATATAAACTGGGGGAGTTGGCTGGGGGTTAGCGATCGCTGCTCGGGGACTGGCTGGGTGTCGGTTGGCGGGAGGTGAGCGGTTGTATAATTATTTTTTTTCCTTTTTTCCCTCCCTTGGGTTTTGTTCCTCTCTCTCTCTTGTTGTTTTCCTTCTCATTATAATTCATTATTATTATTATTATTATTATTATTATTTTGTTCCAATTATTAAACTGTTCTTATCTCAACCCACGAGTTTTCTTACTTTTGCTCTTCCGATTCTCTCCCCCATCCCACCGGGGGGGAAGTGAGCGAGCGGCTGCGTGGTGCTTAGCTGCCGGCTGGGGCTAAACCACGACAAGCAGATATGTGGGTAGAGAGGAGCTGGGGAGAGGTGAGCAGGAGCTGCTCTGGCCAAACACCCTGTGCACGGTGTCATTGCCCATCCTTGCTAATTGGCAGAGGAGGAGTTGGAGGTTTCCACAGGGGAACTTAGCACACCCTTTCCTGCCTTTCATGCATGGCATAAATTGAGGCGATGATCCTTCCCCTCTACTCACAGAATCACTGAATGACTGAGGTTGGAAGGAACCTCCAGAGGTCATCTGGCCCAAGCCCTCTGCTCCAGCAGGGCCACCTAGAGCCTGTTGCCCAGGGCTATGGCCAGACATCTTTTTAATAACTCCAAGCATGGAGACTCCACAACCTTTTTGGGCAAGCTGTGCCAGTGCTTGCTCACCCACACACTGAAAAAGTGTTTTCTGACGTTCAGTGGGATGCCTTGAGCTGTTGCTGCCTGTTCATCCTTGTCTCCCGGGGTTAGAGGTGCCCTTCCTCAGGTGCAGACAGAGGCCTCTGGCCCCGTGGTAGGGAAGGTCTCAGAGTCTCTAACGCTTACCTGCCACATCTCTGGTGTACCCATCACCGACAGCAGCTACGCTTGGGACTGGATCCGTCAGACTCCTGGCAGACACCTGCAGCATATCGTGGTGCAAGTATCCTTTCACAGGACTCCAGCACATTGCTTCATCCTTCCAGACCCGAGTCAGCAGCTCTGCAGACCCCTCCAGGAACCAGCTGTTGCTGGAATTGCTCTCGCCATCAGCTGCAGACACAGCCACCTATTTCTGCAGCAGCAGAGAGCTGGGAAAGGGCAGAGTGCTTGAAACACAGGCAGGGCCAGGGCAGAACTGGAAGGAGGGGGTTTAAATCCAGGCAGGTCTTTTGTGGTTGGCTGCAAGGCAAGTCTCATCCCAGAGTTCTCAAGACTAGTCTGGGCTGACTTTTCTGGAAAGGGGCACAGAGGTGCTGCAGCAGCAGCAGCAGCAGCAGTCTCCCACAAGCACCCACAAAAGCAGGAACATGTTGTTAACCTTCTTCCTTCCTTCTCAGTCTCTCCCACAGGCAGAAAGTGACAGGGAAAGAGCTTTGCCTAGGAAGAAACAGAGCGAGCGCTGAAGAACTAAAATTTGAACGTGGAAAGCCAGAGCTGAATTGAGTTTTGAAACCTCATGTTGTTCAGGGAGCCCCAGAGCAGTGCAACAGCAGGAGCTGAGCTGCAGAGCATCTTTTCCCCAGACGCGATTAATAGTCTCTTTGTTGTGTTGTTAGTGTTGGCTCCATGTGCATATATGCTCATGTGTGTACACTGAGGGCCAGCATAGATTTTTGTGAGGAACCCCAACAAGGAGGATACGAAGGGTGCCCTGCACCAGAACTCCTGCCTTCCATGAGCTTGGG